>NC_085137.1:261665568-261976778 GCF_035046485.1 Aedes albopictus | reverse complement strand
CAGGGATTTTTTTTCGGAAATATCTCCAGAGACTCTTTCAGTGTTTTAAGGATTTCTTTAGGAATATCAGTAAAAGTTGTTCCTTGGATTTTTCTTCGTAAAATTCTCCTAGAAATACCTTTAAAAATCCTGCGGAAATTCCTCCAAGAGTTCCTCCAGCATATCCTTGAGAAATTCCTTCAGGGATTCTTGTAAAAATCCCTACAATGGTTCTTTTTAAAATTGTTCCTGCGATTCCATAAGAAATATCTCCTGTGACTCATACAAAGATTCCTCCAGACATTTTTTTTCAGCAGTTCATCCACAAATTTCACAAAAAAAGACTGGAGGAGTTCTAGAATTTCTTAAGGAATCTTGCTTAAGGATTTCTGAATCCATGAAAGAACTTCAGAAGATACCAGTGGAGATTCCTAGAAAAAGTTTTCGAAAAAATATGAAAGGACAAAAATTCCTGAAATAATCGTTGGGGGACCTGAAGGAATTCCCTGAGATATCTTTGTAGGAATTCCTAAAAAAAAACATGATAAACTACTGGAGGAATTCTGGAAATAATTCCAAGGAAACACTTTTGGTGGAGTTTATGAAGAAATTTCTGAAGATATTTCTTAAGGAATTTCTGGAGGAGTTTCCTCCAAAAAGGACATTTTTGATGGATTTCTGAAGAAATCCCTGGAGAAATTTCTGAAGTAATTCCTGAAAGAACTTGTGGAAATACCTCAGGAGAAATTTTCAGGAGAATTTTTTGTACAATTTCTAAAAGCCCTGATGGAATTCTTCAAGGAATCGCTTTGAAAATTTATGAAGGTAAAGAATATTTTGAAGAAAACTCTAGAAAATGCCTGGAAGAACTGAAGAACCCTCTGCAGGTACCCCTAGAAATATTCCTTGAACAAATGCCAAGGAAGAAAGCTCTGTAAAAACTCCTGAAGATTTCCTAAAGAAAGGTCTGAATAAATCCTAAAATGAATTTATGAAGCAGTCTTTGTATGAATACCTAAAGAAACTTTGGAGAAATCCCTCGAGGAACTGCTAGAAAAATAACTCGTGGAGGAATTTTGGAAGAAATGCCTGAGGGAATCTCTGGAGCAATTCTTGATGGTATCAATCCACCCCCCAACCATCCCGACCCACCCGAATACCTGAAAGAATCTCTGGAGAAAAAAAAATCTCCATAGAAAAAATCATACAGGAATCGCTGAAGGAATCTGTGAAGGGTCTCCTGCAGAAATCTCTAGAGAATGTTCTGATAGAATTTCTAGGTGTAATCCTACAAGAAACTGTAAAGAAATGTCTGCCGGAACGGCATTTTTAAGAAATCTCAAAACGGCATTTTTAAGAAATCGCCAAATTGAGTCTATTTATTTTGTTAATTTTTCTGAAACATTTTTTGGCGTATCTAGTAAAATTTGCTGACGCCAAATTGATTCTATTTATTTTGTTAATTTTTCTGAAACATTTTTTGGCGTATCTAGTGAAATTTGCTGGCGCCAAATTGATTCTATTTATTTTGTTAATATTTCTGAAACATTTTTTGGCGTATCTAGTGAAATTTGCTGGCGCCAAATTGATTCTATTTATTTTGTTAATTTTTCTGAAACATTTTTTGGCGTATCAAGTGAAATTTGCTGGCGCCAAATTGATTCTGTTTATTTAGTTAATTTTTCTGAAACATTTTTTGGTCCCTGGAGAAATTTCTGAAGTAATTCCTGAAAGAACTTGTGGAAATACCTCAGGAGAAATGCTTTGAAGAATTTTTTGTACAATTTCTAAAAGCCCTGATGGAATTCTTCAAGGAATCGCTTTGAAAATTTATGAAGGTAAAGAATATTTTGAAGGAAACTCTAGAAAATGCCTGGAAGAACTGAAGAACCCTCTGCAGGTACCCCTAGAAAAATTCCTTGAACAAATGCCAAGGAATAAAGCTCTGTAAAAACTCCTGAAGATTTCCTAAAGAAAGGTCTGAATAAATCCTAAAATGAATTTATGAAGCAGTCTTTGTATGAATACCTAAAGAAACTTTGGAGAAATCCCTCGAGGAACTGCTAGAAAAATAACTCGTGGAGGAATTTTGGAAGAAATGTCTGAGGGAATCTCTGGAGCAATTCTTGATGGTATCAATCCACCCCCCAACCATCCCGACCCACCCGAATACCTGAAAGAATCTCTGGAGAAAAAAAAACTCCATAGAAAAATTCATACAGAAATCGCTGAAAGAATCTGTGAAGGGTCTCCTGCAGAAATTTCTAGAGAATGTTCTGATAGAATTTCTAGATGTAATCCTACAAGATTTACAGTTTCAGAAATGTCTGCCGGAACGGCATTTTTAAGAAATCTCAAAACGGCATTTTTAAGAAATCGCTAAATTGAGTCTATTTATTTTGTATCTAGTAAAATTTGCTGGCGCCAAATTGATTCTATTTATTTTGTTAACTTTTCTGAAACATTTTTTGGCGTATCTAGTGAAATTTGCTGGCGCCAAATTGATTCTATTCATTTTGTTAATTTTTCTGAAACATTTTTATCGTATCTAGTAAAATTTGCTGGCGCCAAATTGATTTTATTTATTTCGTTAATTTTTATGAAACATTTTTTGGCGTATCTAGTGAAATTTGCTGGCGCCAAATTGATTCTATTTATTTTGTTAACTTTTTTGAAACATTTTTTGGCGTATCTAGTGAAATTTACTGGCGCCAAATTGATTCTATTTATTTTGTTAATTTTTCTGAAATATTTTTTAGCGTATCTAGTAAAATTTGCTGGCGCCAAATTGATTCTATTTATTTTGTTAACTTTTTTGAAACATTTTTTGGCGTATCTAGTGAAATTTGCTGGCGCCAAATTGATTCTATTTATTTTGTTAACTTTTTTGAAACATTTTTTGGCGTATCTAGTAAAATTTGCTGGCGCCAAATTGATTCTATTTATTTTGTTAACTTTTCTGAAACATTTTTTGGCGTATCTAGTGAAATTTGCTGGCGCCAAATTGATTCTATTTATTTTGTTAATTTTTCTGAAACATTTTTTGGTGTATCTAGTAAACTTTGCTGGCGCCAAATTGATTCTATTCATTTGATTAGTTTTTCTGAAACATTTTTTGGCGTATTGTCTATCCGGTTGGAATCAAGATCGACATTCAATCAAAAATTGCCATTTTCTTGGTCCACAAGTGTCGCAACTGTTTCGCATCTAGTGCGCTGTGTTGCTGACAACAACGGGAAGGATGCGCACTACCCAAGTAACCACGGTGCTGAAGCCTTACCCAAGTAACCACGGTGCTGAAGCCTTATTGCATGCAGATATACGGTGTACTTAGAGCAATCATTACTTTACATGCAAACTTAAAGTTGATTTAAAGTGGAAATGGGCAATTATGCGACTGCTTCACGATTATACCAGTATAATCTTAATTTGATTCTATAATTGCCCACTTCCACTTTAAATCAACCTTAAATTTGCATGTAAAGTAATGATTGCACTAAATACACCGTATATCTGCATGCAATAAGGCTTCAGCACTGTGGTTACTTGGGTATTGCATGCAGATATACGGTGTATTTAGAGCAATAATTACTTTACATGCAAACTTAAGGTTGATTTAAAGTGGAAATGGGCAATTTTATCAAATACTGGCAATACTGGTATAATCTTAATTCAGTCGCATAATTGCCATTTCCACTTTAAATCAACCTTAAGTGTTCATGTAAAGTAATGATTGCTCTAAATACACCTTATATCTGCATGCAATAAGGCTTCAGTACCGTGGTTACTTGGGTAGTATCTGCACCATTTTTAGTGCACAATTACTTTTGACATGATTAAAAAACGTCGCGAGTTGGGTCGCGTCGCGACTTGATTGTGCGAAGTCCGGTTTGGTGGCGGCCCAACAATATCTAAACGGAAATTTGGAGTTAGGGGGGTCAAGTGCCCTCCCTTGCCCCCCTTTGCCTCCGCCAATGACAATCATCATCATCATTATCATCATCAATAAATGACCCGCGAAAAATAAACAGTGTGCGCGGAAGATTCGAAAGTTCGCCTACCGGGAGCTGGTTAGTCGGTGCGAAATGTAAACAATGTGTGTAAAAGAGCGCGAAAGATTCGAAAATGCGCTTACCGGAGGTTCGTGAGTCGGCGCGAAATATGCGCGGATGATTCGGAAGTTTGCTTGCCGTAGTTAATTTGGTGTGAACAGTCGGGAGACTGAGGAGACTTGATCCCTCGGGAACAAGAAAAGTCCTATAGACCAACTCACGGCAAAGTTCTATCTCCTTCATTCTTTCAGAGAGTTTTAAAACAACCGGACCAGGTCCTATCTAATTTGACAGGTATTGGTCCTGTTGTTTTCTAATTTCGCGTAGGTGAGAAAGAAAGCGATTTCTTGATGACGTCAAGTTCATATATTGCAGATATCACCCCACATTGGACTATCATACTATTTACGATTCGCCTAAAATGTGTTAATAATGCACATTTGCTGAGGCGTCTTCGGTGCATTTGTCCACTGAAGACCCCAACTCGATCCGATGTGGTTCTATGTTGCAGCAATCGTAATCATACTTCAAAGGTGTTTGTACACTTTTTTTTCTGTCCAATTTGGAGTGAAGTCCGCAATAGTGGCTTCTTGAGTATTGTATAGCGTGAGTCGCAAATATAGATCTTACCGTTGGATCATTCTGTTTGTCCTTTAAGCTCTTATTGGCAGCCTTCAGTTCGATTTCCTGATTCATTAGTTCCTTTTCCAAATCTTCAATTCGACTTTTCAGCAGCGCTATCTCGCGGCGTAGTTCATCTGCCATTTCTGTGGTTCCGGCAGATGATGTCGCGGCCGCTGTGCCGCCTGTTGTGCTGCCACTTTTCGTTTGCTCGAGCTCCTGGTAACGAATCTTCAGCCGTTGGTTTTCTTCTTTGTAGGAATGCAGCTGGCGTTTCCATTCATCTACGTTAGCGGTGGATTCCTGATTTGTAATACAAAAGCATTAGAGTTATGACAACTTCGTTGTTGCACTGCATAATGGTCTAGGATCTTGATCATCTTTACTCGTAAATCGTAATCCTGGACCATTTCAGTGGAAAGGTTACGCCCAGCATGAGCGTGAGCTTGATTGACCGTTCATGGATGCTACTCTAGTATCGCCAGACCAGCTACACTAACACAAACAACCAATGAGATATCTGCTGGGGATTAGCAAGCATCTTCAGTGTGTGAGTGTTGGTGATCTTCTATTTTAGTCGACAATGGCGCTTGTTACGTCAGGTTGCAGGTCAATGTGGGGAAGTGGAAGGAAGTGATGTTGTATCCACAGCAGATCGTCTGCACTAATCCATGTGGATGTCTGAGTATTGGTGGGATATGGTTGGCAGAGGGTTCACACATTGGTGCGTGGATGCCAGGCGTAAGTTGATGGAATAGAGTGTTTTATTATTCTGAGGTTGTGCGGTACAGGTCGCATGATTGCATAACTCTTAGGCGTTACATGATATTATGCCTCTCAAGAAAAATCAGAAAATGGCGATTACCTTCCTCTCGCTTCCGATATAAGCGCGACAGTTACTAATCATAAAAGCGTCATCAGATTCTAAATGTATTTTATTCCATTGTATGGGGTTTGACAGCAAGCACACTCATTTTACTGAGCCACTCTTGTCGTTCATCACAAATACATTCGAAAACATCTGTCACTTCGCGAAACCCACGTGCTTTTGTTTTGGGCGGGAACATGTTTTCTTTTGTTTTGCCTTGCGACTGTCATTGAGGCTGTGGATCTCGCGGGCGTACGACAGCCGCAGGACTCTAATAAAAGATAAGCGCGACAATAGATTGACACTGTGCTATGAAAGTTTGGAAGGAAGCGAAACGGCTTTTTCAACCCGTTTCTGTTTTAGCGATGGCTATGAACATGTGAATATACATGAGTTGTATATGTAGAGAGGAGGGAGAAAGGGTATAGAAAGATACACACTAGGAGGAAAGGGACGGCCCAGGTATTGAACCCTGGACCTTCTGTATACGAATCAGAAGCGGTAGCCACTACCACTAGACCACCAAGCACGTTCCTATATTTCAGTGGAAAGGTTACGCCAAGAAGAAAACAATATAGATACCCAATTATTATTTTTAAAATCGTTTAAAGTTTTTCAAGCCCCTTCTCTTCTAAAGCATTACAGGATTGGTAAACGACCCCTTAAAATAAACCAGAAAAAGTACAATTCGATTACACATCTTTTGACTGAGGATTAAAGGGTGTCTCCACTCAAATTGCATCACGGAAAATATAGATTATATTTCTTGGGTATAATTTTGGAATGCAAGCATCAAAATGGCTGATTTTTTAACGGCAAAAGGTTATTGTGATCACAACAAATTGCTAAAGCTCCATAGAAAATCAAAAGGCGCTCCATAAAGAATAAACATGTTCCATAAAATGTTTAAAGCATTCCATACTTTATAGAAAATATACCGGTACAACATAAAATAACTTTAATCATCTGCACCATTATGTGAAGCAATTTAGCACTGAAAAAACTAAATTAAAACAATTCTGGTTGTTCGATTTGAATAGGTCCTATCAGCATAGGAATCACAGCAAACATACGACCTATTCAAATCGAACGCCAGAATTTGCCATCCATGGAGATTTTTCAATTTTTCATGGAGCAGTTAATATTTTATATGGTGTCGTTTGATGATAATAATGGAGCAATCATCTATTTTATATGGTGTAATTTCCTTTTTTATGGTGCAATTTATTTTTTATGGAGCAATATTCAATGTACTATGGGTACAATTTTGTTTTTTTTTTATGGAGCATTTCCATTGTTTATGGAGCATTTATATTTTATTATAAAGAGTTTTATTATTATTAATTGACACAAATTCCACTTTTAACCCTAGTAAGATGTTGGGGTCAATACAGTCCCGATTCGTTTGTTGGCGGCTCGTTAATTCGCTAATCGGGGCGCAGTCGTGACCCAACGAACGAATCCTCACTGTATTTGTCCAAAAAGAAACCAATGCTCAAACATCTTGTTTGACTCAATCGATTTTCATTAGTGTCAAACTGATGTTGTTTCTTGAGTTCTTTCCTTGTCAAATATTTGACCCTGTGTACTACAGGCCTTACACATTTTTATGGCACATATGTTCATACTTCATGGAGCGCTTTTTGATTTTCTATGGAGCATTTGTAGTTGTTTATGGGTGCAATAAATATGCTGCAACAATATATTATGCATCCTGAAAGTGGTTTAAGCTTTAACGTTCATCGCTGGCGTTATAGCTAATACAGATGTGCCATCCCTAATGCTCTATAGCTTGACAGCTGAGCAGTCAGAAAGAAGAAGAAGAAGCTTTAACGTTAGGGGAGACTGCACGGAACCGCCAAACTACGCAAAATTGAGTTCTTTTGACGCAACCCCTTAGTTCGGCCCAATAAGCCAAATTTGAGTAAATCGATTAAACTCACACTAGGTAAATTGCCTTCACCTCCAGCAAAAACATTTACTTAAGAGTAGGTATATTCAACCCAAGACCCCCCCTCATTCAACCCAAATTTGAGTAAACCTGCATTTACCCAAAATTGGCTTATTGGGCTCAAGGACCCCCATTGGGTAGATGCATCTCTGTTTGTTTTTGACAACATCGGTGAGGAAAAAAGGGAAAACAACCTAATTTTGGGTAACTAGTTTATTCGATATACTCAGCTTTGAGTAAAATCGACCCAAAAATTAGGTAGTTTGATTTCTCCGTGTGGGTAGTAGACTGGGTCAACAAAGCTGATTTTTTGGAACAAAGCTTTTTCGATTCCTTTTGGCGACCTAAACAACTGTGCAAAACTTGGGAGCTATTGGTTACGTCTCCGTATTCCGCATTGCGATTGAAATTTGTATAGAATTTAGTATACTATGGGAAAACGTGCTTTTTTGCATTTTTCTACTAAATTGTTTTTTTTTTCTCTAAAAGGATCTAAGCAAACTGGCAACAAAAATCAAAACAAACAAATTACTAAATTGTTGCTTAGAATTTTGACATCAAATACAATAAGGAGAATGATATTGGAATTTAAAAATATTAACTGAAGAGGTGTTTCCAGTGGACGACAAGTCCTTTTAAGGAAACACCAGAACTTAATTATTAAAAATTATCTAAAAGTAGCTTACTGACGATTAATATAAACATTTATAATAGGAATGTACGAACATTGTCTCTCAAATATCGCTTAACGCTGTTTTTGAAATTATTACGATTTCTTATGGACTGTATTTCACGGGGAAGTATGTTATACTTGGATGGGCCTATAATAGAAAACCGCCTTTGACCGAAACACGAAGATGCTCTTAACCGGAGTAAATTGTTGACTCGCCTTGTATTGTAAAATCTTGAAGTTTCTTGCAGTACCAGATTATGATGAGTTGTAGGATTATTAATAACATCATGAATTAGTGATAGAGTTTGAAGTTCACAAATTGCACTAATTGGTAAAATTTGGTGAGGTAAGTTTGTATATAACTGAACTGTAGGGTAAAGGTGGGGTAGTTTGAACATTATCTTTAAACACCTGTTCTGTAATATTTGCAGCTTCTTTAGTTTTGATTTGCATGCACGACCCCAAGCGATAATCAAGTAGCTTAGCCTTGAATGAATATGTGCATGATAAAATTTCAAAAGAATTTTAGTTGGAATAAAACTACGAACTCTTCTCAGTACACCACACAAAGGTGAGATTTTATTACAGACATGTTTAATGTGGCCATCCCACGACAAGATACTATCTAAATGTACACCTAAATATTTAAAAACAGAAACTTGCTCTATTTCATCTGATCCTAGTTTTGGGCTCATTAGTTGGGGTAGAGTTTTCCTCGCAGAATGAAATATCATGAATTTTGTTTTGGTTAAATTTAAAGATAATAAATTACATGTGAAATAACAGTGAAGCTTCTCTAAGTCAAGGTTTATATCAGTAATAATAGTGTGAGGATTGCTATTTGGATAAAATAAGGCAGTGTCATCCGCAAAAAGCCTTGCAGTTCCTTTGAGGCCAATTCTGCATATATCATTTATGTAAAGTAAGAAAAGCAACGGCCCGATATTACTACCTTGAGGAACCCCCGTATGGATATGCATTAGTGAACTTCTTTCACCATCGATAGATACAAACTGTTGCCGATTTTGTAAATAGCTACGAATTACCTCATTAGCGGAACCTCTTATTCCATAACGATCTAACTTTGCCAGCAAAATATCGTGATTCAGCGTATCAAACGCCTTTTTCAAATCTATAAACAGAGCCCCAACATGTTTTTTAGAGTCAATATCATTTATTATACTATCTTCAAGCTCAGTAATAGCTACAGTTGTGCTGCTTCCATTTCTAGAACCGTACTGCAAGTTGTAAATTACATTATGCCGTTCGAGGAAGTTTACCATTCTATTCATTAAAAGTTTCTCAAAAATCTTGTTAAAGACGGAAAGTGTAGAAATAGGCCGATAATTATCTGGTTTACTAGGAACACCACTTTTAAAAATGGGAACAACTTTTGCAATCTTAAGGCATTGTGGATATCTACCTGAATCAATAATTTTGTTGAATGATTCGGTTAAAATTGTTGAAAATACGTCTACGTTGTCTTTAATTGCGATTGTTGGTAAGTTATCAGGGCCAGGATTTTTCAAATCCTTGATCAACATTACAACCTCATCAGCAGAAGCAGGTTGTACAAAAATTGTTTCCGAAACTGAACGCACTGTTGTTAAAGGATTTACATTAGAAGTTACAATGTTGTTTGCTAATAAACTGCCTATGGTAGAGAAATGTTCATTTAAGGCTTCACATGTTTCAATTGTGCTATTTGTTTGCACACCATTGATAACCAAATTTGATTGAGAAGATTTGGTAGATGTACCGAAAAGAGCATTTATATTTTTCCAAAGTTTAGAACGGCAAGTGCTGTTTAGTAAATTTTCATAATACCTTTTCTTTGTTTTCTTTTTTAGAATATCAACTTTTTTGGATACATGTCTTAACAATTCGGTAGTTCGTGAATCTGAAGGGTTGTTGCGGTGTCTTTTTAAATAATTATTTTTAATTTTTATCAAAGACCAAATTTCAAAGTTCATCCACGGGCAATGACTACCTTTTAATTTAGCAGTTTTAGTAACAGTGACTGTGTTATTAGCAAGAATTTCATTGTACTTATACATTATACCTTCTAAACACGTATTAACATTATCTATAACATGTATGCTTTGCAAGTAAGCTCTAAACTCATATTGTACTTGAGAACGGTTAACGATATTTTTGGTAAACGTCACACGATTCGTTTCGACAGACATTTTATATTCAGACAAGACTAACAAATGATCACTAACATCGGAAAAAATTGTATGATTAATTGTTGAAATTGTTGAAGTGTAGCCTAAGATATGCCGAAACACTTTGCCAAAGACCGCAAAGTGCTCGGTGGTGCTTAACATTTAACTTGTAAAGGAATAACATCAATAATAAAATCTCAATTTTTGGCCTAAGTTACCAAGCGAATAACTTTTTTCACAAGCGTTGGATCACTTTGCGGTCATCGGCATAGTTTTTCGGCATATCCTTGGCTATATGGGGACGCAACCAATCGCTTCCAAATTTTGCACAGTTGTTTTGGACGCTAATACAGATTGAAAAAGCTTTGTTCTGGGTTGATGCGACCAAATTTAAATTTTCTCCATACAACGTTGACCCACTCTACTGGGTAGACTTGATCTCTTTTGCTTCATTTACCTGTAATTTAAAGGAAAACACAAAACTAGATCCGTACAGAATGGCACGTAAACATCCATTGCAAGTTTATATACAACAAAAGGCTTTTAAACTACTGTTAAAGTTTTCAAAACTGTTTTTTGTGGAGGCATGTCTTATGATGTATTTTTCAAAAATGGGTGACACTTAATCCTCCTTTGAGCACATGGTTTATTCAAAGGGAAAATAATTCCAGAGGCTTCCTATTCGTTTTCTTTTCAAGTTTTCTTGTATTTTCGATGAATATGGTGTATTTGAAATTTTAAGATTTCTTTAATTTTTTAAGGATATGCCGTATTTTCAAAATGGGGAGACTTGATGCCCCTTTTCATGGTTTGTACCAAAATAATGAATATCCGACACATTTTATCGGTGAATATACCAGAACTCCAAGTAAATTAAGGCTTCCGAATGGAATTTTATTTTTCACATACATAATGTGTGTGTAATCCTCGAGGGATGAAGTCTAAGTCTCCCCATATCACTGCTGTGTATACTACGCTGCATTAATTTAAAATTGTTTATAACAGCCTTAATTGGATAAATACGTTTGATAGTATTTTATTTAAACTATGTGCTGTAAAATTTTAACTTAATTTGATTCGATTTTCACAAAGTTATTGAGATTTTTCTGAATCGCTCATAAGATTCCTGAAGCACCGAAAACAAACCATAAGCCGTTAAAGAATAATGTAATGTACAATCGAAATCACTTGTAGCACAAACATAGTCGTTTGTCCAGGAGTAGTTTTGGAAAAAATATGCTAAACAGAAGAAAACAGTTTTTGATTCTAAGAAAATATGGGGGGAACAAGTCTCCCCAGGGATTAAGTCTCCTCAGTCTCCCCTACTGTTAGTTTGTCAAAACGTTTGAAAATTTGACTCTGAGTTTTCAACGTAATAAATAGTAAGTGATACAATTTTCATCAGAATAATTAGGTGAGTTGTTATTTTTCTAGAATTCCAAATTCAAACCGTTTCAGAGTAAGTTTAAGGCACTTTTGAACAATTTTATTTTGACTATAGTCAATGCTGCTGTGATTCTTAATAAATATTTGACATTGTTAACCTAATGTAATAACATGTTTTCAATCGAAATTTGAGCCATTTTGGCTTAACACTTTCAAAGTTAGAAAACTTTGAATGTCACAATACAATACATCTTCTTACCGATTTTGGCAACACCTGGTGAAAATGAGGCGTTGCCAAAATCGGTAAGTAGGAGTGGAATTCGATCCCAGGTCCTCGGCGTGATAGTCAAGTGTTCTAGCTATCACACCAGGTCGACTCCATTTGTTTTCTTTTATTGTTGTACAAAATTCCCAAAATCTAAATTTATTACGTCGGAGATATCTCCATCAATACTTAACCGATTCCGATGGAATTTTGATGGCATCATCTAAATTGAATGCTAGTTGAAAAAGCAGCCATGTTGATGCATGCAATCAAAAGTTATACGTTATTTTCCGGGATGCAATTTCATTGTGCCACCCTTTTCATACCATATGTGCATCCTATAGGCACGTGACCATGTTCTACAAAATTTTATAATTTCAAGGTGAAACATCAAAAATTCCTGTTTCTGTTTTGCATAGAAACATTAGAGCCACAAATCTGACAAACGAAGCATCACACTACTCTGAATTTATCCTGGCGTTGCTTACTTGCAAAAACAGGCAGATAATCCTAATCAGGCGCATTAGTCTATGAATTTTCAAGATTAGTGCTCTTAAAAACGTGAATAAGCGTTCAAGTCGGCCATTGTGGCAGCCATATTTGTATTCTCTGATGTTTCATCTTGAAGAAAATATTGTTGAATTATACTGTGCCTCTATGTTTCATTTACCTGTAAAGCGCTTGTTAGGCGTAGATTGTTACTTTTTAGAGTAGCCAGCTCGATTTCCCACTTTTTAGCGTTTGCAGAACTAAAAAAAGGACACGATAGAATAAATATTTGTTTTAGCCATTTTTTGATTACTTTTTGATTTTTACTAACCTTTGAGCTAGGGCCAACTTTAACCGTTCGTTTTCATATTTGAGCTGTTGTTCTGCAGAAGATGTCGTCATTCCATCGCTGGAGGAAGAGTTGATGGACATCTGTTTCAGTTCATTCGTCAGAGGGTTTGCATTGTTGAGCGCATCGTTCGTTGTGGGATGAGATGGGCTTTCAGTTTTGATGGTCTGAAAAAAGCAAGAAAATGATGTTGATGTAGAAAGCAATGTAATTCTAAATCAAAAAAAGAGTAACAGAGAATATTCGAAACATTTTAGCAAGCAGTACTTATGATTTCAATATCTTGAGAAAACTTTTAATAAAAAGTTCATTGGATACAGTATATGCATCTTTTTTCACTATTGTACATTACATTTCTTATCTATTTATTTATCTATTCATATTTATTTTATTTATATTTTCTGTTTATATTTGTGTCTGTCTACACAAATCACGAAATTCTCGGTAACGCTCACGACACAAAATCACCACGACGACAGATTGATTTTGTCGATCATCGATAAAAAGAGTTGCTCAAAAATTCTCAGAGTTGCTCTCGTTTGCACAGTGTCTTGCCCCAAGATTGAAGCCCACTCACGCACAAAATCATGTTGGAGTGACATTGTTTAACACCAATCATACTGCCGATGGACGCATAAATGCCTCAAGTGCAAAAACCGACAATCGAGGAAATCGCGTGCAAAGTTCAAAAAAGTAAGAAGTAAGTATAAGTGCTGGTTCGTGTTTACATTCAGCCAAATAAACTTAAGATTTCCAAGCCTAACTTATGAAACGGCCTTTAAAAGTTTCATAATGATTAAAATGGATTCCATAAAGTCGCTCTATGGCGCACAATCATCTTATAGCTTGGCTTTATATAGGGTAGGGCGGGGCAAGATGGGTCGCGGGGCAAGATGGGCCAGTGCCATTTTCGAGCGCATTACTCATGTTTTAATTATGTTAATAATTTTGTTAGGTGACCAGCATGAATAAACAAAAGTTTAGGGTATTGATTGAACAATTATTCACTCTAATTGGAAATAAAAACTAAAACGTTTTTTAGCCATGTTCCTTATGCGATACATTCCATATAATAATAATAATAATAATAATAATAATGCAGACACAAATGCCACATAAGTGGTAAAGTGTCTTTAATATATATTAATAATAATAATAGTTCCATATAATCTCTATATAAACAACTGCGGGGCAAGATGGGTCACCTTCAATATTGAGCGTATTCTTGAAGCGGAATGAACGCCTAAAATTATAACATAAAATTATGATAATTTTTTAGTGAAAACATCGATTTTCAAGTCGTCTTAGGATCACTCAAATAGTAAAGTTTTTTTTATTTTCCAAATATTTATAATTTATAAAATGTTTACTATTAGCTCTTGTTTACTCAGTATGGATATGGAGCATATATGAATATGAAACAATTCTTCTATATTGCCGTTTTCCGTTGAGAAAATGTGAATTACTTAAAAGGTGACCCTTGCCCCACACTTTTTTCACGACGTAAAATCGGTCACTTTTTAAAACTGCTTGTTTAACATCATATTTTGTATTTAATGAACTTTTTATTGATGATAGCATTGCCAATTAGTGTATTGAAGAGTAGAGGACGAATACAAACCAATACGATTTGTATTTACCTAAGACGAGACTCTCGAAGAGGAAAAAAAGCAACGTCAAGTGCAGCCCAACTGAGCTGTCAGTTGTAGCCCGTTCGATTACGTTACCTAAAACGAGGAAAGTATTGCTATCCGCGATAAATGCTGAAGCCAAAATTCACTCCGAGCAGTGTTTTCTTCTCCTGTACTGTCAAAAATTAATTGAAAACAAAATATTCCAATGTTTACTTTGCTTGGCGATTGTTGGCGATGCAAAATTTCACCTCAACATGATTTTGTGCGTGAATGGGATTCAGTCACACTGCATGTGAGGTGATGCGGTCACGTACGTGTTTGAACCACCAGCCCAAAACATAATGTCAACACAGATAGGAAGAAGAAAAAAATAACAAAGTGGAGAAATAGAAGACCGTCTTAGTGAGTCTCGTCTCAGGTATTTACAAAGTTATGATGATCCGTCCTTAGGTGACCCATCTTGCCCCGCCCCACCCTGTTATTAGACTCCCATTGAGTCTTGTCGAATTCGTTTTTGAACCTGGGTTGGAACTGGATCGGCGAAAAAAGTAAACAAACGTCAAACAAATTTCAGTGTAAGCGGACCTGATTCGACATAAGCTAAGCTAAACTTGACTTACCGTGGGCACATTTCCAGTGGTGGTAATCGGCGCATCAACGTTGTTGGGGTCAAAGCTGTCACTGTTTGACATTGAAGAGCGCGCCGTAACTGGGGATGCATTGGCGGAAGTAACCGTTGAGTTTCCATTGGTGGATGCTTTGTTGAGTGCGTTTTTAGTTGCTTCTTTCACCTCCTGAAACTTCTCAATGAACTGAAAATAGGAAAACAATAAATGTTAAGAAAAGAACTGTGATTTTTTATTTCTATTCAAATAATTTCATATTAGAAAGTGTTTCATTATAGAATCACCTTTCCTAGCTCGGCCTCTGATGCAAAGCCCAATCCATACACGGTATTTGCTCGTACGTCACTCCATTGACCAAATTTTTGTGATGTTTGAGTAAATGTCATGTTAGGGGTTATAGTCGAGTTTATTACCGCCTAAAAACAGAATACAGAAAAAAAATGGAGAAAATTTTGCATCCAGTCAGTGTAACTTAACCCATGCCAAGCCCTGTATTCATATTGAAATATATTTAAACTGAGCATTAACTTACCTTACTCCCTTCTACACTAATTATGCGATAGAGATTCCGGGAAGAGTCATAGAAAAAGCTAACAGAAATAGCTTTGGAGCTAGCTGTTATCCACGTCCTTTTGGTTTTGGGATCGATGTGGAAAACATGAGCATTGCAGGAGAATATTGGTTGTTCCCTAAGAAATAAAAGAAGTTTTTTTTTGTCAAAATTTTTGAGCAATAAACACACCAATGTTAAAATTCCACAGATAAGCATAACTTCCCATCGTTCATATTTTAAGGTTATAGGGTATTGGATCCCTTATTAAGCATGTGGCTCCCATTTTAATCCTACGAAAAACAAAGCATTGGAACGTTGTTTGTTTTGTTTCTTATTTTTGTAGTTTTTGTTAGAAATGAGCACCCATGGAAACCAAAAGCACAGAATCAATCGGTGCCGTAATCGCTTGTTTTCGAATAGGATGAATATGGGAGCGTGAGATTATTGATGGCACAATGCCCTAGTTCGCAAATTGCTTGCCCATACGGTAGCATCGTTTGGGTTCCCGTTCAAAGTTTGTTCACTACCGACATCTATTTAGCAATTTGGTAAAACATTATAGTGTGATTAGCATTGCGCCATTATGCTTCGACGATGTAAATCACAATTTGCTCCAAGTGATACGACTGTTTGTTGTATTGTAAATTATTTCGAATTTCATCACTTCGAGGTCGACCAAAAATGTCGAACTAGAACTGTTTACCATTTTAGTTGTATCGAGTTTATTCATTATTCTTCCGAATTCGTTTTCTTCTTGAATTCGGAAAAAGTACTGATGCGATTCGAATACCATGTTTGAACGTATTAATTTGCCTTTTAGGAATCAATGGAAATTTCATACCAAGTTTCAAAAAGAAGAGCATGAAGACGAGACGTTTCGGTTCAGCTGATCGCTCATTTTATCAAAGTAAATTTTACAGAAGGTTGCGTCGTAGCCCCTGTTATGTCGAATTCGTTTTTGATTCAGTTCCAACCTGGGTTGGAACTGGATGAGATCACAGCTTCAACCCCAACCCGACTTCGGTTTCGCTTGTACTAAAGTTTGTTTGAGTTTGTTTGACGTTTGTTTGTTTACACATTTTCCGCCAATCCAGTTCCAACCCAGGTTCAAAAACGAATTCGACATTAGTATCAATATCAACACTGTTGTCGTTTCGTAAAATAGACTATTACTATTAAAGTTTAATATGCTCAAGTGCAGCTTGCAATGTATGACACTTAAATAGGGTCATAACGCGCTATATAGATTCATGGTTTAAAAACAACAGTACATATTTACTATTTATACGTTTTCACTAGTTGTGGTTGATTTTGGAGTGTCCCACCCCTTGTTTTAAACGCACAACTAAAATGAGTTTTTGCTTAGTATATACGTCAGCTATAAATATTTTAAATCCCCGGCTAGAAAGAATATTTCCAAAAACATTTAAGATTGTAGCTCACAGGCTCATATATTTGACCAATTACAAATCAACACTCAAACATCTAGTTAGACTTGATCGAATTTTCATTACTAGGGGTACACACGACACAGATTAAATTGCTGCAAAAGCCATGATTTTCTGCTTATCTGAAATGTTGCATGATTTATCGAAGATAATAACAGAAGATCGCCTTGAAGATCGCGACGTTTAATCATTTTAATTAGTTTACGCTGTTAAGTGAATCCCCCTACTGTTAAATATATGTTAACTTTTGAGTGTATTCCTTGACAAATATTTGACCCTGTTTACTTGGAACGCTACATCGCTTAGAAATGTTGGTGCCGATTTTTGTTTTTTCATTCCGTCCATTGAATTATGCATAGTGGCGGTTTATACATAACCAGATTCTCATACTAATTTAAAATGTATTTTGAAAACAGCAGACACTTTTCGATTTGTGTTAATTGCATGGAATATATGCATCCCATTGTTACATAGAGGGATTTTTGTGTTTTTTTTTGGTAGCTGTATTAATTTCGTCATGGGTATTTTTTAAAACCTGTTGAACTCAAAGTTGGCCTCAAAATGTTTCCCAGGCAAACTGAATTAGATATAAGACCAAGGTTCAGCAATTTTGGGCAAAGAGAACAAAACTGCTGAAAATTCACAAAGTCAACCTATTATTATCACATAATCACAAGTAAGTACAATTAGTCTTGTCATTCGCGATAAGTAATGAATTTACAACCCCTTTAATAACTTTCGCTTGCAAATCTACACATCCTGGTTTCATAAAATATGCTCACTGATTTTGTTTTAAACAGCACTGAGCACACTATTTTTGTTTTACTCATTCTTCATACTTTTCGGAATTATCTCTAGTGTACCTTTCATTCATAATTTTCCACTTTATAAATAGCATAGCATAGCATAGCATGAATACTTGCACAAATCTTGGATGGAGTTGCAAAGTTGTATATATCCATTGGCATTGCTGATGTCGCTACTATCTACAATGTCATAGACCCATTCAGCTCCACACACCTGGCCAAGTCCTTGCAAGCATTTATAAATCCCTTCATCAACTTAGAAAGAGCCCAGAACTGAAGCAGCTTCCAATAGATGAAAGGATGTTGAAAATAGCGAATTTTCAACTTAAACACAAGTAAGTACAATTAGTCTTGTCATTCGCGATAAGTAATGAATTCACAACCCTTTTAATAACTTTCGCTTGCAAATCTACACATCCTAGTTTCATAAAATATGCTCACTGATTTTGTTTCAAACAGCACTGAGCACACTATTTTTGTTTTACTCATTCTTCATACTTTTCGGAATTATCTCTAGTGTACCTTTCATTCATAATTTTCCACTTTATAAATGAGAACAAATTGAAAAAATGATGTGTACAAAAATATACTGGAGGCTTTTACTGTTCTCTACGATACAATTGATTAAGGCAAACTGAGTGTCGTGCGTATTATGGGTGCATCACGGAAGATGTTGTATGAATTCAGTACTACAACACAAGTTTTTTTTTTTCATGGGTATATCATTCTGAAAATGATATATCGTACTTTAGATTTACTTGTAAAGTTGTTTGCTTGTACTTTTCAATAAGACAACTTTTGTAATGCACATTTTAAACCTTTCTTCTTCTCACGCAGAATGGGTGGAGCGATTAAAAAGTAGTTTCATAAAAAAGTTTCAATTCGCTATCGGCAATGAAAATACACATTCTAAACTGAATAGTCAATAGCTTACCCCATAGCTAATAAAGGTTAAACGCGACGTTTAATTGCACATTTAAAAAAGTTGAATTTTCAGTAATTTATTGTTTGGCAGTCTTCACACACAATCCGAGCTGTATTCATGAAAAATTTATTCTTAATATGTGACAGATGCTACCGTACACACTCCCATTTACGGAGCTCACTAATATCTATATGGATGCAGGTGGCGGTATCTGTTATGTCGATGCCTTTCAACTTTGTGCTCACTGACGTATCTGAATGGATATATGTTCTGTTTGTGCTTTGCTTATTACGATATAAATAGATTCCAACTATTTTGTGTTTTAATCTATGATGCATCAGATTATCACATTTATGATACACCGGTGCTATCATTTATGTGAATCGATTCACATAATGTATCTTTCCAATTTAGTTTGCCATTCTTATTCATATATATGCTGTCAGATACTACTGCGCCGAATCTTACATTTGCTGTCAACTATGACATGTTTATTCCCTATGTTAGAAAGGTGGTTACCAAAGTCAGGTACTCATTTTTTTTTCTCTGACCTTCTTACCGCTTCTAATCGAGTAAGATCACCTCCATACTTTTATGTATCGGTGCATTCTCCGGTGGATACCACTCGGTCGCACTTTTTGATTCGTCAGGTAAATATGTCCCGCCGATGCCGGGAAGGATACTGTATCACATTTGAGTGTACTTCCACTCAGATTTGATTACCGAAGTCGGTAAAATTTTACTGGGTTTTTGAACAGCAGAGTTAAGTCGGTAAACGATTGCGAATACAGAAAAGTCGGTAAGACTTAAAATTTCGATCTGTCAAACAAATACTGAAGTAGTCAGTAATATCTGATATACATGTTACTGTCTTTTTCGGTACTCTAAAATTTTATTGGATTGGTCTTGCTGAGTTTTTCAGTTCCGGAAAATATTTTTTTGCAATTTCTCATCGTAATAGGCTGTTTTACCTCATGCAAATCTGACAGGAAAAGGCCTACTTTCCCACATCAAATTATCAGTGCTGTAATGGTTCATTACAGCACTGATTTGCGTTGCGTAATGAACCATTACAGCACTGTTTTCAGTTTTGATCAACATCTTGATGCTTTCTGGACGCAGGTTTGGAAAATTGTGACAACTGCACAGTATAACCTGCTATGATCCAGACTTCTTCAAACATGGCTATGAACATCAGTGTGCAGTTTGATGAAAAAGTTTTGTTCAAAACTATCCTCAAGTGGTAATTTATGAAATTGCAAAAAACGTTGTACGCATCTCGGTGCAGAACTCGATTTTTACAGCACTCGTCGTACTTATCCAACTCGGCAAGCCTCGTTGGATAAGTGTACAACTCGTGCTGTAAAAATCTTCATTCTGCACCTTGTTGCGTAAACTACTATTGTTCCCTCCCGGTCTGCCCTACTTTCGATGCATTGTGCATTTTAGTTTAGGTGCTTCCGATTCATGTGCCCCTGCCGACTGCTTTTGGAAGTATTGAAAATCTACGAAGTAACTCCGACAGAACCGGAATGGCCTCAGGTCGAAGCTCCATGTGCGAGAGTCCAGTCGGTGCTCGAGTATTGTTTTTATCCGGAGATGCGGCAAAATGTATACAATTTGCTGTGTTGTAACACTGGCACTAACAAAGTCCCTGAACATTTGTCTAGCGAATGAGGCCATTCCAGTTCTCTGGTGCAGTAGATTTCCGAATACTTCAGAAAACAAGCGGCAAGGGCACATGCAGGAATCGGTGTTGAAAATGTTAAATCATGCGGTGAAGACAGGTTTACGGCGATAGCTCTGATGATCAAAGCTTTTTTTCTCATTTGACAGCTAGGAGCACGCGCGGATTATACTGTTTACATTTTACTTTAACGAAAACTCAGTAAAAACGAACCAGTGCTGAAAAGTCAGTACTGTTTTTTACTGATATTTATTTGGATGAACTCAGTAAATGTTCAGTTTTGCTGGACCCTCGGCACAAACTGTAGCCGTATTTAGTAAAATGTCAAAAAAATATTACTGAACATCAGTAACGTTGTATGAATATGCTGAAAACTCATTAATTTTGGTATTTTACGGTTCAAAAACCGTAAAATAAATTACCGAACAGTGAAATCGAAAATGTGTGTTTCATTCATTCCGAGTTCATTCCCGCTTGAAATACCTTCGAATAGTCTCAGCTTAGCGGTACAGCATGCAACCGAGCATTCTCCTCACGAAACTCCGCAGAACATCAATTTGCGAATATAGGGGATCCTGGAGTAATACTCACTTGTGGGGCAAAATGCCTTCATGCTATCATTATATGCATGAAGTTTGCTTCAGATGAAAGCAAATCAGACGTAACATTAAGCCGGTAAAGCCGAAGAATGACTAGAATATTCAAATTGAAGGTGTTGAAAACGATGATTTTCCACATTTATCTAATGAACTACCCGCTTTGAGCGCAGCCACAGTTGATCAGCAGGAGTAAATCAATTTCATTTTGTATGGCGAAATGCATCTAAACTTCAATTACTTGAAATACAAAGCTTTTCCCGAAAAAATATTTGGTAGTCTCTCTCTCTCTCTCTCTCTCTCTCTCTCTCTCTCTCTCTCTCTCTCTCTCTCTCTCTCTCTCTCTCTCTCTCTCTCTCTCTCTCTCTCTCTCTCTCTCTCTCTCTCTCTCTCTCTCTCTCTTTTTTCTTAGAATCTTCCGCCACTCTGCAAGACCTCACGCCGAATTTGCTACGTCCGGTTTTACGCATGGATTTCAAGAAAAATCTACATAATCGATTGTCGCGTGTGGGGATACTTCGGGTTTTACCCGCGACGACAATAACAAGGGCAACTGCACAGCAACTTACATATTTGCTAATTCTACGCGACAGTTCATTTTCGAGCAGTATTGGCGTCAATTTAGCGCAATGTAAACACTTTTTAGCAGACAATAAAATTAGCATGACAAAATCAGAAGCTTCTGAATTCGGTGCTAAAACTAGTGGACAATAATGAGAATATTAGATTGTCCGACACAATTAGTATCATGTAAACGGTCTGCTAGACGAATTGTCAGCTAATTATGCCATCACGCCAATTTTATTGGCAGATAGGGAAGTGTTTACATTACGATAGTTCGGTACCAACACAGTCGGACAATTTATTGTCCCAGATTTAGCAGCTAAATTTTTAGCGGCAATGTAAACGATACCAGCGTGGAATAAATTGTCCGACAGAAAATTGTCACGCATTATTATCACATATGTAAACGGGCCATTACTGTACCAGCAAATATTATAAAATTATGTGAATTTTGTGAAATGTGAATATTGTTTCCTAAAAGTATTTTGATTTGTTATTGGATTATCTGCTTGGACTGAATATAATCTTATAATTAATGAGAGCATGACGATCACATGCTCTCAGTAATTATTAGATCATATTCAGCCCAAGCAGGTTAAATATTTGACGATCTTTTTGGAAAAAATATTATTTTTAAAACAAATATATTTTAACTTTATTTCTAAAATATGTGTTTATTGTTTCAAAAAAAAAAGCTTTTGAAATAAAGTAGCGATGTATTTGTTTCAAATAAATAAAATATTAGAATCAAATATTATTTACTTTGAATTTACGATCCGGCTAACGAAAGCTCGACTTAAAAACAAAAACAAAAGTGCTTTGAAGCTAATACTGGGAAGTCATTGATTCAATGAAAATCGCACTTAGGCCGTGGATCAATGATTATTATTTTTTATTTCAAAGTCGTTTATTTTTGAATTTAATATACACTTTTCTGCGTGTAGGCTTGAGCAAAAAAAAATTGCCGCCCATCGGATTCGAACCGATAGTCGCTGCGTGAGAACCCTATGCTCTACCACAGTACTACCATAGACTAATTTACTACAGCTGCGATTGAGTGACTTGAATCGATTTTCTGTCGGCACAGCTAGTTTTGCACATTTGTACAGTAATGAAGTTAGCTTGGTTTTGTCAAGTGTCTTCAGCAGCGCAGCGGTAAGTCGGCAGGCTATCACGCAGGAGGATCCAGTTCAAATCTACATAACAGCGACATATGTGAAATTATAATTATCGAAAACAATTTCCAGACGTGAAACACAAACCCACCAACAGGGTCGTGATTCTGATAAACACATTTTTGTTTCTGTATGAATTTTGTCAAAGTTCTGTCAGAAGCTGCTTAGAAGGCTATCCAGCGTGCTTATGTGAACTTTCAAGTTCCAAAATTACTTAAAAATGAAGCTGCTTAGAAGGCTAATGAGCAACTTCGAACAAGCTGCTTAGCTTATAAAGTACCCTTTTATCTGAACTTTTGGTTACTTGGGTCTCGACTACCTCCGTCGCCAGTAGGCCTAGAACTGCACTCGTTTCCACAATTTCACATGGTTATCTTCTTTTCACAATCCAAACCTCCTTTGATTGGGATTTCATGAACATCTACCACATACACTGTTGTGCACAATGCACATTAGGGTGGCCCTCACTTATATGAAAAACAAAAATTTCGAAAAATGCCAAGTCTCTCCTCCAAGATCAGTTGTTTTGAACTCCCAGAAGCTACGTTCAAAATTTAAACAAAATCAAACGCTTGAAGTTTGTATGGGACTATATGCCAAACAACTTTGTCGAAACCGCGAAGTGATCCGACGGCTGTGAAAAAAGTTATACCGTAAAACGGGGTATCTTTGATAATGCGGGTAACTTTGATAGTACGGCAGGCATTGCGTAATTTATCTTATAACTATGATTCCTTCAACCAGTTAAGAAAAAGGTAAACGTAAATCAATTCTATACATATGAAAGTTCATCTTAGACGAATTTTCATTAAAATCTAGTTTATATACAACTTCTTGGACAAAAAATAAAAATTGTTGATATTTTTGTCATTTATCAACCCCTTCAAACAAACTGCTATACGACTTCGTTAAAACTATTTTTTCAATGAATGGACTCTTATTCTCGATAGATTCATCATAGTAGATTCCAAATCTGGCCTTGAATCTCTTAACGAAGTGTGTTTTTATGAAATGGAAGCGATTTTGTAAAATGTGACATAAATCTCCATACATTGATAAACGCCTAAAAGTATGCAATGCCCTTGTAATTTCATGTAGATAAATATGTGTTGTTCAAAATTTGTTAATAAAACATTAAAAAACTACTCAAAAAAAGAAAACTAACCATGCATAGCATGTAATCATATGTTGATGTACCGTTAAGCATTCATTATTACAAAGATAATGATTTTTGATAGCTAAATTTATTGTGTTTTGCACTCAATACTCCACAAACTCATTTTTATATGTAGAATTTAGTAAAATATCACTGTTTTGATATAAAAATTTTATCTAATATATTCCACAAGCCTTCTCTCATCATGTTCATACGCTTAAGATTGCAATCTGTGATTATTTTTTGAGATTTGATGTGTTTTTTGGGCATTATCAAAGTTACCCCAAAATGAAAATCTGATTTTCGGTTATATGAAAAACTAAAAGTTATCTAAAATATTTCAGATTATCGAATCTTTTAATTGCAATTGAGAACTGATACCCCAGTACTTGTTTTAAAAATATAAAACTCGGGGAAATACTGTTACATGTAAAAATATTGAGAAAATTCGCTGAAAAACTATCAAAGTTACCCCATTTTACGGTACACAAAATTAATTGCCATGATCGGTAAGAGGATGTATTTTCGTAAATCACAGACATTCACGTAGAAGATGTGAGTCGATGCAGTCCCGTTTCAATTTATTACAGCCACAGATAACAGCAGTTTATGTTAGCACACGAAATGTGTGTAAACCCTTTAAACCCTTTCAACCGTCATTTCAATAAGGGAACCTAACTGCCATTTATTTAGAGATGGTGTAACGATCGCATTCATATCGCTTGAGTGCAAATGGCAAACGCAAACAATCCCTGGCAGATAGCATTTACTGCAGCAATCTGTTGTAGATGGAAGCAGTGGGCAACCTTTTTGGTTTTTATAGTTTTTACACAGGTTTTAAGCTAAACTTTTTTTCTATGATAAATATCTGTTATCTGTGTTACAGCTGATTGTATTTGAATACGGATTTTTTTTACGAAACTGTATAAGAAGAATTTGTAATTCAGAACAATCATAAAATGTGGACTGTCATCGAGTAATGATTTGGGTTTCGGAATTACAATTCTCTCAAAGATTTTTATTATGGATGGTAATAAAAACTAATCATTACTTGGAATGTACAATCACGATGCTATCGTTGCGCTTTGAAGCACTTTTCTATATATTTTAATTGATCATTAAGTATTTATAGCTAGCTTCTTCACTTTCATAATTAATTCTATACTTCCTTAACTCTCTGTAGCTGAACAATAATAAGAAACACATCCAAGAGGAGTTAGTTGTACCGGTTTATAGTGTGTTTTGGTTGCTATTTCTGCTGGTCTCACTTGGTGGAAAACCTCCAATGCTGCGACTCAAGAGCCGAGTTGCATCGCTCTGCAGTGATGCCTTTCTCCTTTACATAACGCGAGTCTAGACAAACATTTATCTTACTATGTTGAATCAGTCCGCCCTCTCTTTTGTGCCACTGCTGATTCGCAGATTCATCACAGTACTTTAGCACTACCATGTTGAACCGCGATCGCACAGCGAAATTTAATAACGTTAGACAAAGATCCAGATGCTTGATTTGTCCTTTTTTCGTGATGGCCCAATCTTGGTTACCCCCGCTGTCGTGACATTGATAAAGCCCAACAATTCCATCCACCAAATGGCCCAAAGTATCCATGCAATATGGCCCTTGTCGTAAGCTACCTTTGGTTTGCTGTTCCGGTATCGTAAGCTGTGGATACACGTTGTCCAAGTACCATTTGAAGGGTTTACATTGGAGCCTTTCTTTCAGTTCTAACCGTTCCTCAATATCTCCGAATGGAATATTTTTCGCCAAGGGAACTGCAGCATAGTAATACTGTTTATACTCATCCATCCATACTTCAGCAGCACGTCTTGTATTCTTGGCGAATATGTTTCCACTGCCACCTCCTGGAAAGGTGTATGGATGCCTCTTACGAAATACATGACCAACCCTGCTACAAGGGATAATTTCCAAGCTACCACCACATTGCCAGACGCGAAAACTGATTTCCAAATTCTCACCTCCCCATATATCCATTTGAGTATCATACTTTCCCAACTTTTCAAAATATGTTTTATCTATCACAAATAAGCCACCAGCGATCATTGGTGTTCTGATAGGAGTCGTTGGGTCCTTCTGACGCTCGTGTCTTTCTGTGTTGCTCAGATATTCCCATTTGAAAACCAAATTCCAGTCGAACCCACCTCGAAGATCAGCCGAAGCGCCTATGTACTGGAAGGTATCCATACTAATAACATCAATCACAGGACATACAACACGAGTAGGGTCTTCTTTTACTCTAATCAACAGCGGTTCTAACCAATCTACATTGCACTCACAATGACTATCGAGAAACGTTAAAACGGATGAAGTTGCGGCGTCTGCACCCCTAACACGAGACCGCACCAGACCTTCACGTTGCTCATTTCGAATCACTTTAACTTTATGAATCTTTGCCAACTCCTGGCCGTCCTCCGGGAAGTCGGAGTAGTCGTCTACTAGAATAATCTCGTGTATTAGGTGCTCTGGAGATCTATTCAGGACACTGACAATCGTCCGCAACAGAGTGCTTCGTGCTTCGTTATGAAAGGTTATAATTACACTGGTCGGGGGTAGGCTGCTAGGCCATTTCTTTCGGCACATGGGATTTCTGGTGTCGGGAAGTTCTCGATTGCTTTTCAAACTATCACTTGCTTGTTGGTTGAAGCGGTTGCGCAAATACGGATCCTCGCCCTGTTGTAGGCTACCTTTCTGTATGTAACCCATCTCGTCGAAATAGTCCCACGTGTGCCGGGGCGAGGACATATGCAGTAAAGAGTTCGATACCGCATTCTGCCTAGGCGAGGTTGACGGACTATACGAGTGTTGCTGCCATTCTGCCGCGAATGACTGAGGGGTCACGGCAGGTGTTTGGTGGTCGCGTAATCGCAACGCTCGGTTTCGACTTTTGTAGCTTCCTTCGAAGTAATAAACTGCTACCAGTATCCATGTTATCGCTAATATCAGAAAAATCTTCAAATTTCTCCGCATGTTATACACACTGACTACTGTTATGTAGTTTTAATAATACACTGATGATTTGAATGGTGATGTTGCCCCTTTGACTAGATTTGTTAGCACACATCAAGGTGCTAAGGTATCTTTTCTAACTATATTATCTAACTAGGAATCAACTTGCGCTGAGATTTTTGTGTACATCTGCGTCCATTTCTGGATTTCTCAAACGCGAGGCCCTGAAAGTAAGAAGAAATAAAAAAGACTGTTAGCTTATCCATTAACATACATTTTTAGGATTCTCTTTAGTGTCCAATAGCATGGGACATGGGTTATCTATTATATGTAAAAAGGCATATACGAATGTAACCACACAGTAACAGAATTCACAAATTTTCGAGCTAAGGTGGAACAACAGAAAAAATAAGCGCTGGTGCGAAAATATCATCAGTTTAAGCAGAATGATATTCTTGATAATGTCAAGACTATTATATGGCATAGACTGATTGAATTTTAGTGTTTAGCTCAGTGCAATCCTTCCTTTTCTGAGCTGTTCCAGTTTAGATAAGATTTGTGCTCATCTTGCTCATTTTGGAATAACTTTTCCTTAGCGTGCAACAAAATCACATTTTTTCAGTTTTACTTAGAAACCAATTTATTTAGACCAATCCAAATGCCTGTGGTAGTGGTTTGTGTTCAAAATCCCCGTGTTAAGATTTTGTAAGAACTTTGTGAACAATTTTTGTTCTCCCATATAAGTATAGGCAGCTTGTGTTAGGTTTTGTGAGACTTTTTTTTTTTGACAACTCAATATAATTTTGACAACAACAGTGCAAGAGGTGATAAACGAGTAGTATGCCGAATGCCGGTACCCGTAGTGGCGACCGGTTGCAAGAGTAGAAGAGACACGAATTCAACGCAGCAATAAACGGCAACACGAAGGGAGTGTGATTTCTGAAGTACAAGGAAGCATGAATTGGAATGACATGCGAAAGTTTTATGTAAATGTTAATGGTGCGCGGTACTAGACTGCACTACGGCACGCCGGCTAGGGATGAATTTGCTAACAGACAAAATAACAGCGGCATCCGGGTTGAAAGAATCATATTTCTTACATTTATTGAATCGAACCCACAGTAGCCCATCATCAACATGCAATACTAAATGTGATTTCTGGTAGTTTATACATTGTGTTAAAAAATTCTCAAATATTTTCTCAAAAGGGCGTATAATATAAGGTGCGGTTTAAAGTGGTCTACAGGCTTTTGAAATTGTGTCAAAAGTGAAATAGCGTGTGGTGCTTATGGCCTCCACTTTAGCATCCTATTCTACATCATATATGACTTTGTGATGGCTGAGAATTCTATATATTTAGACCAACATGTGAGAATGCGAACTTCAGTTTCTCTCTTCCCTAATAGGTGTATTTTCAACTAATCATACACCTATCTTTCAAATAGGTAGATTCGACTTCATCCTCTGGAACGATAGGGAAAACATGTGAAATACAAAAAAATTCTGAAAAATCCCATTAAAACCATCTACAATTTTGGATTCAGCTGTCTGTATTAGCTTCGTTCAAACAAGTTTACTCCATAAGTTTGACATTTTTATCATTGAAATTCACATGTTAAAGGCGGAATCTGGAACGTCCCTTTGAAAACCTTAAAAACCTTCAATATCGTCTGCTATGTTCTCGTTTAGATGTATGCAGGGTACTGCGCCACTTGGGCAGTGGCTGGTATTTTGGGTACTTTTCAGCTACAACTCAGTCAATTTCAGAAATTTAGCAAAACCTCGCGCCGCCCAGCAGGGACTTTGTTTTGTACACATTACAGCACCTCCATGTCACGTAATATACCACACATGTTATCAAATGTGATACCGTAAGCGTACCATACTTTGCGCTCCTAGGGCCTAACTTTGCGCACTTTTCAAAAAATCGTTAAACAGTTTTTCTGGTGCATTATGCAGACTTTTTCCCACGGAATACTAGCTAGTGATATGGGGCATGCACTTTGTCTCAGTTTGGATGTAATGATAAATGGAAGAGGAAGACAAATTGATGAGTGAATATGCAGTTGCTTTCCCTCAAATGCTGTAAATAACGTTGTAGAATGATGTAGGTTTTGTTTCAAAATTTGTTTTAGTTTAGATAGCAATACCATAAAGTATGTGTGCACTCTCAATAATACAATAATAACCAAACTTGTTCCACAACAGAATATAATATTGAAATGTTATTAATGGGCCGCATACCAATTGCTTGGTCATAACAAAATAAGATTGTCCAACAAAACATGTTATGGAAACGTAATGCCTTTATATCTTGTTTTGTTATTATTGAATTATCATAATAACAAAACAAGATATAAAAACAGGTTTTGTGATTTCGTAGTTATTAATTTGATATTCCCCTCTGCTTGGGTTTTGTAGATTTTATTAAGACACTAAGACAGGGCAACGGGGCAACGTAAGTTTTATTCCTCAAGTGGATCCACGGATGAATTACCAAATTCGGTGAAAACGTTTCATGCGATTCTATGACATTTCCCGGAAAACATTTCCCGGAAACCCGTTTTCCGGAATGTCCCATTTCCCGGAAACCCATTTTCCGGAATGGAACATTTTCCGGAAATCTGTTATCGCTATTCCCAGACTCATTAAATTTCAACCTTTTTATTAACTTTCACGTACCCGATCCCAACATCTCATTTTGAAAATGCTGGCATTTCGTTTTATCTATTTTTATCTTTTTTTTTTTGAAGTCGCCCTCAATCGATCATAAATTGGTGCAAGTTTATTACACCCAAGTGGCCATGCAATATCCGAAATTATTCCGGAGATAATCCGGTTTGTACTGGGGTCAAAATCGGATAAAAATTGCCGAAATGCCAGCATATTCAAAATGAGTTGTCGGGGGTCGGGTATGTGAAGGTTAAATGCACAATAATTGACTTATTTTGGTTGGTATTCGTTGAACAATTTTAACAAGCCTTTCAGCGTTATTCCCAAGTGTTCGTCAAAACATTAAAAAATATTAGCAGTTATGATGCCAACAATTTATCACTACATCTCGAATGAACAGCCATTGTTTAATGAAGGAAAATTTTCAATGCCAATTCTGGCAGCTGTAATTCCAAAAGATAACATTCGAAAGAAAACAAAATAAAGGAATGATATGTAACAAAATAGATGCAAGTATGGTTGCACTTTTTGGTCATAAATCGCTAGGTTGCGATGCAATCTAGCGTCTAAGTGTAAAAAATTTCAATTTAATTTGCATCTTGTCACTTTAATTTGCAGAAGAGAGAGTCGATGAAGAGAAATCGATCATGTTACTTTCGCCCATATTAAAACTCAATCTTGCTATATTAAAGAAGAGTATACTGTATTAAATTTATCTGTAGCACTCGCCTTCTTATACCCTTATACCTTATACTTATTAGACTGTCCCAAAAAAAATCGATGTTCGAAAAGTCAAGGTGCTGAACCCTTAAATGAAAGATATGCATATTTGAAGCATTTTTGTAGAACATTTCGATTTTCTAAAAAATAATTTAGAGGTTCCGCTAGGGCAATTTTTGAAAAATGGCCTTTTTTCATGAAAAGTCTCAGAAAAATCATTTTTTCGTAATATTTTTTCAACTTCTGATTTTTTTATAATATTTTTGTATTTTTCTATGGACCTCTGGGCATTCTTGAAGGGGATAAGTTTTTGGAATATTGTATTTATATTGACGGCAGAACCGTTTTTGTGCTGATAAAAGGACTATTTTTTGAGAATTTTTCATCTAAATATGAGAAAAAAAATACATGCATGATTTTTTTATTTTCAATTTTGAAAGTTTTATCTGATAGTACTATTTGTATGCGTCATTTCTCTAAAAAAATATTTAAAATATTTTGTCTAGAAGCTGAGATATTAGGATTTTAGTAAAAAAAAGTAAAAAAATAATATTTTTTTGCAAATCATTGTATATTTGGAATATTGTAAAGTCTTTGTGATACTCCAATGTACGTATATTGAAGAAGTTAGGCTTAAAAATACGGCTTTCATTATTGGATGTTCAAGCTAGTTTAAACATGGATCTATTATTCTGGGGTGATTGGCAGTAGATTCATGAAGAGCTTTTATCTGAATAACTACAACAATGACAGGTAGCATTAACCGTAGTGTGGCCAGCAAAAAAAACACCCGTAGAAGGCCGGCAGGGTACCCGGGTACCCACGAAATGGAAATGATCATATCTCAGCGATTTTTCCACCGATTTTAAAAGTTTTTGCCTCATTCAACTCAGAAACTCATTATCTATCGAGATCGTATTTGGTTGGACCGGTCCTATCCCCATAGGTACCGGAAAATACGGATTTCCGGATCCATGTTTTATACAATACAATATACGGGATTTTCAGTAGGTTAGTAGCAATTTCGGTACCAAGCATCGTAAAATTGCTTTGGCATATTGTATTTGACCGGCCTGGAATCATAAAACGTGTTGACTTTGAAACTGTGATTTCGGAACACGCTTCCCGTGAGGCCATGGTTGACCATAAACACTTCAAGATATCCTAGCCTTAACAATGTGGGTTTCAATATGGTATAAGGACATGCTCCCAAAAATATGGATTTTCCGAAAACCACGGTGATTAGATCGGTCTAACCAAAAATTTTCCTGATAGATGATGAGTTTCTGAGTTGAATGAGCTAAAAATTTCCAAAATCGATGAAAAAATGACGGAGATATGATCATTTCAATTTCGTGGGTACCCGGGTACCCTGCCGGCCTTCCACGTCATAAAAAAATTCAGGAGCCCCTCCCCCTGCCCCTCCTCACTTTAAAATTTGGTCAACCCCAGTAATAGATGTATATTCACGAGTTCTAAGATCTAACAGAGTTCCAACATCCTAGTCTCAATAACCATTAAAATATCGAGATTTGAAATTGAAAAAGGTACCCGGGTACCCTGCCGGCCACGTAAGTGTTAATTTCGATATTATGTCGTGGAATTCTCGACAATTACACCCCTTTTCTGAAGTAGCAAAAACCATTCCATGCAGAGATAACCTAATAGTAATGAAATCAATAAAAAATAGCTTTGTTAAGGCAAGACTGATTTTAAAATACTTAGAAAATAATAGACTATAATAGGCTTTTGAAGCAATACGCGATCCTTTGATTGCTAAACGTTCATTTCTTTGATGAATTGAGATAATATTTTGACCGATTAACTATGCACCCCCGTTGCCGAGTTTTATACCAAATTGTCCATTACATTTCAAGTTCAAGTCTTCAGTTAAAATCATGACTTAACTATGTTTTTTATTGATTTTATTAATGTTATATAATCTCTGCATGGAATGGTCGCTCCTATTTCAGAAAAAAATGGGCGCAGTAGTCGGGAAATCCACGACGTAATCTCGAACTAAATGCGTTGCTACCAGTAACCACGATACCCGTCATTGTTGTAGTTATTCAGATAAAAGCTCTTCATGAATCTACTGCCAACCAGCCCAGAATAAAAGATTCATATTAAACTAGCTTGACCATAAAACAAGGAAAGCTGTTTTTTAACTTAATATACGAACATTGCATTGGAGTGTATCAAAAACCTTACAATATTCCAAATATACAAAGTTTTGAAAGCATTTAAAATATTGTCCATTTACTAAAATCTTAATATCTCAGCTTCTAGACAAAATATTTTAAATCTTTTTTTAGAAAAATGACGCATACAAATAGTACTATCAGATAAAACTATCAAAATTGAAAATAAAAAATCGTGCATGTATTTTTTCTCATATTTAGATGAAAAATTCTTAAAAAATGGTCTTTTTATTACCATAAAAACGGTTCTACCGTCAATATAAATACAATATTCCAAAAACTTATCCCCTTCAAGAATGCCTAGAGTTCCATAGAAAAATACATAAATATTGAAAAAAATCAGAAATTGAAAAAATATTACGAAAAAATGATTTTTTTGAGACTTTTAATGAAAAAAAAGGCCATTTTTCAAAAATCGCCCTAGCGGAACCTCTAAATGATTTTTTAGAAAATCGAAATTTTCTACAAAAATGCTTCAAATATGCGTATCTTTCATTTAAAGGTTGAGCACCTTGACTTTTCGAACATCGATTTTTTTGGGACAGTCTAATACTTATATTGTTTCTCTCATATGTGCTTTGCCTTTTTGATACTAAACCTTTAAAACTGTAAATAACAAGAGGCCAACTTCAAGTTTTTGCCTACCGACTGGGTGTGGCTTATTAGGCCGAAAATATATTTGGCCACAATATTACTTAGCCAAATTGTTATTAGGCTAGATTGAAACGAAAGCGATCGAAAAACAGGCCTCGAAAGAACAGCCCATTGCTAGAAGAAGGGAAAATCTCTAAAGGTGCAATTGACAGTTTGGCAATCAAACAACTCTGTAACAGTCTAACTTGAAAGAACAAAACATTTGTAAGACAAGGAAAAATATCAGATAGAGTTAATAGTTTGGCCGCCAATCAAATACGCAACGTTGTAACTTTAAAGAACAGCCTATTAAATAAAGAAGGGCAAATCTCCTATGTATATAGAATGAAACAAGTGCCAATAAAACACATGTTGGTAACCATGTGCTTTATTGGCACATGCTGCTTACAACGTTGCGTATTTGATAACTGGCCAAACTATTGACTTTATCTGATATTTTTTTGTTCTCTTAAAAATGTGTTGTTCTTTCAGGCCGAAAGAACAACCCATTTTTAAACAAGGAAAAACCTTGGGAAAAACACTAGATAGAATTAATAAATTGGGCGCGAATCATGTCTGTAACGTTACATCGTTAGAAAGAACAGACTGTAAATTGAAGAAGGGCATATCTCCTATTCAGTTAGCAGTTCAACTGTTCAACTGCATTTCAATGCACCTAGAACAGCCTTTGACGAAAAGCAAGAACAATTTGTTAAGCCAGTCAAAATATATCCATTCGGCTCAACGATGCTGGTTCTACTTTGTTAAGTGAACTGAAACGAGACTCTGAACTCCATTCATTTATTAAGTTCTACAATATTGAACAAAAAAATATAAAAAAAAGTTTTAAGGCTCGATTTTCTGGACGTGTCCCATAGGACAGATCGGTGAAGTACTAGATTTGTAGTAATGAGTTGAATTTTAGTATGGTGAGAAGGCCAATTCTCCGTTTCTGCAATGAAATGGTGCAAAAAGCGTGGATATTATGATTCCTTGTCTAATTTGATGCTGTTTGAGCAAAACTTTGGATAACTATGTTGTTTATGTTGCAAGAAATGAAGAAAACAACAACACTGTTGCTCAAAGTTAGGCAAGGAATCATAATACCCACGCTTTTTGCACCATTTTATTGCAGAAACGGAGAATTGACCTTCTCACCATACTAAAATTCAGCTCATTACTACCTACAGCTGAGGGTGACGTGTTCGATTCCCGTTCGGTGCAGCAAGTTTCGGAAACCCTGGAACGTAGAATATCTTCGTGCCTGCCACCCACAATATATACACATGCAAAATGATCATTAGCAGAGTAGGGTAAAAAATATAATTTGGACATGTATGTAATTTGGACAGGTACGGCGTTGTATGTCTTGTTCCGGAGAGCTTATAAAAGTAGATACTTCTCAATATCGATTATTGGATTAGGCAGACCCTATTCTGATGACTTACTGTGAAAATACGCTTAACAATTAAGAATTTACTTCAAAATTATCGAAAATGTAAATCATTTCCCTAAAACCCCTCAAATGCTAAGGTATGCAAGACGACATACATTTCGCAGTCACATACAATATTCGCCTCAAAATCGTTGAATTAATAATTGTAAGAATTTTAAAAGCCTTATTGCGATGAAAAGTGTTCAATAAAGAAGCATTAGGCAGCCAATCTCTTAACATGCATCTAGAACGCTTAAAATAGATGGTGTCCAAAATACATTACTAGTTTTCTACTGTTTATATATTTTGGTCACTGACGAACTACATGGGGATGCTGTACAATTGCATACTTGGAGGCGTATTCTGTGGGTTTGGCGATATTTTCCCTATTTTAACTAAAACTCTAATAGTTATCAAAATAGATGCCTGTTAAGCGGAGAAATTTGATTATTCGTGAGAAAATATTTGTTAATTTATGCTACTTCCATGATTTAGCAGTACACATGGCTAAATATTGAGATAATTGCCCTGTCCAAATTATATATACTTGAGGGTGTCCAAAACATATATTCGGTGTCCAAAATGCAATTCTAAAAGGCGGTTGGTGGTTTTCTCAGCTTAAAATGCTTTCGTTAAGGTTTTTGTCACCAGGAACGCAAAGTACTGTCATATTATAAGCGTATTAGCAACTTTGCGAAATAATCAATTGCTTTCTATGGAAGCTAGGGGATGATTTTTCCAACGTTGTCTTCAGCCTGTCCAAAATACATGAATTACCCTACACACTTAATTCAGATTGCCGGGATATCAGCATTTTTCCATTCTTTTGCCGAGATTTGCACAGCCGAGTAATCAGCAAACAACAATTTTGCTGAGATCTCAGCAATTTTGACAGTTCATTGCTGAGCTTCGGCAATCGTTTTGCTGAGAGTCAGCTAACAAATGTCACTTTTTGCTGGGATATCAGGTGATAGTTTTACTGCGCGTTTTTGCCGAGCCCGCAAATCTGTTTTGAGTGTGTAAGCTCTCAAAACTCAGAAGACTAAGCTAAGAAGTAGGCTTTGTCCCAGTTAAGACATCACGCCAAGAATAAGAAGAAGAAAAATGTATATGTATTTGGAAAAGTAAGCCAGATTTGTTTATTTAAATTTGAAAAACAATTTATTTAATGAGAACTCATACGTAAACTAATGAAAAAACTGACATGGAAATATCTGCTGAAAAACTATAAAAGTTATTCCATTTTACGGAATACAAATCTCATTCATAGAAAAAGCAGTGAAATTACTTGCATTAGAGTTGACTTTCCTATACCAACCTTATTAATGCATAGTTTTTTTTTCATCCAGCACAAAACAATAGATAATCGTCGTAAATTAACGATTGCCTTTCTCTGCGGTAGATTTTAATTACTCTACTCTGCAATTCAGACAAGTGCTCACCCTACCGTATATAAGAGCACATAGAAAGTAAAGAGAAACAGTCGGATTATGCTTAGCTATCCAAAGCATGCATCTACCTACACTTGAATGGAAGAAGTGTTTTGAGGCAGGCACGAATCCATCTCCTTACGATGATGCTTTGTCAGTTGCGCGCATTTTTTTCAGCTGATCGGTCCATTTACTGACTACCTATACCTATTGAAAATGTCATCGATGGAGTCACCGCACCCAATTCCCCAATCATTTAGTGTGTGACGGTATGCATTAGCTGCTATGACTGCAATCATATCATATCTTGAAGCAACTTAGTAATTCAGGGCTCGTTAAAGTAGGATTTCATATTATTTAAGCATTCATTATTCCGTTCTATATGTTAAGATGAACAAAAATAAGGAAAATATAGAATTTTTGTAAAAGTATGAAACCATTTTTTTTTAAATTCTCGTTTTACGTTATATATAGACATATCACTTTAATGCACAACCCCGCCTTTAGACGAGGTATAGTTTGAGCATTTTTGTAATTTTTGTTTAGTGAGCAATCAAATTTTTTATATTTGTGGTTGATATTTAGGACTGTTCTGTAAATCTCAACATGGTTTTTGGTGTCTTTTAAACCGTTTTTACATTTTTAAAAAATCATTGAAAAATTGATGTTTTAGTCACCTTTTGGCTATTTTAAATTTTTCCCAAATCATGCTATCATATTAAAATAGTTTAAGGGAGTCGAATACACTCTAAAATTATTTTCCTTGAAATTACACGGAAAATAAAATTTTCCATGACAAAAAAAATTAAAAATTTAAATATTTCAACCATAATCGTAAAATCTCAAAATGTTTTCGTCTCAAAAAGTCCGCCGCCCAAATAGGCATCCAGAAAAAATACAAAATTATGGGGATGTTCGAAAATAAAAATTAGAAAAATCAAAAACCGAAATTCATCAAATCGAGAATTGAAGAGTATCATCTTCCAAAACATGTTTAAACCGATTTTAGATGACGAAAAATGATATTTAGATTAAATTCAAAAATTTGGGTATTAGAGGGATATAGTAGGGGAGACTGGGGAGACTTGATCCCTTTTTCTAAAATTACCCGAAACTTTAAGAAAAAACACAAATCTAGATCCGATTTCCGTGCAAAATGGCAGGTAAACATCTATTGCAAGTTAATACACAACAGAAGGCCTTTAAATTATTGTCAAAGTTTTCAAAAATGTGTTTTTATGGAGGCATGTCTTATGATGTATTTTTCAAAAATGGGTGACACTTGATCCCCCTTTGAGCACATGGTTTATTTAAAGAGAAAATAATTCCAGAGTCTTGCTATTCATTTTCTTTTCGAGTTTTCTTGTATTTTCGATGAATATGGAGTGTTTGAAATTGTAAGATTTCCTTCAATTTTTAAGGATATGCCGTATTTCCAAAATGAGGAGACTTGATCCCCCTTTTCTTGGTTTGTACTAAAGTTATAATTACCTGACACATTTTATCGTTGAATAGACTAACTACAATTCCAAGTAAATAGAGGCTTCCGAATAGAATTTTATTTTTCACATGTATAATGTGTGTGTAATCCTCGAGGGATCAAGTCTCCCCATGTCACTGTTGTGTAATACTACACGCACAGAAATTTGGTGAGGTTGAACTAACAAAATGGTTTGTTGAGTTCAAACTTCAATGATAGTCGGATTAACAAAAACTATTTATCGGATCAACTATCACTTTTAGTTAAAACGACAAAATGTTATGCAAATCAACAATCACCTTTGTTGATAATGCGTATATTTTGATAAGTGTGTACAAAACTTAACAGTGTATTCGCGACTACGAAGTTGTCGAATGTGCGTGAAGGTTTACGTGAGAAAAAACGAGAGGGAAATATTTTTTGCTTTTTTTCACGCACATTCTGACAGTTCCTTACGAGGTTTTTCATTAGAGCGACCATGAGAGCGACAAAGTGTTGGAATCTCTTTTACCTTCGTAGTCGCGAATTGTTTTGTCGGTGCAAAGTTTGAGGAAAGTGTTATAGAGGAATGGCCTGAAGCCATGATCAAAGAAGCCTATGTTAATTAAGTTGTTTGACATTATACTTTTCTACAATTATTACTGTTCCAACCTCCGAAGTAAATAGACCTAAACTACAACTAGTCTTTAATTCATTGGAGTTGTGACAATTGGCGACGAGAAGTTACTCAGGAGAATCCAGATCAACCACGTTTGAAGATGTCCAACCAGGATTTGAAGGACGCAATTCTCCGGCTCACCGAACTGGTAGCAAGTCAGCAACAACAGATATCACTGATCAACCGGGCCGGTCAAGTCAACCAACCGGGAAGCGAGAGAATCATCGAAACGCTGGCCACGGGAATTGAAGATTTCTATTACGATCCTGACGGTGGAGTATTTTTCGACGCTTGGTATGCCCGTTACGAAGACGTTTTCAAGGTCGACGCAAGAATCTGGACGATCCGGCGAAGGTGAGGCTACTCTTGAGGAAGATTGGCACCAAGTTCCATGAGCGGTATGTCAACAGTATCCTGCCCAAGCATCCTCGCGATTTTGGCCTGGACGAAACGGTCAACAAATTCAAGAAACTCTACGGCCGACAGACCTCGCTCTTCAACGATAGATACCGCTGTCTCCAGTACATTAAGAACGATGCCGACGATTTTTCAAGTTACGCTGCCTCCGTGAACAAGCACTGCGAAGCGTTCCAGCTTTCCAAGCTTTCGGATGACCAGTTCAAGGCTCTTCGTTTTGTCTGCAGCCTACAGTCTTCACGGGATGCAGACATTCGGACACGCTTGATCAGCAAGCTTGAAGCTGAAGAAACTGCTCCTCCGGCGGAAGGTACGAAGCTGACACTTGAAAACCTTGTCGAGGAGTGCCATCGGTTCAACAATTTGAAGCAGGACACGAAAATGATCGAAAAACCCGTTCCGGAGAAATCCATCGTCAACGCCGTTTCATCGAAGCTTGCGAAAAAGAAGAAACCAAAATCTCCATGCTGGCTATGCGGTGACCTACACTTCGTGAAAGAATGCTCATATCAAGACCATGTTTGTGGCAAGTGCAAACGGAAGGGGCATAAAGAGGGATACTGCTCTACGGCGGAAACGAAATCCAGACCTGGAAGAAAATTCGACAAATCGAAGACGAAAGAGTATGTGAAGTCTAAAGGAATTTCGGTGAAGCGTATCGACCTCCAAGGAAAAAGGAAATTTGTCACCCTTGGAATCAACGGAAATCAGGCGACGCTGCAACTGGATTGTGCATCGGATATCACGATTATCGCTACACCGTCCTGGGAAGCAATCGGGAAACCAGCTATCGAAGCCTCGGAGATCGCAGCTATCAGCGCTTCCGGTGACAGAATCAACATCGTTGGCGAGTTCAAGGCCCAGCTTACCATCAAGAATTCAACAAACGAAGGTATTGTCTACGTGTCATCAAACCCAGATTTGAATGTCCTTGGAATAGACACAATCGAACTGTTCGATCTGTGGGCTGTACCCTTCAATTCGCTGGTGAACGCTGTCCATCAAAAGCCGCAAGACACCGTTGAGAAGTTCCGTTTGAAGTTCCCCGAAGTGTTCCAAAGCTCACTTGGTAGGTGCACAAAAGCAAAAGTGAAACTATACCTGAAACCCGATGCCCGTCCAGTGTACTGTCCAAAACGACCAGTCGCATATGCAGCACTTCCAAAGGTTGATGCCGAACTTCAACGCCTTCAAGACAAGGGAATAATCTCTCCAGTGAAGTTTTCCGACTGGGCCACACCGATAGTCGTGGTCCGGAAATCAGACAACGTGTCCGTTCGAATTTGTGGCGATTACTCTACCGGACTGAACAATGCGCTAGAATCAGATGGACACCCACTTCCGCACCCAGACGATATTTTCGCTGATCTTGCAGGCTGCCGATATTTTTCCCAACTCGACCTTTCGGATGCGTACCTACAAGTCGAGGTTGAGGAGGAATCGCAAAAGTACCTGACCATCAACACTCATCGAGGACTGTTCAAATACAACCGCTTGCCACCTGGAATTAAGTCCGCCCCCGGTGCATTTCAACGAATCACCGATAGCATGGTCGCCGGCATTCCAGGAGTTAAACCGTATCTGGATGACATCATGATTGCCGGTAGGACTAAGGAGGAGCACGACCAACGTCTCAATGAAGTTCTGGAAAGGATCAAGGCATACGGATTTCATTTGAGGATGGATAAATGCCGCTTTGGCCTTTCACAAATCAAGTTCCTAGGACACATCATCGATCAAGACGGCTTACGACCAGATCCAGCGAAGACAAGTGCTATTTCGCAGATGCCAGCTCCCAAGAACGTGTCGCAGCTTCGATCATATCTTGGAGCCATCAATTATTATGGACGTTTCGTCAAGCAAATGAAGGATCTTCGAGCACCCATGGACTACTTGCTGAAGAAGAACGTTAAGTGGGAATGTACGGATAGCTGCCAGAAATCGTTCGAGAAATTCAAAACGCTGCTGAAATCAGACCTGTTGCTGACCCATTTTGACCCAAACAAGGACATTATTGTCGCAGGAGATGCATCAAAAGATGGCGTAGGCGTAGTTATTATGCATCGTTTTCCGAACGGATCAGTGAAGGCTATTTCGCATGTTTCAAGATCTCTCACCGCTGCAGAACAGAATTACGGACAAATTGAGAAAGAAGCCCTGGCTCTAGTGTTTGCTGTAACCCGCTTCCGATGCTATTCGGTCGAAAGTTTATTTTGCAAACGGATCACAAACCGCTACTCAAGGTGTTTGGAAGCAAGAAAGGCATTCCTGTATACACTGCCAACCGACTTCAACGTTGGGCTCTAACACTGATGCTGTACAACTTCGACATCCAATTTGTGAAAACTGAGGAATTCGGACATGCTGACTTGCTTTCAAGATTGATGAAGTGCCATGAACGAGTCGACGAGGAGTATGTCATTGCTTCTATACAAATGGAAGCCGATGTTCAAGCCGTTCTCAGTGATTCCACATCAAGTCTACCAGTTACGTCAGAAATGATCGCTGCTGAAAGCTCGAAGGATTCCGCTCTGAAATCAGTTATGCTTCACATAAACGAAGGTTGGCCCGAACATTCCACGGAGATTAGTGACCCAGCCGTCCAGCAGTTTTTCACTCGCCGGGACAGTCTTCAGATCGTCCAAAAATGCATCATGTTCGGAGATCGAGTTGTTGTTCCTGTTCGTTTTCGGAAACGCATTCTTCAGCAGCTACATAGAGGTCACCCAGGAATGGACCGGATGAAGTCGCTTGCAAGAAGTTTCGTCTACTGGCCCAAGATTGATGATGACATCGAAGTACTTGTCCGGTGCTGCAGATCATGTGCTGAAGCTGCCAAGTCACCTCGCAAAACGGATTTGGAATCGTGGCCTGTTCCATCGAAGCCGTGGGAGAGAGTGCACATCGATTATGCTGGCCCGATTGACGGTTTCTACTATTTTCTGGTAATCGACGCTTTCTCAAAATGGCCGGAAATTTTTCGTACACGAAGCACTACCACATCAGCGACGTTGGACATACTTCAGGAAATCTTTGCAAGATTTGGTAACCCAAGGACACTCGTTTCGGACAACGGAACGCAATTTGTTAGCGCCCGCTTCAAGCAGTTTTGTGATGAAAATGGAATAACGCACTTGACAATTGCACCATACCATCCGCAGTCTAATGGACAGGCTGAACGCTTCGTAGACACCCTTAACCCTTTATAAGGCAGTGGCAACTATATTGCCACCTACTGTTTGTATTTTTTTCTGTTTTATAACAATTTATTTCGAACTTTTTTTACGCAAAATTGGGACTACTAACAACGCCTGGTATTTTTTTGGTACGAAACAAAGCTTTTACAACAATTTAGGAGCCATTTGTAGTCTCAAAAATGGCTAATTTTGACCGCGTGAAGAAAATTAGCTCAAACTTATTGTAAAATTATAGATTTGGTAAATATTTTAAGAAATAATCAAATTCTGGGTTGACATGAGCTGAACTACACAGTTTATATTATGTGTTAAGCACCAATCCACTCTAAAATCTCTATTCCGGCTTTTTGTCGAAGTCAAAAGAAGAAAAGTACCCTAAACGGGCAGTGGCAAGAATATTGCCACCAGCGCTGGTGGCCTAAACGTGCAGTGGCAACTATATTGCCACCTCAAAAGCTCGTTTTTGGGGTTAACGGGCAGTGGCAACTATATTGCCACCAGCGTTTTTGGCCTAAACGGGCAGTGGCAACTATATTGCCACCTAGATTTTTGAGAGTTTCTTTCAAATAAAAATTGTTTTGTACATGTAATCATGTATATAATCATCTGCATAATAGTATGCGATGACAACTCTTCTAGTTTTCTCGGCCTTATAAAGGGTTAAGAGAGGACTCAAGAAGCTTCGAGAAGGAGGAAAAACCACGACGTTTCAGCATCTTCAAACTTTCCTGTCCGTCTACCGGTCGACCCCGAATCGAAGCGCACCTAATGGCAAGTCTCCTGCAGAGCTTTTCCTTGGAAGAACTGTCTCTACACCGTTAGATTTGCTGAAGCCCAGGAGAACTACCTCCGCAGTCGTGAACGACAAGCAAAACAAACAGTTCAATCGACGTCATGGGACCGTGAAAAGAGAGTTTTCTGCTGACGATCTGGTGTATGCGCAGATTCACCATCGAAATGTGACCACTTGGGTTCCTGGCAAGATCATTGAGAGGAAAGGTTCTGTGAACTACAATGTACTTCTGGACAATGGTCGTCTTATCCGCTCTCACACCAACCAATTGAGGGGACGTCATCTGGAAACTCATCTGGAAACTTCCTTCGAAGATGTCGATGCAGATCATCAGCTACCATGGACCATGCTGCTTGAAGAATTCAATATTCCTATTCCATGTTCAATCAACCGCAATGATCCAATCAATGAACATCCGCAGAATCCGGTGGAAGTTCAACAACCAACCAAAGAACTGCCACCAGAAGATATACAACCTGAAGAAATGCTACCTCCGCTAATTGAAGAAGATGTTCCTGCAGACAATGTTGAAGATAATGAACCCCAACCTACTAACAACCCGATACGAAACCGAAGGCTTCCTTCGTGGCTCTCACCATATGATCTTTTCTGAAGGGGGAGATGTTATAGAGGAATGGCCTGAAGCCATGATCAAAGAAGCCTATGTTAATTAAGTTGTTTGACATTATACTTTTCTACAATTATTAAGCTAGTATGACACTCTTTGACCAATGCCAAATATTTGACCACTTTTGACAGTTAAATTTTGGCCAAGGTGTACCTGGCAAACAAAAATATTTGTCACTCTCGAAAAACGAATAGGGACAAACAGAGCCAAACAACCTGCCAAAATTTATCTGTCAAAATTGGTCAAACATTTGGCGTCTGGGCAAAGAGTGTAATAGCACCCTTACTGTTCCAACCTCCGAAGTAAATAGACCTAAACTACAACTAGTCTTTAATTCATTGGAGTTGTGACAGAAAGGCTCATCAGCTAGCCGGAAGATTCCCCGACGCTTCTTTGATCAAAAGGTCGGGGTGATGTGGGTTCGAAAGTCGCCGCCGTACTTGTTCTTAAGTATTTCATATAAAATTAACTAGAAAAAGTGCCAAAATAATACTAAATTATCAGTGTTTTGGAATCTTTGTAGGAATTTTCACCTTCTACACCCGGTGCAACAGCTTCCCAGTGGAATCCACTCAGTGGATCGAGATTCTTCTTAACCCGAGAACCCCTAAATGAAAATCACAACCCTATGACTTATTACAGTGGTTTTTCGATTTTATCACGGTCAAAAAAAAATTTACCGTGAATTCAGCGAAACCGTGAATTTGGCGAAATGAAAAATAAATGAAAATTTTCTGTTAAAAATTAATAAACTACAAAATGTTTGAATTGTAATTCACAGCTTAAGTAATCTGTCAATGAATGTATTGTTCAGGCGCTGTCCATGCACTACAGAGACCCATTTCGGGTAATATCCAACAACCATCTCCCCCTGTAGACTTTCGTTCCAACAAAATTGTGAATGTTTTCATGGACCGAAGACTTTATCCAGATACCCCCCCCCCCACCTCCTTGAAGTCTATGTAGTTTATGTACGGACCAACCGTGTTTCGGAGTCAAAACTTACGAGGACATTGTACTATTCTCGCGCTTAGTATCATACAGGCGTTTATACAATGATTGATTTGTTCTTCGATTTTCTCTTTTGTTAATAACTGGGCTGGTAAATTATTTCCGGTTGTTTTCGTTGTTCTAGAAGCTTGTCCTAGTCGTCCATCACCGAAACATACCAAGATATTATCCAAACATTGAACGTAGTTCTCGGAATAATCCGAAGAGAAAATCGATGAAGAAAAAACGATCATTGTAGATATGCCCGTATGATACTAAGCGCGAGAATTAAAGAAGTTTTTTTAGTAGATTATCGAAAGTCTCTTTTATATATGTAGCTGTAAGAAAAAATCAGACAATTTACTAAATGGAATTGCATTTATTTCAATGAACGAGGTAATGGAAACTAAAGCAGCAATCATGAATGTGAAGAAATAACAAATGGTAATCTTGTCAAATTTATTGTGAATTGTCTTATAAAGTTTATTCGTCAAATCTTCAAAGTTTCCTTGATTCAATCAATCGTGTTTGTATGAATTGCTTCCCTACCGGTTTTCGTTAATTAGACATTTACAATCTATATTTTTGAAATGGTAAATGTGCAATGACCAAACATCTCTATAATTTTGTTTTAGGGAAATCGAGGAAAAAAAAACATCAAAATGAAAATAAAATATTAATCATTTATGAAAATTATTTACTCGGTTTTATATTTACTCTGAGATTTAAAACCTTTGTTCAAAGAAACCTATTCCCACATTTTTCTCATACTAAAGGTCAAATATTCCAGACTTTGGAAAGCGCTAATAAGAAGTTTCACAATCAGGGAATGTCTATAAACTACTGTAACCGTTCGGTTCCAATATTAACTTGTTGGCTCCACCATCAATCCTTTTGCCCAATTCTCCCCTACAGAAACGTACACACTGGGAGAGACACACTCACGGGTTGACAACACCAGCGGCAAGTGAGTGAGCGTCCCCCTTTCTCGAGATTTACCACGCTATGACAAATCGATTGATTCGAGCAGTTTGAACATGGAAAAACATAATAGCTCACAGACCTAGTGGTTTAGTGTCCAATCCACAGATGGCGATACAACGTAAAGGGTGGACAAACATGGCCCTTAACATTAAATTTATGTGTAATAGATGTTATAAAAGCGGCAATGATCGACAAAAGAGCTCTCTTTGTGACTTTGATCCTCGAACGGAATCGTAGTGCGCGCGGTTATTGTAATAAGTCGAGGTTAGAAAAAAAACCTCTTTTGTGGTGTAAAGTTTTATAATTTTTGTGTTGTATCTTTGTTTAGGGTCGAGTACAAAGGATCGTTATAAAACAAGTATCCGTACAACAAAATGTGTTAGTAAGATTAGTGAATGTTTAGTAAAAAAGAAACTGTTTTAGTATGGTTAGTGTGTTAATGTGTTAATTGGTAAAAATTGTATCCTAAAAACCTAATTTGAATTAAAATTGTAGCTAAAAGTATGTAATTCTACGAACAAAAATACCAACGAAGACAAACAAATTAAAAAGATACGAAAAAGGTAATTATTAGACTAGAACAAAATTGTGAGGTTAGATACAGTGACGTCGCAGGGCATTAATACTTGGTGGTCAGGTCCATGCAAGGGGCCTTTTTCTTTTGTGCCTTTTTTCTAAAACAGCCAGTTCTCTACCACGGCGGAGAAGTTCACGGAAGAACCCGCACGAAGTTGTGAAGAGGCTGTGGAAATGAAGCGAACGTTGTGCCCATTGTAGATGTTCGGCAGGCTTTCCAGAAACCGCCATTGTGTCAACCCCGAGTATATGCCCGTCATCGGTAGTGCACTATTCGACCGCCATCTTCCAAAAGTCCATCGGGAAGATATCTGCCAAACACGCCGTAACAATTCTCGCCCAAAGTCTGGCAACCCGTCCGCACACCTGGACGAGCCGACACCAGTGATGACGCTGGTCTTCGACCGGCTACCCCCAGCTACCTCATCAACCAGGATCCGGATCCACGTCGAGTATCCAAAGAGCATGCAAGTATAGACCCCTTTTGACGTCACCAATAAATGATTGTAAATTGTAATTAGCTTCCGTGGTAGCTTATTAGTAGAAAGTGCAACCCTTAATGTGAAATTCTTACACCACTTTGCCCCGTTTTACCGAGTTCATAACGGAACTTTCAAACCTCGCCGTTCGGGGATTCCAGTTCTCATTCCATTTACAGACGTTGCCCAGTTATGTTTGTCCGTCCTTGATTGTTTAACCGTTTGTGGAAAGGAGATTCGTAAATTATCCTGTCCTGCTTGATTCTCTCATTTGTGGCCAGTGTACAGTGGGAAAGGAATGTGTTAAACGACCCTGTAGATCCCTATCCCATGAGCTTCCGAGTTACAAATTGGCGCCCAACAAAAATTACATTCAAACCCCATCTGCTTCCGATCTTCCCGGAGAGGGAGGTAAAAACAGTGTCCTGTTTTGCAAATTTCTTCGTTCTTCAAACGAAGGGTAGTAACTACAAGAACCATGAAGAAGTAAAGAGGCAGTTTGTTCAATCGTCCTACTGCTTAAGGTACGATGATCCCGATTCTAGAACATACGGATGTCATTTCGGAATCGCGTTAAAACTCTAGGAACGATATGAAATTCGCGTGAGGAAACATTATAGTTTTTTTTTTCAATTTAGATCGTATTTTTCAATCCGAGTGTGTCATCCGTAGAATAACAAATTTTCTATTTTTAGAAGAAGTGCAGAAAATCCGAACGCGATCGCGATATGAACGGTATGCCTAGTAGAAGACTGAGAAGTTCGCACGACCGGCGTGCAACGAGATGGAAAGACCGATCTGTCCAGCTCTCATCACTGTCACCTAAACCGGTAAGAGATGCCAATATTATCGATAATCGCGTCATACCCAACCAGGTTCGCCGTTTCCGAACCCGACCGAAATCGAAGTCGATTGGTCGCGGCAATCGAGATTGCCGATCCGATCAAAACCGCGACGCGAGACACGTAAATTGAATCGGTTTGGTAGACCGTCCGTGAGTCTACCGACAAATCAAAAACGAAACGCGAAAACTTACCTGAAAATGTCAGTACTTACCATCATACTTACCGTCCATCCGTTAGTCCACAATCACGAACCGTGTCACAAAACTAATAGACAAAACACGAATATCCGCGAAATTGTACGAAAACGCGAAACCGTCGAAAAAACGCGAAATTTGACTCCCAGTTTTTGAAAATATTCGGAGAATTTCCACCAATATAAGTGGCGGAACTCCGAAGGCCAACCTGTGAAGTTCTTTCCAGAGTGCCCGTTCCCAAGAAACCCCAAAACCAATCTTTATTCGGTGATTCTGCGTACTACCGTTAAAGTACGATAATAATAGCAACTTTTTGCTCGGGTCTATCCGTAGAACCTGAGGTTACCGGTCCGTCGTGACCAGGAATCTGTAGAAGTAGGCTCGGTCATCACCGGCGACCAAACCCGGTACGAGCTCTACAAACCGATTTAGTGGGACCAGTTCGAAGAGAACGAACTGGCGATGTCAAAATATCCCACGCCGTACGTTCAATGGACGATTGAAGTCCAAACACCTAGAATCAAAAATCTTTCATCGATGAAAGTAATCAATTGAGTCGTAATTGATAGATTACTTACCATTCACAGGTCCGGACCACTTCTCAATGGATGCACTGTCGCATACCTAGAAAAGCATTGAATCGTTAGGATACACAATACTATTGTTTACAAACACTTAGCTTACCATGGCAAATCGCTCAATCGTCTCCCGAAGTAAAACCTCTCCATCGAACCGATTCCGAAACAGACAAGAGAAGCGTCGACCGGTTAATGATTCGCGAATCACGGTTCTTTTCGAGCTCATCCCGAGAGCTTTTTATTCACGGACACAATTTTGCACTTGTTGCCGAGAATCGCGATAATTTTCGTAGCCAAAACGTTCGAGATAGTCGGCATCGCGCAAACCGTCGTACTCGCGTAAACGTAAACAAAAATATTGATCATCTGTTTTCAATGACAGCTTTCAACACAACAGTGTTGGTGATGAGTTACTACTCAAATGAGAACCTTTTCTTCTCGCGTGAGCGACGAAGGTTAATAGGGTGTACCCGCAAACAGACAATAAAACTTTTTTAATTCATCAAATCAGAAATGATGTTGGTTGAAATTATTAATTCCCTTGAATGATTGTTCTATGCAAAATGAACTTCGTTCATTTTGAGAGAGGAACGATGGGGTAATGTAACCGTTCGGTTCCAATATTAACTTGTTGGCTCCACCATCAATCCTTTTGCCCAATTCTCCCCTACAGAAACGTACACACTGGGAGAGACACACTCACGGGTTGACAACACCAGCGGCAAGTGAGTGAGCGTCCCCCTTTCTCGAGATTTACCACGCTATGACAAATCGATTGATTCGAGCAGTTTGAACATGGAAAAACATAATAGCTCACAGACCTAGTGGTTTAGTGTCCAATCCACAGATGGCGATACAACGTAAAGGGTGGACAAACATGGCCCTTAACATTAAATTTATGTGTAATAGATGTTATAAAAGCGGCAATGATCGACAAAAGAGCTCTCTTTGTGACTTTGATCCTCGAACGGAATCGTAGTGCGCGCGGTTATTGTAATAAGTCGAGGTTAGAAAAAAAACCTCTTTTGTGGTGTAAAGTTTTATAATTTTTGTGTTGTATCTTTGTTTAGGGTCGAGTACAAAGGATCGTTATAAAACAAGTATCCGTACAACAAAATGTGTTAGTAAGATTAGTGAATGTTTAGTAAAAAAGAAACTGTTTTAGTATGGTTAGTGTGTTAATGTGTTAATTGGTAAAAATTGTATCCTAAAAACCTAATTTGAATTAAAATTGTAGCTAAAAGTATGTAATTCTACGAACAAAAATACCAACGAAGACAAACAAATTAAAAAGATACGAAAAAGGTAATTATTAGACTAGAACAAAATTGTGAGGTTAGATACAGTGACGTCGCAGGGCATTAATACTTGGTGGTCAGGTCCATGCAAGGGGCCTTTTTCTTTTGTGCCTTTTTTCTAAAACAGCCAGTTCTCTACCACGGCGGAGAAGTTCACGGAAGAACCCGCACGAAGTTGTGAAGAGGCTGTGGAAATGAAGCGAACGTTGTGCCCATTGTAGATGTTCGGCAGGCTTTCCAGAAACCGCCATTGTGTCAACCCCGAGTATATGCCCGTCATCGGTAGTGCACTATTCGACCGCCATCTTCCAAAAGTCCATCGGGAAGATATCTGCCAAACACGCCGTAACAATTCTCGCCCAAAGTCTGGCAACCCGTCCGCACACCTGGACGAGCCGACACCAGTGATGACGCTGGTCTTCGACCGGCTACCCCCAGCTACCTCATCAACCAGGATCCGGATCCACGTCGAGTATCCAAAGAGCATGCAAGTATAGACCCCTTTTGACGTCACCAATAAATGATTGTAAATTGTAATTAGCTTCCGTGGTAGCTTATTAGTAGAAAGTGCAACCCTTAATGTGAAATTCTTACACCACTTTGCCCCGTTTTACCGAGTTCATAACGGAACTTTCAAACCTCGCCGTTCGGGGATTCCAGTTCTCATTCCATTTACAGACGTTGCCCAGTTATGTTTGTCCGTCCTTGATTGTTTAACCGTTTGTGGAAAGGAGATTCGTAAATTATCCTGTCCTGCTTGATTCTCTCATTTGTGGCCAGTGTACAGTGGGAAAGGAATGTGTTAAACGACCCTGTAGATCCCTATCCCATGAGCTTCCGAGTTACACTACGTAGATTCTTAGGAGAGGAGGGTTCCTGACCAAAGTCTACGATAATTTTATATGAACAAAAGTCAACGAGGGGGTCTCAGATGGCCAAACATTAGTCTACGCAGATTATGGACAACGCCTTATATTTTATGTTGATTTAGCTATGTTTTAGAAAAGGCGTGATAAAAACGAAACGAAAAGCGTGATAAAATCGAGAGTGAATTTGGCGAGTAGTGAATAAAATGACTAGTGATAAAACCGAAACGCTACTGTATAAGTTTTTTTTCGGTCAATTATTGGAAATTGTAAACAAAATCATGGAATATATAATCAGAAATAAAAAAAACAAAAACAAATGAATTTGCTTTTTTATAAAAAAAAGAAGAAATAACAAAGCTACGAATGTCTAATTGACAAACCTGTTTGTCACAACCTCTAATTTTTTTGTTGAAATAACAATCATGTCAAATTATGGTGCTAACAAACACGTTTGTTAATGCAACAAACATTTCGGGTTGAATTCGACAAAAATGTTTGTTAGCCCTCAGATGACAAACATGTTCGTTGAATTTGACCCTACATTTTGTCAATCGTACAAACAATTTTTCTGCGTGTAAGCTGAATTAATTAAAATATGTTAACAACAGCCTTATTTGAATAAATAAGTTTGAAAGTATTTTATTTAAACTATGTGCTGTGAAATTTTGACACGATTTGGTTCAATTTTCACAAAGTTATTGAGATTTTTCGGAATCGCCGAAAAGATTTCTGAAGGACTGAATACAAACCATCAGCCGTTAAAAAATAATGCAATGTACAATGGAAATCACTTGTAGCCAAAACATAGTCGTTTGTCTAGGAGTAGTTTTGGAAAAATTATGCTAGAAGAAAAATGTTTTTGATTCCGAGCAAATATGCGGGGAACAAGTCTCCCCAGAGATCAAGTCTCCTCAGTCTCCCCTACCCTATCATATACATATTGATAATTACAAATTTTCAATGTATTCTAAGTGGTACACATGGTTTTCACATGGTGTTAAATTATGCGCACACATGAAATGAGTGATTGCAAGAGAGACTAACGTTAAATCATGTTGGTGTCTTCGGCACATATGTTCCTTGCATTACAATGGAAAATATTGATGATCTGATGCTTTATTTTTAGGAAACTTTTAATTCTGAAAATGTGTGTATTGGAGCGACAGTGGAATTTGAACACCCATGTGTACCACTTTCAATACACTGAAATTTTGTAACACAAGTTTACAGCATTTTTGAACTCGGTAAGTTGATGATCGTTTTTGGTGTATAATCATGCCCTGAGTTCGAAAACGCGAAAGAAAAAAATTACAGTAGAGCGGATTTTTTTCGACTTTCCATGCAAGGTTGATGAATTAAAATCGACTTTTGTTCTATTTTTAAGCAAAGTCGCTTACTTTAAACATCTCATTCTCCGTAATCAATGCTCCGATTGATCTGAAATTTATACTGTAACTCGCCTACATATGATATGTCAAAAAAACGTCGAGAAAGAATTTATAAGTTGGTTTTTTCTTATTAAAAAAAAAAATACATTTCTTCAAAATTTTTTGAGAATTTTGCTAAAATTTAAGAAGATCGTCCCGAAAACTCGCCAATATCATGAATTTCATCAATCTGACGCAAAACCTGTATTCAGATGATCGACTGGTATTGTATTCAGTTTTTAATTTATGGAAAAAGATTTAAAATTGGTTTAACAAAACGCAATATATTTGAATTTTAGTAAAATACATATTTTGAAAAGTTGCAAAACTCGATATTAAGCTAAAACTCAAAAACTGTTCTATTTAAAATTTTTTGAAGGTCGGTTTCGAAATCAGCACTAAATTGTGCTTCAAAAATTTTGGTCGTTGACAGAAGTTCACGATTTTCGTTTTATTTTGTAAACTTGTGTAATTATCAAAGTGTATATGATAGAATATACACTCCCGTTCAAAAGTTTGGGGTCACCCCCTCAAAAACATGTCATTTTTTTAGGCCCATATCTCCGCCAATTTGCGTCCAATTTCAAAACCCTAGGTTTCATTCAAAAGAAAATAAGTCAAAGAAACTTTGAACATGATTTAAAAGAAACTTTTCCAAAAAATTTTGTATGTAAACTTAACCCAAAGTTGCCAAATTTTCTAAAAAATGAATATAAACTTACGGCAGCGTCGCTGGAAGTTGGGTCGACCAAATTTTAAGATGGAAACGGTAATATGACCCATTTTCTATTATCTTTCAACTGCTTTTTACAGAACTTAGCTAAAAAATCTAGAAAAAAAGTTTAAGTAAATTAATCCTTGATGTCATCGACCAGAAGTTTGGGGTCACCCCTCAAAATGCTGTATCGGCCAAAAGTTTGGGGTCACTATCGTAAAACATGGAAAAGTGATTTGTTGATATCCTTGTCATCTTTCATTCAATTTTAATTCTTCTTAGCTTATTTGAAACAAAATGAATGATACTTACTGCATAGACATTGAACCACACATATTTGTTGAAATTTACATACTAAAACTTAACGTAAAGTTGCCTCATTTTTTGAAGTGTGGTAAAATGTGCTAACTTTACATAACATTTTTATATACAAAAATCGTTAAATACGTTTAGTTGAAGACATCAAACGTAAATTTAGTTAATTATCTTTGAAATGAGCCAAAAATAATTAAAATTGAACTATAGATGACGAAGATATCACCAAATCACTTTTCCATGTTTTACGAAAGTGACCCCAAACTTTTGGCCGATACAGCATTTTGAGGGGTGACCCCAAACTTTTGGTCGATGACATCAAGGATTAATTTACTTAATAACTTTTTTTCTAGATTTTTTAGCTAAGTTCTGTAAAAAGCATTTGAAAGCTAATAGAAAATGGGTCATATTACCGCTCTCATCTTAAAATTTGGTCGACCCAACTTCCAGCGACACTGCCGTAAGTTTATATTCATTTTTTAGAAAATTTGGCAACTTTGGGTTAAGTTTACATACAAAATTTTTTGAAAAAGTTTCTTTTAAATCATGTTCAAAGTTTCTTTGACTTATTATCTTTTGAATGAAACCTAGGGTTTTGAAATCGGACGCAAATTGGCGGAGATATGGGCCTAAAAAAATGACATGTTTTTGAGGGGGTGACCCCAAACTTTTTAACGGGAGTGTACCTCCAGTATGCTTTAGCATAAGCAGATGGAGGTACCCATTGTGATATACAAACGTGAGAGTGTTTGGAGTTATCAAATAATCCTTAATAATCTTCACAGCATGAGCATTTTTTTGAATTAGTCTACCGAAACTCATAAAAAAATGTCCAAAAAAGTACATCTTTGTATATCTGCAAGCTATTATTTTCATATTGTAGATTATCAGCATTCATTCTTGCTTATAGATAGTTTCTGTAGTTTAGGGAAAATTTTACCCATTATACTAACCATGAAAAATAAACTCAACCCATAGGGGTAGGCGGGGCAATATGGACACCCGGGGCAGAATGGACACCCTCAATATTTTGAAGTATGCGAACTTTTTTGAACTTTTAATCACAGACAAACAGACGTAACACCTTGAACAATTTTTATGCACGCCGAGGACCTGGGATCGAATCCCACTCCCAACATACTCACAAAATGTGGGTTCTTCCTTCGGAAGGGAAGTAAAACGTGGGTCCCGAGATGAACTAGCCTAGGGTTAAAAATCTCGTTAATACAGACAAAAAAAAAACAATTTTTATTGAAACCCATTGCCCAGTTCACACTACCATCACCTGGTGGAAAAGTTGCACGAATCAGTGTGTTGTGCCATATCGTCAACAGAAGGCGCTAGTGTGAAACGTCAAACGCATAGAAAAACGATGCCCGCGCCTCTGGTTGTGGAAGCCATAACTATGGAAATTTAAAATGATCGTTCAAAGCGTGGTCGAAGAAAATTTCGCAAGTGTTACGTCTGTTTGTCTGTGTTTTAATGAATGGAGAATATAGTCCATTTGTCTAAAACGTAGTTTCAGGAAAGAAACATTTGAAATTAAAATTATACTTGATTTTACACGAAAAAGTTGCGTCCTCCGTTTTATGTGCATGGAAATTATAATTTTCACACCATCTAAAATAAGATTTAGTGATTAATTTAAGGTACACCGGGGCAAGTTGAAACGGGTGGGGCAAGATGAAACACGAAGTTTTGAAATAGATTTCAATACAATATGATTTTTTTTTTCTCTCGCCAAAAGATTGATTGAATCAAAAACTATGTGTTGTGGCATTCAAACTGTTTGCCATCATTGGATAACATTATGTTAACCCGCTGTTTCATCTTGCCCCACCCGTTTCAAATTGCCCCGGTGTACCTTATTGCAGGTCGATTAAAACCTGATGTTTCTAGAACACATGCAAGTAGTTTTGCTGTATCTACATGCTCAACATGTTTATATTTTCTTCTTTATTATATCAAAAATCAAGTTTGGAAATATCTTCTGCTGACGGGGAAAAATGGACACTCACCTTTTTGAAAGAAGCGGCAAGGAAAAAATATAACCTAAATCACAAACCAACCGAATTCTTCGATTTCAGTATATTTTCAGTTAAATGTTCACTATAGTAGACACAGGGTGAAACAAATTGGTCAAAAAACGACAGCAGTGGAAAATAGTTGTTCTAGGCACAGCTGTACATGCCGACAAAAACGAAGCTTTATCCAAAACAGCCTGAATTTAAATTAACTGAACAGAAATGAACTACTTCGGCGTATTATTCATCCATAATAGTTGTTTTGTAATGAAATGACTTTATAGGTGTAAATAATGTAAGAAATTCGTAAAAGTCTCATGGTGTCCATATTGCCCCATGGGGGTGTCCATTCTGCCCCGTATGCTTGAAGACGGTCATGAAAAACTAACATTTTTCATAACATTTTTTGAAGTGGATAAATCATTTTTCTTCGTGAGCATTCTTATGCAATAGATGCTAAATAAACTTTAAAAGGATACATGTATAACAAAACTAAACTTTTTTGACATCTTGCCAGGTAAAGTTGGCAAAAACCTTAGGGTGTCCATATTGCCCCGCCTACCCCTATCACCCTAAAATTGATTAAACTCATGTCAAAATAATTTTCATATGTCGAAAACATCACAATAGCATACACCAAGAAGCAAGACGTGTGAAAATTTGTTGAAATTCAGAATTAATTGCTGAGTGGAACTTTCGATCCGAGGCCCGCAGGGCCGAGTCTCATATACCAATCAACTCAGCTCGACCAACTGAGCAAATGTCTGTGCGTGTGTGTATGTGTGTGTGTGCGTATGTTACAAAAAAGTCACGCACGTTCCTCAGCCGTCTGATATCCGATTTGGATTCTCTCTCTCTCTTCTTGGCGTAACGTCCTCATTGGGACAAAGCCTGCTTCTCAGCTTAGTGTTCTATGTGCACTTCCGCAGTTATTAACTGAGAGTTTCCTCTGCCAATGACCATTTTGCATGCGTATATCGTGTGGCAGGCACGAAAATACTCTATGCCCAAGGAAGTCAAGGAAATTTCCTTTACGAAAAGATCCTGGACCGACCGGGAATCGAACCCGTCACCCTCAGCATGGTCATGCTGAATACCCGTGCGTTTACCGCCTCGGCTATATGGGCCCTATTTGGATTCTCTTAGTTGCAAATAAAAGCTACAACTTCCTAGTAGAACCCTATTGAATATTATTACGATCGGACATTTGGTTACCGAGATATCTTTCGAAGAGTACTTTGAAGTACTATAGGTTAGCTTTTTGAGAGATTTTTGACATTTAGCATATTGATGAATATCTCAACCGTCTGTCAACCGATTTGAGTTCTCTTGGCAGCAAATGAATGCTACAACATCCTAGTAGAACGCTCTGAAATTTTATTTCGATTGGACATTTGGTTACAGAGATATCTTGCGAAGAGTACTTAGGATTTATACAACTAAACTTTTTGAGATTTTTGACCAAGTGTATCATAATAAATATCTCAGCCGTCTGTCCACCGATTTGGGTTCTCTTGGCACCACATGAAAGCTACAATATCCTAGTAGATCGCCCCGAAATTTTATTTCGATAGGACATTTGGTTACAGAAATATCTTTCGAAGAGTATTTCAATAAATTCCTTTTTTTATTATTATATTCGTTTGTTATCTTGAATGTGCTTTTGACCAGTCTATGGGAAATTATTGTTCAATCAATATTGCTGACCTCATATAAAGTGTATACTAGCAGCACAGACAGTCTGTGCTAGCAGGTTATTGTTTTCTTCTTCTTCTTATTGGCTCTACGTCCCCACTGGGACTTGACCTGCCTATCTTCAACTTAGTGTTCTTTGAGCACTTCCACAGTTATTAATTAAAGGGCTTCCTTTGCCTGCCATTGCATGAATTTGTATATTGTGAGGCAAGTACAATGATACACTATGCCCAGGGAGTCGAGAAAATTTTCCCGACCGAAACGGGTATCGAACCCGCCGTCTCCGGATTGGCGATCCATAGCCTTAACCACTAGGCTAACTGGAGATCCATCTCCAGTTATTGTTTTTGTCGGGTTATTGTTTTCAATAAAATTATAAATAACAAATTACAAATAAACAGGAATTATATGAAAACTAAAAATATGTTAAATGAAAGCTTTGAATTTATGTATTGTGGGAAAAATGCAAGAACTGGACAGCCAAAATAACTAGCTAATTCCAAAACTGATTAGCATAGTAGATATATTATTTTTGTCCTTTTTACACCATAACCATGAATACCAAGCACTTCGGAGCTAATTTATTCGACTGATTAAGAGATATTAGACAAAGTGTATCTCGCTGATTGCCTTATCAATTTGTTAATCGATTCAATTTCTTTTGGCAGTTAACAAAAGATACAATATTCCAGAATATGTAAGTTTTTTTTTTTTTTAATTCACACAAGATTCTAGAAGGTGTCTGGCATTTCTGGTAGTTTAGTCCATGGTCAAGGTCCACAATATTTTCTAGAACTTTTGGTTCATCACACAAAATAAATGTGTTAAATACAAATAATACAACAATAGTATTAATAAGTGTAAGAAGGGTTCTGTTCACCATAGGTGGATTAAATCGGTTTTTTCAATATAATTGGGAGTTATAGTGAAAAATGTAGGTGCTTTGAAAAACTACATGGGGCTGACATGCGGAGAGGGGCAGTACGGTATATTTTGTTCTCCCTTCAGCAGAGTTAGTCACGTGGAAATAACTCATTCAAACACAAACCACTCATCATCAAAGAACACAAACCGTGGATTTCTATGGTCATATCGTGTGTGAAGAATCAGTCCAATAATTGAATTGATACGCAACAGCGACGCGACTGGCAGACAAGATAAATAGTTTAAAGCAATTTACTTCGAGTCGTGCGCTTATACCTACTACGCAAAAAATGCGCATCACGACGGTGACGACGGCTTTATGGTAATAAAGTATCTTCATTTGCCTTTCACTACACGCGAATGCTTCTTTCACTTGTCGTACGTACGGTGCATATCTAAATATATTTTGGTTTACCTTGTTCACACGAATTGGTGAAAAAATAATATGTCTCGTGCTTCCGATGCATCCGTATTGTCACGACCTCAAGTGCGGCCACTTCTCATAGAACACAAATGCGCCAACAAGTTTTCATTGATCACTTTGTTACATTTTATCCACTGGCCCGCTATTCATGGATCACTAGATGATGCACTCAAAACATTACCAACAGAAATTAAACACCCGTTCACTGATGTACATTGCATAACTGTGTTCCATTAATTCACACTCGAAAAACGGCGCTGGTGGTTCATTGCAGCACGAATTTAGTCTCGTTCGCTTAACCAATATCACATCTCTAGGATAGTTAGCTTTAATTGGGGGGTCTCAGCAGCTATCAAAGGTCTCGTACCTTGGACAATCCGAACAGATTGGTGACTGTGATCCGCCAAGCTCAATCGAAACAAGCCGCGCGCACTAGCAATATGCGTGCGGTTCGGTGCAAGATTAGCAACTGACTTTGAAAGCATTATTTCTCATCTCGTACCTCTCCATTCATTGTTTCATGCGGTCGGTTTTGTGGTGCATGCTGGTACGGTACGATTGTTGCCGAGAGTAATGCTGTGATGGCATGTGTAATAATTGGAGTGAGAAAAAAAAACGAAATTGAAATGAAGCATGCACTCACACATTCAGTTTTCTATGCAAATGAAGAAGTCCGAAAAAAATGTGAACGATTTTTTTTATCCACCTGCTTCGTCGGTGTGGGTTCATTACATTTTGAAGGTCCACTGTCCGTCGTGGAGTGTGCTTCCCGGAGTTCGAAAACGTTCCATATGTCAATGGATTTCCGTTACAATTTCAAACAAGCAAAACCGCTCAATTGTCAACATAATAAATATAACGGATCGACCACGCTACTGGTGGGAAAACATGATTAACATTTCAATAGAGAGGGTTTGACGATGGATATACCATCGAATCATGCCAGTCAGTGGTGATAATGTGAAAGTATACATTTTGTTTCATTTTGCGGTAAAATGTACCGTCCGATCGCTGGTATGTATGCTAAAGTATAGGAGAGAAATTTGCTCTGAAGCGTGATCACTAACCGCGACATCAGAAGTTAGAAAATCAAGCCCAGTAATAATAGGCGTGCGCGAAAAATAAACGTAATGTCAGTTCATTGAGCCGTAGTCGTAAAAAGACTATTGGTGCGGACGTGAAGTTTGATCTGGATTACTGCCTTCTATCTGTCAGGGAATCAGTAATACAGAGCCCTAATCACAAACGTGAGATTTGTAAGACAAACAGACGTAAGACCACCGACGAACCGACGTGACAGTGGTGTTTCAAAACTGTCCCCCCTCAATTTAACGGTCGACCAGCAAAGCGAGCGAACGCTTCTGTCAAATCAGCGTAGACGCGAACCTCTTCCTATGTTAACACACGGGGGTTTGGTATCAAGCTAGCATACCAACGCAGGCCGTTATAGAGGTGGCGATAGTGTTCGGCTATTTTTCATCATGGCGTCGCGGACAACAAATTTGAATTTGTTTGTTCTAGCTGTCACGTCGGTTCGTCGGTGGTAAGACTCCCAACATTTTTCGATTTACAACATAGTCACGGAAGCTTATTTGACCAATGCTAGAAAGACTGAGCTTTACCATCCATGAACTAGGTGGCGGTAGTGAGCAAACGTCAAACTCGAACGAAACCGTTGCGAGTGCCACGTTTGTCAACTATCAAATTTTAAAATTGGTCGTTAAAGCGGTGTACGACAGGAATGATCAGGGTGTTACCAGCGGCGTCATGGTCGCAATTTTTTTCCGCAGTCAAGTTCGCAGATTGTGAACAATCCTCGGTACTCACTTTACGTAATTTATGTTTAGTCCCTTACTGTCAGAGCTGTCAGATCAGTGTAACACGCTAAATAAAATTTACACAAAAGGCAATTTACACGGAAAAAAATACACGGTTATAAATATTTATTGGGTACCGGACTGGTCACCGAGAATTTGATCGTTTTCTTTGGTACATCGAGGTCTTGAAATTAGTCTATGGTGTTACGTCTGTTTGTTTGTGAGTTTAGCGTACACATAATTGTCAAGTTTATGTTTTCCAATTGAAGTCTTCTCAAATGATTAAAAATATTCTATTCTAGACAATCAATTAGATTCTCGTTTAATCCCGACCAGGATTGCCCGCGATTCTCGACCCTGCATTCGAAAATATTACTTGGTATGGTCTGGCTTGGTCAAGCTGGGTCAGTAGCATTTTTACCGTACTATATATATATTTTGCAACTCGGCACTACAAAATCCATTTTAAACGACCAATTCTCCGCACTTTACCAACCAGATGAATCATACATAATGCAACTATTTTTTGTCGCATTATGACCTTAATAAAATGGTATTAAATGTACATATGTACTATAGATTATCATTTTCAGATCGTAAACAGAATTATAAATCGATGATACCACGAGTTATATCAATCACTGATGTTTTCATTTTTGACGTTTAAATTATAGACCGAATAGGTTGTTACCATTAAAAATTGTTTTTTCGCGAAAAAATTTTTTGGTGTTTCGCACATGTAATCAGTTTATCTAACATTTTATGCTACGACGAATAATAAAAATAAGGAAGATATATTGAATCGAATCTGCTCTATCGACCATGAAAGATTACACCCCTGCGGATTTGGTCGGATATCGACAAATTTGTCAAATGGTTTACTTTTGATGTTTTTTTTTTAAATTTTTTTGTGAGTTTGGTGTTTGAACTGCCCAAGTAACCATGCTGTTGAAGCTGTACGTACAGTGGCGTTTCACTAGTCGTTTTAATCACTACTCGCCCGAATTCACGCTTTTCTATTCGATTTTATCACGATTTCCGTTTCCTTTTTATCACACTTGTTCTAAAACATTCCGAAATCAAAATAAAATCAATACTGCATTGCCCAGTCCACCACAACTGTTAAAAAATGTGAACTACGACTCATATATAGGGTTTGTGTTCCATCAGTAATCTCACGCTCCCAATTTCATCCTATTCGAAAACAAGCGATTACGACACCGATTGATTCCGTTCTTTTTGTTTTCATGCGTGCTCACTTCTAACAAAAAATACAAAAATAAGAAACAAAACAAACAGTGCTTCATTCTTTTGTTTTTCGTAGGATGAAAATGGGAGCCACATGCTTAATAAGGGAACCAATACCCTATTACAGCTGAACGATTTTTAATGAAAAAAATACATTTTTCTCGTTTCACCAAATTCACGGTTTCGTTTATATCACGGTAAAATTTTTTTTGATCGTGATAAAACCGAAAAACCACTGTACTGCATAAACAACGCAATATATTGACATGCATTACGCTATTATGCTTTTGGTTGAAATCCAAAGTGACCGACGGTGCGAAAATTGATTTTTTGCAATTACGTGGCATAAGATTGCATTTTTCAATCGCCAAAACTGTGCCAAAATGGCCTACTTTTCTTTACTAGCTCAAGAGTGCCGAAAAGTAGTACTTTTCAGCACTGTTAAGAGTGCCGAAAAGTATTACCTTTCGGCACTTTTGCAGCGGTACACTTTTCGCAAGTTTTCCGAAACACTAATATTTTTCCGTGGTCTTATGTGGATGCGGTGGCTGCTTCTATGTCTTTTCGACAGATGTAATCTGAATAGAAGCTATTTCCATTCTGATTTGATCAGCCAAACAGACGTAGAGTGAGAAGCGGTAGCAGCAAACAACACTTGTTGACGACGTGACTCCGAGTACTTGTGACACTTATGAACACAGCCTACCTGATTGAAAAACTAACGCTTGTGCGGATGCTCACACGTGGTTTTTTTTTTGAGACATGTGGGGATAGTCAGAAATGATCGTACTCAAGGGTATTTTGTTGTCATAATTGCAAAAAATGTTGTATGCAACTCATTGCAAAACTCGATTTTTTCAGCACTCGTCGTATTTATCCAACTCGGCAAGCCTCGTTGGATAAATGTACAACTCGTGCTGAAAAAATCATCATTTTGCAACTTGTTGCATAAATAACTATTAACCTACTTAGAAATGACGTAACTCAATTTGGAGTAATGCATGTAGTTCTTAATTTGCTTAATACATACAACTAGTATCAACAGATAGCTTTATTTTAGATAACATTATCAAATGATCATTGACTTCTGAAAATATTGAATGATTACAAATACGAAATGCATCTTCCATTCGGTAAATAAATAACATTATCTGAAATTTTGGAACTAGAAGGTTTCGTTAGAAAGGTTTTAGTGCATTTGAAATTATGTGATTGTAAAAGCTTTTTATATCTTTATTATTGTTCGCCAAATTTATAGTAATATTTATTTCGCCTATCAAAACAATTGTTGCAAGTGCTATTATGTGCAGTATTAGATATAATCAGTTTCTTGATTACTCAAGAAATCGTGGACATCGTACGAGGGTGGATGATAAATAGCATGTATGTCATATGAATGTTCGTTGATTTTTGGTTGTACATGAACGTGATGCATACCATTACGTGATGCACTGCTGATTACTGTTTTAAGCGATAAAGTGAAGTCTCTCGAGTATACCAAAGTGGCCCATCCTTGTCGTTTTGAGGAGTGTCCTACTTGATGCTCGATTGGAACTATGGGGATGACAAAAAATTGACGTTTCTTCTATTTGTTTTATCCAGGCTCGTTAGAATAAAGTATTCCTGATATAAATAGTAAACAACCGGAAGACGTACTTTTACATGAAAAAATACAGTTATAATCTTTAATTTTATACCAATTACAATTTATAAAAATATAAATATATTAAAATTATCAAACAATAAATAATAAATAAAATAAACAGCTATTTTGAAATGATGGAGACGCATGGTCATTCCATACGCATATGCACACAAGACTTGAAATTTTCAAAAAATGTAAAAAAAAACGGCTTAAAGAGCATTTCTATTTTTTATATGTTATGTAAAAATAGTTAAGCTTTCATTAAAACAATTAAAAAAATGTAGTGGTACAACATTGTGAAAATCATAAAAAATAATATTTTGACGCTTTTTGCAAATGAAAGAATACAATTGTTTTTTTTTCACAATCAAGAACTAATAATCTTTTCATTCGTGAAAAAAGATTTCAAATCGGTCTATTGGTTTTAAAGTCATGACGATTTGAAAATAAAAAATAATGATAAATGTCGTTTTTTACCACCCTATTTTCAAAATGGCCACCCTAATGGCGAAACTAAAAATTACGGGTCTAACCTAGGGTCTAACTATTTTTGGTAAAGATCATTCTCACCGTATTTGAGTAATATCGGAGCACTTTTATTTTCGAGTCTATAAGGCAATCCATAACGACTTTTCGCAATGGGGGTGACCGCCAGAAATGTAAACACAGTGTGAGTATAACTTAACAAAGTTTCGTCAAGTGTCGTCGGTCCTTAACAAATTCCTTTGTGTTCACCAGAGAAAATAGAGAAGCGAATAGACGAGTGCACCGATGAACATTGAGTTCACTAAGCCTGAAAATTTTTGACAGCACAGCGGGGTCGACTCTCAGCAACTTCTACTCGGAGATGCATTACCAAAATGCGCTGATATTTTTTTTCTTTGATTTCTTACATGAATTTCCATTTAAAGTGATGCATATGCATATAGTTAATGCACAAGCTCATATTTTTGCAACTTTATCGCACCAGTTGCAAAAAATTAAACAAATATTTTGCTGGGTAGAACTTGTTGAGAGTCGACCCCGCTGTGGTGTCAAAATTCGCTGCCCGAATGAACTTCCAGCGGCACCGTCTATAGTGTGAAGCCAAAAATACCTTATCGAACCGTCAAACTGGTATCCTAATGAACAAAATCAACAAACCTTGACGATTGCAGCATAAGTGAAGATAAGTATTGCGTTCATTTCAAACATATTTTCAGAAAAGTTTTTAAATTTCACGAATGACAGTGTAAACAACATTGATTCCTTGAATGATTGAAAATTGTTCCATTTTGGAACACCAGTTTGATAATTCCTAGTTAATAAAACAATAGTATAAATAATTTTCAGATGCGGTATACGAGATACGTACTACCTTCGATGGGTGGATTAATCTGCTTTACGGCAGTTGCCAACATCCGAGTGATGAAATCAAAACAGAAAAGGTGTTGCCGTTTGAACGATTTTCTACCTATTTTCTCTGGTTTTCAACTGTCACCCCGATCATCGAGTGTCAAAAATACATGGTAAACAAAAAATATCAGCTGATCGCATCTGTCTCATGGATAGCCTTATTCTTTTTTCATGGAATGGCTGATAGGTATCCAAACCTTATTGCAGAAACCGTAAAACGGGATAACTTTGATAGTGCGACATGCATATGTGAATATGAAGCCGATCGAGAAACATCTTCATAATTATGTACCTACGTTTTTGGCTACGATTCCTTCCAAAAACACCCCACTACAATCAAATGGGAAAAGATATTGTAGGGTCTTAATAATAATATAAGCCAATTCCACTTGTTACACTACATTAGCACTTTCAGATCGGTAAGTTGGCAACCTTGGCGACAGACAGTTGTAGAGATCCGTGGAGAGAAACGGTAGGAGAATAACAGAGCGTGAGATAGTCGCGGACGCGTGTTTTGGATGCGGGTGAATTCGAAGCGAGGAATAAATGTAAGTTATCAACATCGACAAACTGTTTTAATTAGATTTCGAAGCCGAAACCTTACATTTTGGCGACGAGGATCAAAATTAAAACAATTTTCGGTTTTAGTTCAGGAAAGCGAGTGAAAAAGCGGGTTGTTGCGAACGGCGAAAATTCCGAGTACAGTGAGCGAGAAGAAAAAGGGGCGCTGCTTCTGCCCTTGACTCCCAGCAGAAGGTAAGCGTGGAGGTTATGTGCAACATGAAAAAATACTTTCGAAAAGCTTCGAAAACAGTGTTAGTGAGAATCATCGATATTGTTGTTGTTGTGTGTCTTTTATTTCACCATGGTGCCAATCGAGAAAACGAAGAGAACGTCACGAAGTTGAACGGGGAAACAAAGTGAGGTTAGTTTGGAATTGCAAAAAAAAGAGAAACCTATGCTAAAGAAGAGATGCTTGTGTGATGATCGGGGAATCGAAATATTTCGGTTATGAGAAAAGTGAAGGTTACGTACCAAGTGGAATCAAATCAATTGCACGCATAGCTGAAGGTGGATATTGCACTGTACTGAAATAGTATACCGGATGAGGGGCAATAGAGAAAATGCGGTTGTGTACCAGAAACAGAGTGAGAAAGAAGAAAATGGTTAAGTACCTTTTTTTTATTTTTGGAAATGCTGGGAGATGAGAAGAGAAGGTTGTGTACCACCGGAGCGATACTGGATATTTTGTGAAGGTCATGTGAAGTTCTGAAGATAAATGAAAAAAGCAGGAGGAGAGAGGTTGTGTACCACCAAAGTATACGTTCCTGATCAACTAATGTATTTTGTGAAGTCCGAGAGATATAGGTTGTGTACCACGAAATGATGTGCTCCTGATTGATCGACATTTTGTGCAGAGCAAGAAAGAGAGAGGTTGTGTACCACTAAGAGATGTGCTTCCGATCTATTGATGTATTTGGAGAGAGATATGGTTGTGTACCGAAAACTAAATAAATTAAACGTGAAAAAGGATAAAAATATTAAGCAAACAGTGCACATTTATATTACTTGGCTGTTGTTGTTGTTTTTTTCCCCTAATCATGCTCTATATTGAAGGACGACAGAACTTGATGTAGATTCAGGTGTTCTCATTGGGATGTTGCAGTTTTAAAAAGGTAAGTGGAAAATTTTATTTGATTCCTCTGATGGAGAAAGGAAGGCATATTCCAAATACATGACCAGGAGCAACATTTTTTATGCTATGTTTTTTTTTTTTCTTCAACATACTGGGTAATGTTGGGCTCCGTTATTTTCTTGATCCTGATATTTTTCGACAAATATTTATTTTGTGAACAAATATGGTAAAGTAAAAATTTTACTGGCACACAACAACAACAATGACGATTTTGGTTTCTGTGCACAATCATGAAGATACAGGAATCTCAATTTTGTTTACATTACTCCTTAATATTTCTAACACAGGATGAGCCTGCCAAGCCGTATCAAGCCATTCGATGTTAGCATCGAATCAAGTAAACTACCCTCCGAATGGGAGATATGGAAGTTGGACTTGGAGTCGTTTTTTGTTGCACAACGTATTGAAACTCAATCGGAGAGACGAGCACAGTTGGCGTACTTGGGTGGTCCTGGGCTCCAAGAATTGCTGCGCCATCTTCCAGGCGTAAACCAGGTTCCACATGTCGCATTAGATCCCCCTTTCTACGATGTGGTGATCAAATGCCTGGACGAGTATTTTGAGCCATTCCGTCGCAAGACATATGAACGTCACTTGTTCCATCAAATTACCCAATCTCCTGGCGAGCGGTTTGCCGATTTTGTTATGCGGCTCCGCAAACAGATATCAAGATGTGGGTATGATACAAATGTAGTAGATGAACTCATTGCAGACAGAATCGCGCAAGGCTGTGCCTCAGAAGACTTGCGCATTAAACTTCTGCAGAAAGATAGAAGCTTGGAGGAAGTTGTTGCTTTAGGAACAAGCATGGTTGAATCAGCCGAACATTGCAAAAAGTTTTTTCAACCTGCGCCATCCATCGAACCACGGGAGATTAACAAGATATCTGAACGGAACCCAAATTGGAAACCTCGAATCGTGAAACGAGAAGGCATGTTTCAGCCTCGCTATCAGTCTCGTTATGACAACCGTTCAACTGAACGTCAAACTGACCGCTTTATTTGCTACAGCTGTGGCCGCAAAGGCCACGTCCAAGGAAATGATCAATGTCCGGCAAAGTACACAAAATGCGCTAATTGTGGACGGCTTGGCCACTGGGCCAAAAGATGCTACTCTCGTGGCGATTCTCAAAAACGGCGCCAACAATCACCTGGAAGAGGGCTGCCACCGCCGAAGCGAATTCGTGCGATTACTGAAGAAGATGATAAACAGCAAGCATCAGACTACATTTTTTTCGCCATGGGTCGGAACGTATTTGAGTTCAAGGTTGGCGGGGTCAGTATCCCGATGACTATTGATTCAGGAGCTGATGCGAATGTGATTACAAGTGATGTTTGGGAGCAGATGAAAGATTCTGGTGTAAACGTTGTGGACATGACGAAGGCAGTAGACCGAACCCTTATTGCGTACGCATCGAACGAGCCGATGAAGATGAAAGGAATGTTCCGCGCCGAGATCGAGGCAGGGGGCCGAAAAGCTGTCTCGAAATTCTACGTTGTAGAAAACGGCCAACAGTGTTTGCTGGGGGACAAAACAGCGAAGGAGCTACAAGTATTGAGGATCGGACTGAATGTAAATTCGGTGCGTGCTGAACAGAGACAACCTTTCCCAAAAATCCGAGGAGTAACTGTGGAGATCCCGATTGATAACAACATCCAGCCTGTTCAACAGCCTTACAGGCGCCCTCCAATAGCTTTGGAGGAAGAAATTGGAAAGAAGCTTTGCACATTACTACAACAAGACATCATTGAACGCGTTGCAGAGCCATCACCGTGGGTTTCGCCGATGGTCCCGGTGACGAAAGATTCGGGAGAAGTACGTCTATGCATCGACATGCGTCAGGCGAACAAGGCTGTACTCCGAGAGACCCATCCTTTGCCTCTAGTTGAGGAACTGCTGGGATCGGTCAATGGTGCTGTACGGTTCTCAAAGATAGATATTAAGGACGCCTACCATCAGGTAGAAATTTCAGAGAGATCACGACCAATTACTACGTTTATCACTAAATACGGGCTGTTCAGGTAATGGGGGAAGTTTTGCGTATATGATTTTTTTTTTCGGATGAATTTGTTATTTCTGAATTTTAAATAGATGAAATTTCATGAGAACATCATTGTTTTACTTCCATTATCATTTTTACCCAGATATAAGCGCCTAATGTTTGGTGTAAGCTGCGCACCAGAGCTATTCCAGAAAGTTATGGAATCGATTCTTGCCGGACTTGAAGGAGTAGTTGTGTATCTCGACGATGTGATGGTGTATGGTACAAACCAAGAAGAGCACGATAAGAGATTGGCTGCTGCCCTGAATAGATTGTCTGAATACGACATTCTGCTGAATGATCGAAAGTGTGTATACAATGTTGATTCACTAGAATTTCTGGGACACGAACTTTCTGCAAAGGGAATTCGGCCGAAGGAAAGCAGGTTGGCTGCCATTCAGCAATTTCGGGCGCCTCAAAACGTATCCGAGCTACGAAGTTTTTTGGGGCTAGTTTGCTACGTGGGTCGATTCATACCACATCTAGCTTCAAAGACCGACTGCTTGAGATATTTACTTCGTTCAAATGTACCTTTCAAATGGACAGACGAGGAAAGTTCGGCGTTTCAGTCCATAAAATCTGCCATTTGCAAAATTCAGTGCTTAGGATTTTTCAACCCCAAAGACCGCACAAAGCTCATAACCGACGCAAGCCCGACTGGCTTAGGAGCTGTACTCCTTCAAGAAGACAAAAATGGTCAGACGAAGATAATTGCTTTTGCCAGTAAGGCTCTAACGGATCTAGAAAGAAAATATTTTCAGACTGAAAGAGAGGCACTATCACTTGTTTGGGGTGTCGAAAAGTTCCAATTATATTTGCAAGGCAGAAAGTTTGTACTGCTGACTGATTGCAAGGCACTCAAGTTTCTATTCAGCACAAGATCAAAACCCTGTGCGAGGATCGAGCGATGGGTTCTTCGGCTACAAGCTTACTCTTACGATGTGGAACATATCCCTGGAAACGCGAATATAGCCGATGCGGTTTCGAGACTATCTGTATCTTCTCCTAAGCATTTTGATGAGACAGCCGACGCATTTATTCGAAGTTTAGCCGAAAAATCGATGCCAGTCGCAGTAAAGTACGATGAAATCGTAGAAGCAACTCACGGCGACGATAATATTCAAAAGGTTTTGACTGCTTTACAATCAACGTCGACTGATGAGATGCCGAAGGAATTCAAACCATTTGGAAACGAGCTCAGCGGAATAGAAGGAATTCTTCTTCGAGGAAATAGGCTGATCATCCCTTCATCTCTTCGACAACGTGTTCTCGAGGCAGCACACGAAGCACATCCTGGAATTGCTGCTATGAAACGCCGTCTTCGTCAAAAGGTATGGTGGCCAGGAATCGATAAGAATGCAGAAGACTTTGTGAAAAATTGTAAGCAGTGCATATTGGTTGGTTCTCCAGGGGTACCGGAGCCAATTCATCGAACTAGGATGCCGGAAAAGCCGTGGACCGACATTGCAGTAGACTTTATGGGACCGCTTCCATCAGGTCATTCCGTATTTGTCATGGTCGATTACTACAGCAGATTCACCGAGGCGGTGGTGATGAGACAAACAACGGCAAAACGGACCGTAGACGCATTGCACGAAACCTTTTGTAGGTTTGGCATGCCCGAAACCATTCGATCTGACAATGGCCCGCAATTCATAAGCGAAGAAATGAAGTCATTTTGCGAACAGTACGGGATAAAACTTTTGAAGACCACACCATATTGGCCACAGGCAAATGGTGAGGTGGAGAGAGCCAACCGTGCAATACTTAAGCGGCTAAAAATCAGTCAACTTTCGCAAAAATCTGACTGGATATGGGACTTACGATCATTCCTTCTCATGTACAACTCTACCCCACATACGACCACGGGAATTTCACCATCAAGTCTAATGTTTGGGCGTATTTTGCGGGACAAAATTCCGGTATTCGCTGAGGAAGGTCGTGTTGAAGACGAGGAAATTCGAGACCGTGATTGGACAAACAAAATCAAAGGGGCGGAGTATGCAGATGCGAGGCGAAGAGCAAAACCATCTACTTTCCAAGAAGGGGATACGGTCGTGGCAAAACGCATTGTTAAAGAGAATAAGCTTTGCAGCACATTCGATCCGGACGAATGCAAGATAGTTAGTTTGAATGGATCAGAAGCAACTTTACAGTCTACATCTGGCCGACTTTTCAAGCGAAACATCGCACATCTGAAGCATTTCCCACGAAACGATCAAGCTGGAGCAAGCCCTACTGAAGAGGAAAACTTTTTGGCTGATGACGACATAGAGCCAACAAATGAAATGAATTCGAAGGCAGTACCGGATCGTCCAACGCGCATTCACCGGAAACCAGCTTACTTAGATGAATATCGGACATGAACAGTATGTAAAACAATAAAGTCAAGGGGGGATGTAGGGTCTTAATAATAATATAAGCCAATTCCACTTGTTACACTACATTAGCACTTTCAGATCGGTAAGTTGGCAACCTTGGCGACAGACAGTTGTAGAGATCCGTGGAGAGAAACGGTAGGAGAATAACAGAGCGTGAGATAGTCGCGGACGCGTGTTTTGGATGCGGGTGAATTCGAAGCGAGGAATAAATGTAAGTTATCAACATCGACAAACTGTTTTAATTAGATTTCGAATCCGAAACCTTACAGATATGTGTAAACAACCGTTAAATGTAATCAAAACATTAATATTTTATAAGCAATTTAACACTTTGTAAAATGTTTACAAATATTTATTGACTTTCATTCAGTTGACAAACGAGTATCGAGCAGCTGACTATGAATATGGTGAATAGGCCTGATCAGAAGACGTTTAAAATCAGCTGATTTTGGGAGCCTTTGACAGTTCTTCTATGAAAATGACATTTCAGCGGTTGCGCCTTTGTTCGGCAGTTGTAAACAGTGGCATACACGGACCTGTCAACTGAAAAGGCCTATATGCAGGCAAGTGAATGAAAATTGTCGCACGGTGAACTTCAACTCGTCTGCTCGAAAATTTTGCGCCCTGCTGATGATCATTTTTAGTATAGAATCGTGCCCAGAGTTCGAAAACGTGAAAGGAAAAAAATACAGTAGAGCGGAAATTTTTTCGTCTTTCCATACAAGATTGTCGATTTGAAATCGATTTTTGTTCTATTTTTAGGCAAAGTTCCTCCCTTCATACATTTTTTCCCGTACGCAATGCTCCGATTGAGCTGAAATTTTTACTGGCTAACATCTAATATTTCAAATGTACTTTGAGCTATCTCATTTTTTTTAAATTATTTTTTTCTAACTGAAAAAAATACGAGTCTTCATTATTTTTTGGTAATTTTGCTCATATTCAAGGAGATTGGCTAATATAATCACCAATAATACAAATCCCACTAATTTTATGCAAAAAGTGTGTTCAAATGGACGAAACATATTATATTTAGCTTTTTATTTAGCATCAAGATTAAAAATTGGTTGACCTCAGCGCTAGATATTTTTAAAAACTGTACAGCTCAATTTTTTGGAAAAACTCAAAAACTGTTCTACTTAAAATTTCTTGAAGCATGATCTTTATATCAGCACATATTTGTGCATCAAAAATTTTGGTCGTGAACTTTTACGATTTTCGTTTTATTTTGTTTACGAGTGTAATACAGCATTTAATCTGAAAAATATTTAAAATTCATCGTTTTTTTTATTTTGAAGAATTTTCAGCAAGACCCCATAATTTGATATTTATTTCTGTCCCCTCCCAATACAAAATCCAGCCAAAAATGTTTGAAAGGCGGGGGAGTCAAAAAGTCAAAATGAAATTTATATCAGCCTTAATACATCTTATAATACATATTAACGATTCCAGAAATAGTATTTATCTATGCGGATTTTCACCAATGCCTTCCAATTAAATCTGTGCGAGATACCCAGCTTCGGAAGTTGGGTATCTCTCATAGATTTTGAGAAAAATCCATTTTCAGTAAAAACATTTTCTAACGTTCTTCGACACCGGGAATGTTTTAGCACAGGAACAATTTCCTGCTGTCATTTGCTCATTGCTCAACCGTTAAAACGACAACATCCTGAGTTATTTCCAATATCACAACATAAGTTACACAGCGTAACAAAAATAAACTTTTGGTCTGTCTCAAGAGCAAACTTATGTGTCTCTGACAGATTTTGGGCCGTTGAATCCGAATCTGGGCTCAGATTTGCTCCAGCACGTCACAATTTTGAGCTATACCTCAATTTATAGGGCAAAATATGCGATTTTCGGCTGTTTGACTGCCAGCCATTAAGCATGGATTTTTTTTTAGCAATCGAAAGGTAAATTGGTCGAGTTCACATCTTAATTAACGACTCATGCAAAATATTTCATTTTACCAAATCAAATTTGATAGTTTTATGCGATTTTTGTTAGGTACGTATTTCCCATACAAGTCACCCTAGTTTCCATACTAACATAAAATGCTTAAATCTATCATATTTGATTTCGTAAACGAAATATTTTGCATGAGTTGTTAATGTAGATGTTAATTGATCAATTTACTGCTTTTGATTGCTTAAAAAAATATTTCCATGCAATGACTGGCAGTTAAAAAAGCCCAAAACCGCATGTTTTGCCCTTTAATTTGAGGTATAGTTCAAAACTGTGACGTGCTGGACAAATCTGAGCCCAGATTCGGATTCAACGGCCCAAAATCTGTATGAGACACATAAGTTTGATCTTGAGACAAACAAATGTTGCGCTGTGTTATCAATTTGCTCTCAGACATTGCTCGGGACTCAATCATCCGAACATCCTTTATAAAACGGCGTTATTGAAGATAGAATCTTTCAATCGGCGAGTACAGCCGCGCACATACATACATAAATTCAATGCATCACGATTTCCGTAAGTTGAATCAACAGGTGAATATTTAAAGCCACGGTTCAAGTACATTGCACCGTGGAAACTTGTTTCAATCTGGAATCAACTATCGTTTTGTGCATGCTTTGGAGTTTGCCAAAATCACACACATGTAGAAAAATATAATATTTGCTTTAACGCATGGGTTCTCAAATTATGAGTTTGGCCGATAAACAGCTATGCCAAAAATACTCATTTCTGGTTAAGGTTGGTAATATTATAAAAAAAAAATAAAAAATAAAGCTTGATTTATACTTCCAACTTATTTGAACCTTTCAACTTATTTCAACTTTAAACTAGTTTTGAGCTATTTATAAACAATTAACTTTGATATTAAGGACGCAATTAGTGAAGTACTAAATTGAGAGTAGTGAGTCGGATTTTTGTATGGTGAGATATCATATGATCAATTCTCCATTTCTGTAATAAAATGGTGCAAATAGCGTGGGTATTATGATTTCTTGACTAATTTGATGATGTTTGAGCGAATGTTTGGGTAACTGTGTTGTTGAATTTGCAAGAAATAAATATTAGAGCGACCCTTCCAGTCACTCTAATAAATATGTAATACAACAACACAGTTATTTAAACTTTTGCTCAAACAGCATCAAATTCGCCAAGAAATCATAATACCCCCGCTATTGCATCTTTTCATTGCAGAAATGGAGAATGGGGCACGTTCGGTGTAGTACTAGATTTGTAGTAATGAGCTGAATATTAGTATGGTGAGAAGGTCAGTTCTCTGTTTCTGCAATAAAATGGTACAAAAAACGTGGGTATTATGATTCCTTGCCAAATTTGATGCTGTTTGAGCAAAACTTTGGATGACTATGTTGTTTATGTTGCAAGAAATGGAGAAAGCAACAACACTGTTGCCCAAAGTTTTACTCAAACAGCATCAAATTAGGCAAGGAATCATAATACCCACGCTTTTTGCACCATTTCACTGCAGAAACGGAGAATTGACCTTCTCACCATACTAAAATTCAGCTCATTACTACAAATCTAGTACTTCACTGATCTGTCCTATTGATCATCATATGATATCTCATCATACAAAAATTCAGTTCACTACTTTCAACCTAGTACTTCACTGATTGCGTACTATGAAGTGCTAGATTTGCAGTAATGAGCTGAATTTGTGTATGGTGAGAAGGTAAATTCTCCGTTTCTGCAAAGAAATGGTACAAAAGCTCTGCGTGGGTGTTATGATTCCTTGTCCAATTTGAGCAAAACTTTGGAAAACTGTGCAGTTACAGAGACAAGAAATGGAGACAACAACAACACAGTTTCCAATGTTTTGCTCAAACAGCATCAATTTAGACAAGGAATATTAACACCCACACTTTTGGCACAATTTCCTTGCAGAAACGGAAAATTTACCTTCTCGCCATACAACATTTCAGGTCATTACTACAAATACAGTACTTCACCGATCGTGTCCTATAGGACGCAATCAGTAAAGTACTAGATTTGTAGTAATTAGCTGAATTTTTGTATATGTGAAAGCAAAATTTGGACTGTTTGTCAACCTATTAAATGTGCATCATTGGTACAAATTTGAGCTCGATTTGTTAATTTTTCGCGAAGCTAGAACCGTTCTCGTAAAACACTATTTTTTAGACAACTTATTTTTGTACTGTCATATCTCGGAAACCAGTGAATTATTCATGCTATGCTATGCTATGCTATGCTATGCTATGCTATGTCATATCTCGGAAACCAGTGAACCAAATCGAATGAAATTTTGAACGATTGTCATCAATATATTAATGCTTCACAAGTTTTTAAAACATAGGTACTCGTGGAGCCTCGTAGCCGTGCGGTTAATCGCATCACGCTAACCTGAAACTACCCATCGACTGGGTCGATTCGACCCGGATTTTCATGTTGTTAGCAGTTGTCAAAATCCGGGTAACCCGGAAACCCAGATTCGCTGAATTTGGGTAAAGATCTGGGTAATCGGCACTTTGTCACTTTTTGGCTTGAGAATATGGCAGCGGTCAGGAGAACGCTGGAAACTATGAATGTTTTCGTAAAAAATATGCCGATAAATGACGGGAAAACAGTGGAATTATTCCGGGGAACTGTTTTCCAGCATTAGGTAAGTGAATAGCACGTGGCAACTGAGAGCTTTTTAATCAAAATCTAAATTAAAAATAAATTAACAAAATCAAGGCCCCGGAGAAGCTGGGTATTGTTTACCCAGATTTTGCCACCAACATCGGTAACCCAGATTTGAGTAAAGGTGCCTTTACTCAGTTTAGAGTAACTGCAGTTTTGCTCAGTCTGGGTCGCTTTGACATCAATCTGGGTAACTGAGGGTTAGCGTGCACCATGCTGTGGGGTGAGGGTTCGATTCCCGCTCCGGGCGATGGAACTTTTCGTGAGAATAGTTTCTTCTCCGTATCCACTGGTGCATGCTCCATGTGTCCCTTGTCTAGTATTAAGTTTCATTCAGTCTGTGCAGCCTTTTGCTGAAGACGGTGTCCGCGTCTTTTTTTTTAAACGTTGAAAAAAGCTATAATGGATAGACACTTTTTGGGTCTTTATCGTCGTGAGAAAATATTACATTTTATAAAGTCATATCAAGTATCAATATATGTGTAGTTCTCGCCGAGACCGGCCCACTATTTACACCTTGTCTTCAAAAATGTTTAAGGTGGCGATTTTCTGAAAGTACTCGCTAAAAAGTAAGGAAAATGCATTCGGTTACCCAAACTGATGGGTTAGTAAGACCCACAACAATGTTTGCAGACCCCTCGATTTTAGTCAAATGGTGGCTCATTTAAACCGTTATAACTCGAAAGTTTCTCCAAAAATCACCTCAAAGCGAATTATTGTTGATAATCAAATGCACTTTCCTTACTTGTTTAGCGAGGACTTCAGAAAATCAGCACCTTAAACATTTTTGAAGACAAGGTGTAAATAGTGGGCCGGTCTCAGCGAGAGTTACCCATATATTGTTGATAAACGTTCAAAATTTCATTCAATTCGATTCACTGGTTTCGCTGGTTTCCGAGATATGACAGTTCAAAATTAGTTGTCTAAAAAATAGTGTTTAACCAGAACGGCTCTAACTTTGCGAAAGATCAATCAATCGAGCTCAAATTTGTACCAATGATGAACATAGGTTGACAAACAGTCAAACATTGAGATTGTTTGATGCACTCTTTAAAAAATTCCAGCATGTTGAACTTTTTTGTGAGAGAAAAAAAAAATGCCTATGCCAAACATTTTGGCAATCTCCTGGCTATCCGAATAATCATTACATTATTTACCTTTAAATGTATTGTCCAAAACTCCTAATGACAGTTCAAAACTCTTAATGAAAGTCCAAAACCAATTCTTTCACACTTTTTTTATTTCTTTTGAGCTAAAACATTTTTTGTAATGTTTTGTTTATTTAGGGTCTGGGACCTTTCGGGCAGGGGGGCGTATTTTGGTCCACATGACGTCAAATTGGCAAAATAGGTATTTTTTATTTCTTTGAAATTTAACATACTTGTTGGCTGGGCGAGTTTGGGAACCTCTGCGTTAGATGAAACGGTGTCGGGTTGACGCAGTAGTAATCGTATACTTTCACCCACGACTGAGTCAATACGAAGGCTCCCCCAACCAGCGAGTATGGCAGTAGGGTAATTCGAGGCAGGCCTCTGTGAATCGTGATCGCCGTTGCTGTTTGCAGCTGCATATGGCCTTGCCTTTCAAGTTGGTGGCATTCTGCTGCTCATCCGTGTGCGGTGCCGTAGTATAAGATATCTTATATAATTGGCTCGGATGCGATTTCCATGCATGATTAAGTGCGATGGTACACATTTATGATGCTTCTTTTTTTCGTATTGAAGGCAAGAAGCAATTGAAATTGCTGTTGGATTTGAATTTTCAGTGACTCTGCCATAATTAGCATCAATATTGACCAAATTGAACAAAATTTTAAGGTGAATTCAACTCTACTTTGTGAAGTACACTCGATGCATGCGCTTTAATAGATAGACATTTGCAACTAAATAATGGAGAAGGAAATGAGAACAACGTTCATCATGTGCCTATGGTATCAGAATAACATTTCCAATTATAAATGATTCCAATTATAAATGGATCACGTAGGAGTTTATAAATATGTTAAAAAACAGTTCACCTGTTCGTTCGTGAGCCAATATCCTAAAGCAAACTCATTTTTACACAGGGTATTAAGTATCAGGTATCAGTAGGTCGGCTCTAGAGGCACGTTCTCCTCCATTTGGGAAATTTGTACAACGCCATGAACACGAGCCTATTCATCATTTACCTGACGGAGAAGGGAAGGAAAAATAATACGACAGGGGAAAGGACAGGTAAGGGAATAGGATCGTCATACACGCATAAGCGTACCACAATGGGTTCACATAGCGTCCTGAAAAGGACACTGTAATAACGCATAAGCGTACCACAATGGGTTCAAACAGCGCCCTGAGAAGGGCACTGTGATAACGCATAAAGCGTACGGAAAGCCTATACCCTATATTAATCAAAAGAAGATCGTATTGCTTCTTATGGTAATTCCGAGAAGGTTTAAGGTTACTTTTTTGCAGTCTATCAGGTTTTAAGACCAAGAAGATATGGCATGTATGCGGCTTTGAAAGAAGTTTTAGTACTTAGTTTTAATACGTACTTAACAGTTCGCTTACAATAACATTTTTGTTTGGCAAAAAGGCAAGTAGATAGGTTTTATTCGCTGGATACTTATAAATCTACAAAATGTTTTGAAGTTGCTTGTGTCGTTAAAGCTGCTTTACAATATGAACTGCTTCAGTAAACCTAAAAGGGTTTAACGAATCCTTGACAAAACCCTAATAAATTATGTCTAAGTGCAGAAAGTGTTGGAAGGGGAATGGCGTTCAGTCTTTGTAGGAATAACTCAATGATGGATGAAAGCTTAAGAATCCGTTTTTGAGTTATTCCTCCAAAGACTGAACGCCATTCCCCTTCCAACATAATCACCAACAGTCGAAACTCGAAGTAAGTGCAGAAAGTATTAAAACTTTTACTTGGGCGTTCAAAATTTCAATAAGTAATGCTGGTAAAATGCATTGACGGTAAAATATAAACCATTTTATCATAAAATTTGCTGTATTGTGCACAGTCTACAATAGGAAATGGAAAAATATGATATCTGACTAAACGATTTTCTTTCAAATAAATACATTTTTCACTTAAAAATAAAATTCTTTATTTTCCGGGATCCCGGGAAACTGTTATCTTTTTTACCGTTTCCCGGAAAGCTGAATCCCGGCAAAATATTAAGCCCTAAAGTAGTAAGATACTTTATGTCTAAGAGACCGTCTTTTAATTACGTAAGCATATATGGGGGAGGGAGGATTTGGAAAATCTTACGCGCCATACAAAAATATTTAGATTTTTGAGGGGGGTAGCGGTGTCAAAAAATCGTTAAAAATACCTTACGGAATAAACGGACAGCCCCAAAGAAGTCAAGGAAATTTCCTTTACAAATAATTCAAATCACAATAACAAATAATTAAAAGACCGGAAATCAAAACCATCACCTTCAGCATAGTCATGCTGAATAAATACCCACGCCTTTACAGCTGTGACTATGGGGTCACCTTATGCTGTATAGTTTATTTTTTTTGTGCAATAAAAATCATCTGGTTTTTAAACCCGTTTACAACAAAAATCATCTGTATAAGTTATTTGTTCGCGAAGAAATAGTTGTTTATGTAATGAGTTGCAAAAAAGTAGATTTTTTCAGCACGAGTCGTACATTTATCCAACGAAGCTTGTCGTGTTGGATAAATATGAAGAGTGCTAAAAAATCGAGTTTTGCAAGAGTTCCATACAAAGTTTTATGCAATGATTTTTTTCATTATACAACTCATTTGAGTTGCATAATGTTCATAAAGCAACTCAAATGAGATGCCACAGTCATCATTGTACAAAAACAAAAACACTGTAACGCACCTCTTTCTATCTTTGAGCTATAGCTATATAAAAGTGTTTTTATAAAACTTGATACGAAAAAACATACAAGATTTAACAATATTTCTGCACTATAACATTCAAAACCGTCAAATCTGCTTTTGCTTTTGTAAATCCGAATCTTAGTCGCAATAATGTGTTTTAGCAGAATTGAATGAAACAATCCCATGTTGTTGGTGGGTAGTGTAATCTGAAACTATGTGGTCATTAGAACTGTCTAATAGCGTATGTGTGCCATCAGTAATCTCATGCTCCCATATTCATCCTATTCGAAAACAAGTGATTACGGCACCGATTGATTCCGTTCTTTGTGTTTACATGGGTGCTCAGTTCTAACAAAAAATACAAAAATAAGAAACAAAACAAACAGCGCTCCAATCCCTTGTTTTTCGTAGGATGAAAATGGGAACCACATGCTTAATAAGGGAACCAATGCCCTATAAAGAGAAATAATACAATATTTTAGCTTTTTTTAATTTGAAACATGATGATTGTTTATATTAAATTACAGTACCTGTGACTGACAGTCCATTCAAGAATATTATCGCATTTTCGTGAAGGTACACAGGACAAAAACTGTTTCGTAGATCAATGCATCTTGTTGGAATTGATGTCTTTCCGTAGGATTCAGGCAGAAGAGAAAAGCTTCAATGTGATTCTCAGCCGTAATCACTTTTCACAGATATAATCAACGTGGTGTGAGAAATTATTTGATCGTTTACATGATCTTTTACTTTCACTTTCTACAAACGCACTTAGCCCCAATGTTTATTGCCAAATTAGACTTGCAAAGACTTTGGAAATAGCGAGTGGTTTAAAAATAAATTGCGTCTAGCATTTCGACCTTTTTTAATGACTTCTGGGAGATGCAAACTATCTGTACGCGTGCGTTGTAAAAATCGATAAGCAGAGCAGTTTGGATTTTTACAACCCTGAAATGTAAACAAGTGAATATTGAAGGCAGTTATATCGATGTAAATAGTTTCAAAAGAAATCAATCAACCCGAATGTAGGCGACACTGAGATTCAAGCAATAAAGTTATGAATTTACATATTTTATCCTTGACTCTGTCAAAGTAGTTTACCTTTTTGTGATAATTATTGCACATGCATCTAGCTCCTGAATTTTGACATGTTGATAAACAATCCTACAGCTGTATTTACGATTGCCGACTATATATGCATGTATCAGTAAGTAAATTAGTGCATGAAAAGAAGAAATGATGTTGATGATCGAAAGGTACTGACGAAGACAAGGTTTAAATTGTTTTACATGATTTGTACGTAGAATGCTGAAAGGCTTTCATGTAAAATGTATTTTCATATATAGAAATACATACAGCAAATTAGCAATCTAGCGCCTTGCGTTCATAAATTTAGCAAATTTAGGATCCATTGTGGAATGCAGTGATTTAAAAAAAGCCCAAGAGTCCAACGTAATGACATAACACTAACCAATACAAATACGTAGATAATATAGTTTAGTGCAATACCTACCAACACTCATGATAATAAATCCAAACAAATTGAATAAGTATGTGTTTCATGCACTCACGTGTGCACTTGAGCCGCACGTGATTTTATTAACGTTTCTAAAGGGTTGATGTTCATGGGACCCAAGACATTTCAAAATGTCAGGTAAAATTAGACACTTTTCAGTCTGCGCCCATGTAAAGTGTATACACTGAAGTTTTTTCTACGCGGTCCGTCCTAGGGATCCTAGGGGTCTCCAGTTAGCCTAGTGGTTAAGGCTATGGATCGCCAATCCGGAGACGGCGGGTTCGATTCCTGTTCCGGTCGGGAAAAATTTCTCGACTCCCTGGGCATAGTATATCATTGTTCTTGCCACACAATATATACTAATTTATGCAATGGCTGGCAAAGAAGGCCCTCCAATTAAAAACTGTGCAAGTGCTCAAAGAACACTAAGTTGAAGAGAGGCAGGCCAAGTCTCAGTGGGGACGTAGAGCCATAAAGAAGAAGAAGAAGTCCTAAAAAAAACCGCGTTATTTCAAAACCCGTCGTAAAAAGAAATAACGCGGTTTTTTACGACGGTTTTTCAAATAGCTCGGTTTTTTTGCGACGTTTTTTGAAATAACGCGGTTTTTTACGCGGTTTTTTTACGCGGTTTTTTTACGCGGTACCAAATCAGGAGATGCATAAAAAACTGCTCTGAAAATGCTACTCGATGTTCATTGCGGGAAAGCAAACAACAAGTAGCATTTTCAGTTCAATCTATATGATGCATCTTAAAATGTGTGTCGAGAAAATCAGAGTAAAATGAAGGCGGCCATCTTTGTACTCTACCAACCTGGTCCTTTTTTTCTGTTCGGGTGAGCCACTGCGACCAGCATCTAGATCTTTTGTGGCATTACCCGTATCCTTAGTATTTAGTGTATGTCGTACTACTCCATTGCCATTTAGAGGCAATGAAGCATCGATTTCTGTACAGTTTTTGTATTGTTACCTCAGAGTTCCAAGAAATCGAATACAATGAAAAGGTACCGTTTTCATAGAAATTTAAATCCCAGTGAAAGTGCGCCCCTATTCAAACACAATTGGCTTGATTTATGAGAAAAATAAAACGGTGGTACTGATATTTATCCATGCATCGGAGCTCTAGCCCCATCCATGTCTTGCTTCTAGTTTAGTACCAGGACAACAAAGAAAACTTTTTTGGGGCTTTTTGCAAGGGTCTGTCAAATTCACGTGAGTCCTTGAATTAACTTGAACTTAACAGTCCTTCATAGGATAGTACGCAATTGGATACGTAAAGTATGTTTGTTTTCCTAACATCAAGTGTAATCTCGGGTGGGCAAAGTCCGAGTCTTTAACTGTCAGCAAGGCTAAATAAATGCAAATTTAGAAACTGTCACCAGTAACAAGGACTTTGTACCATGAATCCTTATTACCAAAACACATTACCCCAGCTTGACACACCGGATGTCGCTAGGGTTCCTTAACCTTGTCCTTAACGATATGATACTCCATTTGTCATCTATAGTCTATTTTACGAAACGACAACAGTGTTGATATTGATATTAACACTCACGGGCTTGGGCGCAACCTCCTGTCAAATTTTCATTCATGAAATGAGCGATCAGCTGATCCGAAACGTCTCGTAAAATGGCTCATTAACAATTCTTCTTGGTTGTTGGGTTTCACAAGATGGGCAATGTATTTAAGGACAGACTTGTTAGATTCCCAAAATGGCCGCCACAATGGCCGACTTTGGCACCTACTCACGTTTTCTAGCGCACAAATTTAATAATATTAAACAATAAATTTAATATTATATAAATATAAATATAAATATAATTTAATTTAATAATATTAAACAATAAATAAGAGAACCTGATTAAACAAAACCAGAGAACCTGATCTTCTTGTTTTAGGCTAATTATAAGTGAGCAAGAACAGAATAATAAAATGCACTGTTGTTTGAAGCTTGCTTTTTGAGATTTGTGCGTCTGAAGTTTTGATGCACTGTTGAAGCGGGATTTTATTACGTTTGTCTTTAAATTAATGCCCTAATTTCTAACCTAAATAAAAATAAAATCACTCTGGAAATATCCTAAAAAACCGATTTAATCCACCTATGGTGAACAGATCCCTTCTTACACGTATTAAAATTATTATTGTATTATTCGCATCTAAGGCGAAACTGGAAGCATTTCCCCATTTTTTCAGTTTTTGATTTTTTAAAAAATGACGAAGCAATATTTTCAAAATCGGTTTTCGTACACATGTAGAGTATGGATCAATGTCCTCCTCTCTCTCATCTTCTTGGCGTAACGTCCTCACTGGGACAAAGCCTGCTTCTCAGCTTAGTGTTCTATGAGCACTTCCGCAGTTATTAACTGAGAGCTTCCTCTGCCAATGACCATTTTGCATGCGTATATCGTGTGGCAGGCACGAAGATACTCTATGCCCAAGGAAGTCAAGGAAATTTCCTTTACGAAAAGATCCTGGACCGACCGGGAATCGAACTCGTCACCCTCAGCATAGTCATGCTGAATACCCGTGCGTTTACCGCCTCGGCTATATGGGCCCTTGATCAATGGATCAATGTATCTTTGAATTTTTTTCGTGTTGACAAAATTTTCCATTTTTTTTCAAAAACCATTTTTTTGTGAAATTTTGTTCAAAAATGGTTTCTGAAAACGAAAACGTTTTTCCACTACGAAAAAAAAATCAGAAGATACCTTGATCCATCCTCTACATGTGTACGAAAACCGATTTTGAAAATATTGCTTCGTTATTTAATAAAAAATCAAAAACCAAAAAGTGAGGAGATGCCCCTTAACATATTTATTTTGTGTGATTGTGCCTTTTGGTCATTCCATAAAATAATGTGGATTTGGCATCTAGTGGATTGGTTTCCAAAATAGTATCATGTACCACAGACTAAACTACCAGAAATGCCAGGCAACTCCTAGAATCTTGTATACAATACTTAAGCTACAATAGCTTACATATTCTGGAATATTGTATCTTTTGTTAACTGCCAAAAGATCTTGAATCGATTAACAAATGCATAAGAAAATCATCGAGATACACTTTGTATAAAAGATATTGGAATCAGCTTAGAATTAGATCAGTCGAATAAATTAGCTCCGAAGTACTTGGTACATATTCATGGTTATGATGTAAAAAGGACATTTTTTTTTATTTTTTTTTAATTCTTATTTATGTGTATTTTAACTTAAATGCTAATTCTACACTCAGGACAAAAATGATTTATCTACTATATTATTCAGTGTTGGTATTACTTATTTACTTATTTATCTCTTCAATTCATGTAACTTAAGACATCATCTTTTTTAACGTTACAACATGATGTTTAACTCAGAAAACAGTTCTTAATTTCTAATATCTATTTGTTCTCTATAACTGTATGAACATGACTACTGCAAGTGCTGCAGGAGATCCCTCTTGAAGCACGGAAATGAACTTATTTCCTTTATTGATGTCGGTAAGTTATTCCAGCTAACAATGCCCCTTACAAATAAAGTTTGGCTGTAGTATGAAGAACTATGTTAAGGTACTCGATAACTTTTTGTTCTTGTTCTTCTCAATGGTACCAGCTTTTCAAAAAGATAAGCAGGGGAAGATGTTTTAATTAATCTGAATAGTCTTACGCATGATCTTTATCTATAAAAATTAACAAAAGAGCATCCTAAAAGGTTTTTCTGCAAGAGAGACACGTGTGAAAAACGAGAGAGGTTGTAAACATAACGAACACAGGCATTCAACGCATTTCTTAGCCTATCCATTGATCCAGCCAACGCATTTGTGAAAATGAAATCACCGTGCAGAAAATGAGGCAGAATTAAAAATTTAAAAAGTTTCAGTTTAGTGGCAGAATTGCAGTGTCTAGTCCTTAAATTTAATGTTTTTAATGATCTGTAGATTTTGGAGCATTGCATATTAATATGAGCATCCCAATCTAAGTTATTTTTAAAGATAACACTCAAATTATTTATTCAATCGATGAATTGAACTTCAACACCATCAATTAGGAGTTGAGGTGGTAGTGGGGTATTTCTTAGCTTGGATATTAACATCGCTTTAGTTTTATCGGGATTAATCGGAAGAAGTTTTTCTTTGGACCATTTCATAAGTTTTCGGAGATCATGACTCATGCGAATACTCACAAACCTCAAATCAATGTTTCCATCAGTACAAATATAAATTTGCACATTATCTGCAAAAATATGAACAGAACAAAAATCCAAAACAGTTGGGAGATTGTTTATAAAGAGTGTAAAAAGGATTGGTTCAAGAACGGACCCTTGGAGTACACCGGAAATAGTTGGTCTAAATTCAGACAGCTCCCCATTGCAATGACTCCGCTGGCTCAGATAATTACCGATTAGTTTTGCAGAACAGTTGGAGAAATTGTACAGAGATATAAGCTAGTTAATTTGGCTATTGCAACCTAAATCTCTCACAATGTATAGATTCAAAGCTTTCGTTTAACATATTGTTAGTTTTTATAGAATTCCTGTTTATTTGTTATTTGTTATTTATAATTTTATTGAAAGCAATAACCTGCTAGTATTCACTTTATATGAGGCCAAAGGATGCATTAGGTATTTATTGTAAAATAATTTCCCTTAGACTGGTTAAAAGCTCGTGCAAGATAACAAGCGGATATAATAACAAAAACCCGATTTAATCCACCTATGGTGAACAGAACCCTTCTTACTCTTATTAATATATATTTTGTGTGATTATGCCTTTTGGTCATTCTTGGAAATATTGGGAATTTGGCATCAAGTGGATTGGTTCCCAAGTAGCATCATTGACTAAGACACCTCCTAGATTCTTGTATGGAATGCTTAAAATATAGCTTACATGTTCTAGAATATTGTATCTTTTGTTCAATGCCAAAATATATTGAACCGATTAAAAAATGGATAAGAAAATCATCTAGATAAACTTTGTCTAATATCCCCTAATCAGTCGAATAAATTAGCTCCTAAGTACTTGGGACTCATGATTATCGTGTAGAAAGGACAAAAACCATATATTTACTATGTTAATCAGTTTTGGCCTTAGTAAGTTATTTGGCTATTGTAACCTATATGCAAGATTTTTCAAAAATATGTTTGTACGGTTCTGGCATTTTTTTCTACATGTATATACACTGTTGTGCATAATTGATCGGACAAACGCCGATTAACATACAAAATGACCAAGTACAAAATGTTTTCGTTTACAGGTCTGGGCTAGGGTGTGGGCATGGCAATTCGTTCAAAATGTGCAAAAGTGATCGGACAGCGGTTCCCCTTTGATTTACACGCGTGCCGCTGTCCGATCACTGATGATAACTGACACTGAGGAAGATTACAAGTGGTAGTCGAAATACGCGTATCTGTCAAAGGACAAGCAATTCGGGCGGAATTAAAAGGTACAAAACTGATAACAGCCATTCGTAGAATTTCGTTCTAGAAATTTTCGAGGATCCTAAAAAAATATCAAAGCATTTCAGCTTTATTTCAAAATAAATCCATTAAGGAACTGCTAGACATTTCTTCACAGCTTCGGTCGCCAACTACCTTTGAAAATCTATTAAATCAACTCCCTGAAAAATGTTATTCAAGAAATGCAAGCAATGGTTCTACATATATGTTTTACCATAAATTCTTTGCGAAATTCATGTAGGTCTAGTTCAGAATAAATGAAATTCTCTGATAATTCCAGGTTTTTCCAGGTAGTAGACACCCTGTGAATAGAAGCGTGCGATTTCAACGAATCACGTTGGTGTCTTCAGCGCATTACTGCCCGTGGACGCATAAATGTCACATGTGTAAAAACAGACAATCGAGAAAATCGCGTCCAAAGTTCGAAAAAGTAAATTGTCTCAACTATGTGGCATTAATGCCGAATCGTGTTCTAACATCAACAAATTTTGAATTTGAGCACTAATTTTTGTTTTAGAGCTATTTTAAAATTTCATAGGATTTCCAATGAAACGTGACACTTATGCGTCCACTTTTCAGAATGTGACAAATCGGCGTTGCATTTTTTCAACAATTTTCGGAACAAACTACACATTTTTATTTGCCTATATGCAGAGCCGTAGCGTGGTCCCATGGCGCCCTTGGCAAGCATTCAGATTGACGCCCCACGACAATTGGCTTCTTTAGCGGTGTTGAGATGACTCCTGAATCTGCATGTCAAACTGAGCCGAAATCCAAATTTTCATGAATTTTGGTGCCCGGGAACCTATTAAAAAATCAGTTCGAAGTTTGTATGGGCTCGATTTGTCGAATCACCCCTCGTTGCATTTTGTAAGGGGCGGAGCCCAGCTATCAAAAGGTGATTTCAAAAAATGTCTGAATTTGTTTTTAGGTATCAAAATAAAGTTCTAAAAATCTGAGAAAACCACAGTGGCTCAGAAAAAGGTGCTCTTTTTTTTAAAGGTTTGATTTTGGTGTTTCGAAGAAACAGATTTTCCCCGAATTTTTCTTTTTTCTTAGAGTATTTTTCAGTAGTGTATCATTTCTTCAGGAGTTTGAAATGACCTTTTTAATTGTTATTTATATTTAAATTTGCTTTACCAAATAAATTTACCAATGGCTTCCTCTGAAGTTTAATCAAAATATTTCCCAGAAAAAAGTGATTTTTTAGTAATCATTAGACGCACCATGGGCATGGAAGAATGCCGGGAAAAATTCCTGTAGAACTACTCTTTTTATAAGTTTTTTGTTGGAATCTCCAGAAGAATTCCTGCTGGAATCACTGAATGAACTTCTGAAACTCTGGAGGAGTTCCTGCAAGAATATTCGGAGGAATACCTGATGAAAACCCGGGAAACATTTCAGCAAGAATATTCAATTCCTGGAAATCCTAAACCAGTCTGCGAAAAATTGCCTGTAAGAATTTGTGGAGACCCACTGGAAATATTTTTGAAAGATTTTTTGAATTAATTCCTGTTAAAAAAAAACTTAAGGATTTTCTGGAGGATATTCTAAAAATCCCCAGAAGGTTTTACGAAGAAATCCATGGAGGAATTTCTGAAGAAATCCAAGGCTTTAAAAAAACCTTTAGAGAAATTGTGGATGAAATCAATGCCGGATTTTCTAATGGAATACCTGGGGAAATTTATGAAAAAAAAAAAAAAAAATCCAAGTTCATGATTTTCTGGAGGAGTTTATGGAAAACTCATGGTTTGATAGAGGGACTCCAGCAGAAATTTATGGAGAAATCTTTAGTGAACATGGAATAGTTTTGGAAGAAATCAATGGTAAATTTTCTAAACGATATGGAAGATTTCTTCTCAGAGACATTTCTGAAAAAATCCTGGGTGGGATTTCTAAAGGAATCTCTAAAGAATTTTCTATAGGTAAAAAATGTGAAATAGAAGCATGGAGAAATAGAAGCTTAAGCCCCCAGAAAATTTATAGAACCTGTGGAGAAATTTCTAAAGGTATCTTGAAAGAAATTTCTAAATTCTCCACGAAAGATTTTTTGAAAGATTTTTTTAAGGAAACTATGGAAGTTTATCAAATAAAATCCTTAGAAAAATATTAGAAGAAAACATTTAACCAATTTCTGGACAAATTACTAGATAACTTCTGAATGTCTCCCTAGAGGAGTTTCTACAGGTATCCTTCGAAAAAATTCGAGAAAAATCTTCAGAAGACGTTTTGATTTTCTGTTTTGAGTTTCTGTGAGAATTTCTGGAGGAATTGCTTGAGAATTTTCAAAAGAAATCCCTAGAAGAATTTCTGAAAGACTTTTTGAAAGATTTTCTGAAGGAAACCTAGCAATAATATGCGAAGAAATACTCAAAATCTATAAAATAAAATATCATCATTCTATTTTCTTCTAGTCTTAGGCCTTTTCGGCGCCCCTCTGAGGCTGGCGCCCTTGGCGGGGGCCAACCTGGCCAACCGCACGCTACGGCTCTGCCTATATGGTAGTACACCATGAGACATGGTCATGGGCTGTAAAATCTCAATATTGCCAAAAATGCACATGTGACAATTATGCTTCCACCGGCAGATTATATAAGTACCAAAAGCTTTCGATCATTTCTAGCTTAACCTTCGCGTACCCAACGTCTATTTGTCCAAATTGTCAAGGACTACGATACGGAACCGGTTCACCCATCCGTTCCGGAGTTATTCCAGATTCCGTTGGGGTCATGACCGGCCGGAAAATGACACATTAATGCATTTTACTCTGAATCTATAGTTATTTTGGATATTTGCACATATTATACGCCAGGAATACAGAAACTATATAACTGCAAGAAACCATTGACTTGAAATGACAAAATCAAGCAGTCTCATGAACCGGATATGTCCCGGGTGCCCCCAGGGATGTGGCCAAAGTGGCCATTCTAGCATCATTGTCAGAATCATTCATGCGGCACCGCAAACTTCATGATTTGTCGAAACATGAAGGAAAATAGTCCTTCCACGCTCCTAAGACCCCTCGGGAACGGCCTGGCCATACCCGGAATGCTCCGGGTGCCCTCTGGGATGTGACCAAAGTGGCCATTTCCACAATGTTATCAAAATCAACCGTGCGACACTTCTAATTTGGAACCTAAAGGAAAATAGCCCCCTTGGGACCGGTCTGGCCATACCCGGAATGTTCCGGATGCCCTCAGAGAAGTGGTCATTTCTCAAACATAGTCAAAATCAGCCGTGTGACACCTCAAACTTCATGATTTGTCGCAACATGAAGGATAATAGTCCTTTTCGGCTCCCATGACCCCTTAGAGTGGTTCTGGCCACATCCGAAATATTCCGGTGTCCTCAGGAGAGTGGCCAAATTGGCCATTTCCGCAACGTTGGTCAAGTCAATCGTGCGGCACCTCAAACTTTATGATTTGTCAAAACGTGAAAAAAAATAACCCTTCAAAGCTCTTATGACCCCTCTGGAACGGCCTGGCCATACCCGGAATGTTACGGGTGCCCCCCTGGGATGTGACAAAAGTGACCATTTCCACAATGTTACCAAATTCAGCCGTGCGACACCTCTAATTTCATGATTTGTTGAAACATAAAGGAAAACAGTCCTTCTAGGCCCTTATGGTCCCTTGGGACCGGTCTGGCCATACCCGGAAAGTTCCGGATGCCCTCAGGAAAGTGGTCATTTCTCAAACATTGTCAAAATCAGCCTTGTGACACCTCAAACTTCATGATTTGTCGAAACATGAAGGATAACAGTCCTTTTAGGTTCCCATGACCCCTTAGAGTGATTCTGGTCACACCAGAAATGTTCTGGTGCCTCCAGGAAAGTGGTCAAAATGACCATTTACACAACGTTGTTGAAATCAATCGTGAGCACCTCAAATTTCATGATTTGTCGAAACATGGAGGGTCCTTCTAGGCTCTTATGACCTCTCGGGAACGACCTGGACATACCCAGAATATTCCGGGTCCCCTCAGGAATGTGACAAAAGTGGCAATTTCCACAACATTGTCAAAATCAACCATGCGACACCTCAAACTTCATGATGTTTAAGCATAAAAAATACTCATTCTTGGCCCTTATGGCCATGTTCCGGATGCCCCCAGGCAGAGAAGTTGTCAAAATTACCATTTCTACAAAGTTGATCAAATCAATCGTGCGCACCTCTAACTTTATGATTTGTTGCAACATGAAGGAAAATAGTTCATCTAGGCCCTTATGGCCCCTTGGGATCGGTCTGGCCACACACGAACTATTCCGGAACGCCGCAGGGAAGTAGTCATTTCAGAAATATTGTCAAAATCAGCCGTACGACACCTCAAATTTCATGATTTGTCGAAACATGAAGGAAAACTATCCTTCTAGGTTCCCATGAGGTCCTGGATACACCCGAAATGTTTTGGGCGTCCTCACTCCCACAACTTTGGTCAAATCAATCGTACTACACCTCGAACTTCAAGATTTTCCGAAACGTGAAGGAAAATAGTACTTCCAGGCCCCCATGCTCCTTCTGAACGGTCATACCTACCATGGCTGTCAGAGAGGTAACCAAATTCGCCATTTCAACAATGTTATCATGTTATCTAACTTCATAATTCGATGAAGCGATGAAGTCATTCTGGAGAACTTCAAATATTTGAAACTTAACCCGAAATGTTCGAGATGCCATCTTTACAGTGCTGTAGTTTTTTTTTTCGAAAAATTAAATAGAATAAAGAAGATTGAGAGTAACCAGCATTCGGGATCAATCTGGTTGCGTAGAATATGCTTCGAAGGATTCACAAAAATGGTGATGATTACAATGTTGAGAGCATGAATCGTGAAATTGAGATATAAGATGAATTATATTGAGATATAAGTGAACTAAATGCGCTATATAACAATTGGACACGTTATCGTTACTCGAACACATAAAACGACAAACCGAAAGGTTTTTATCGTTGTTTTGCGTGTCCAAGGGCCAACTTCTTTGCAAGCCAGTTCAGAAATTTACGTTTTCTGGTTTTATCGTTGCGGTAGTAGGGTAATTTTCCAATTGATGCACAGCTAAAAATTCGCTAATTATTGCACACCTCATAAGAATAACATGGAGTGTGCAACAATAGGTGAGTTTTAAGGTGAATATATAACGAAGCCACACCTCGATTTTTCAAAAGCACAAATCTGAAGAACGGAATGTCGGTTTGCGCTGAAAAGTTGATCGATTGGTTACCTGCTGGTGGTGACCAATCGATCAACTTTTCAGCGCAAAATGACATTCGGTTCTTCAGATTTGTGCTCTTGAAAATTCGAGGTGTGGCTTCGTCATATCTTCACCTTAAGCCGTGCAACGATTGAAAAATTACCCTAATTAGGGTTGGCTGCTGTGAACAGAAAATATACTTTCGATTCTGCGTTTACATGCGACACCACCTTTCAACTTATTACAAACCAGAACCACATTCGGCTTTGACGTCTAAAGTCTAAGCGTCAAATAGTCTAAGGTCTTCAGGATGATTATTCTCATAGCATCATGCGCTTTGAGATGTCTCAAGATTGATTTCGACACGTTGTGGTAAGGCGCTGTCCACTACGTAGACTCAATTTTGGCAATCTCAGATCCCCCTACGATGGGGAGCGTAGACTTTCGCCCATACAAAATTTTCGAAATTTGTATGGACCGTAGACTTTGGCCAGATCCCCCACGTCCCTTCCAAGTCTACGTAGTTTATGGACAAGCCCTAATAATGTTATCCTCGACCATTTCCTCACGGGGCATACAGGACATTTCTAACAATCAAGGGATCAAGACTCGCTATGTTCTTTTATGTTTCGACAAATCATGAAATTTGAAGTGCCTCACGATTGATTTCACCAACGTTGTGGAAATGGCAATTTTGGCCACTTTCCTGGAGGCATCCGGAACATTTCTGTCGTGGCCAAAACCACTCTAAGGGATCATGCAAACCTAAAGAGACTGTAATCACTCATGTTCCGACAAATCATGAAGTTTGAGGTGTCACACGGCTGATTTTGACAATGTTTGAGAAATGACCACTTCCCTGAGGGCATCCGGAACATTCCGGGTATGGCCATACCGGTCCAAAGTGTCCATAAGGGCCTAGAAGGACTATTTTCCTTTATGTTTCAACAAATCATGAAGTTAGAGGTATCGCACGGTTGATTTTGACAACGTTGTGGAAATAGTCACTTTTGTCACACCCTGGGCACCCGGAACACTCCAGGTATGGCCAGGTCATTCCCGAAGGGTCATAAGAGCTTAGAAGGACTATTTTCCTTCACGTTTTGACAAATCATGAAGTTTGAGGTGCCGCATGATTGATTTGACCAACGTTGCAGAAATGGCCACAATTTTATCACATCCCAGGGGGCACCCGGAACATTCCGGGTATGGCCAGGCCGTTCCAGAGGGGTCATAACAGCTTGAAAGGATTATTTTCCTTCACGTTTTGACAAATCATGAAGCTTGAGGTGCCGCACGATTGATTTGACCAACGTTGCGGAAATAGCCACTCTCCTGGAGACATCCGGAATATTTCGGGTGTGGCCAGAACCACTCTAAGGGGTCATGGGATCCCAAAAGGACTATTATCCTCCATGTTTCGACAAATCATGAAGTTTGAGGTGTCACACGGCTGATTTTGACTATGTTTGAGAAATGACCACTTCCCTGAGGGCATCCGGAACATTCCGGGTATGGCCAGACCGGTCCCAAGGGACCATAAGGGCCTAGAAGGGCTATTTTCCTTTAGGTTTCAACAAATGATGAAGTTTGAGGTGTCGCACGGTTGATTTTGATAACATTGTGGAAATGGCCACTTTGGTCACATCCCAGAGGGCACCCGGAGCATTCCGGGTATGGCCAGGCCGTTCCCGAGGGGTCTTAGGAGCGTGGAAGGACTATTTTCCTTCATGTTTCGACAAATCATGAAGTTTGCGGTGCCGCATGAATGATTCTGACAATGATGCTAGAATGGCCACTTTGGCCACATCCCTGGGGGCACCCGGGACATATCCGGTTCATGAGACTGCTTGATTTTGTCATTTCAAGTCAATGGTTCCTTGCAGTTATATAGTTTCTGTATTCCTGGCGTATAATATGTGCAAATATCCAAAATAACTATAGATTCAGAGTAAAATGCATTAATGTGTCATTTTTCGGCCGGTCATGACCCCAACGGAATCTGGAATAACTCCGGAACGGATGGGTGAACCGGTTCCGTATCGTAGTCCTTGACAATTTGGACAAACCTGGAGCGAATGCAATTAACTTCAAAAAAATCGGTTGGGAAATCCCTTTTTCATAGCTGATTCAAGATTCGAAAATCATCCGAAATAGACGTTGGGTAAGCGAAGGTTAAGGCCCCTTAGTGTGTGATCACAAAACAAGCACCTCTAATTTTTTTGCTAGGTTTCTAACTGCACTGAATAGTGTCGAAGTCTCTACACTAGACCTGAAGATAGAACCATAGAACAGAAAACGTATTCGTTCAGAAGTAGTTTACCAGACGTACGCAGATACTGACATCCATTAACCGTTATGTGTCCGACATTTTTTTTTGCTTTTTTCTACATCGTGCTTTTTAAATGGGCGCTGGGTACCCGGGTACCCTGTCGGCCACATAAGGGTTAAGACCTAGGGGTTAAGACACTGTTGCAAACCTACTCAGAAAGTTACGGCAGGAGATTGAATTTTTTTCAATTGGGTTTTTAAATTAAGAAAAAATGTATTGATTTTTTGATTTTATACGAAAGAGCACCTTTTTCTGAGCCACTATGATTTTTTTCAGATTTTTAGAACTTTGTTTTGGTACCTAAAATCGATTTCGAAGAGATTTTTCGAAATCACCTTTTGACAGCTGAGCAACTGCTTGACAGCTCCGCCCAGTACAAAATGCGACGAGGGGTGATTCGACAAATCGCTCCCATACAAACTTCAAATTGATTTTAAAATAGGTTCCCGGGCACCAAAATTCATGAAAATTTGGATTTCGGCTCAGTTTGGCATGCAGATTCAGAATATGGAATTATCTCAACACCGCTAAAGAAGCCAATTGGTCAGCCAGTCTTTAAGTAGTCATTTATCAGGATTTATCTAGGTCGTGCTTAGACACACAATAGGACGCAATCAGTGAAGTACTAGATTTGTAGTAATGACTGTAAATTCGCCGTTTCTGAAATAAAATGATGCAAAAAGCGTGGGTATTTTGATTCCTTGCCTAATTTAATGCTGTTTGAGCAAAACTTTGGAAAACTTTGCTGTTTCAGTTTCAAAAAAATGGAGAAAACAACAACACAGTTACCCAAAGTTTTGCTCAAACAGCATCAAATTACGCAAGGAATCATAATGCCCACGCTTTTTGCATTATCTTATTTTGTTCGATATTTGTTACGTTATGCCATTCAGTACTCTTGGGTAAGGCAAAGTGGAATGCGAGGTGGAGTGTTAAATAGTTGTTATGTTTATCATTTTGATTTTTGAAGATACGCGTTTTTAAACTGTTTCCACGATAAAAAGTCGTCTTTCGTCCACGAGTATAGAGAATAGAGCAGGGGTTCCCAACCTTTTTGAGGTGGCGACCCCCTTTAAGAATTGTCAAAACATCTGCGGCCCAATGAAATTTTTTAGAAAAAAAAATTAAATGAACGAATCCAAGTTTTTTGGGTACAGTGGCGTAGCCAGAAATATACTGTGGGAGGGATTTTCGACGATCAATGATACTTTTTTTATTCCACACTCACTATTCGTTAAAATTACTTCTTGAACATTCAATTTGAGTCGTAGCTGAAAAATAGCGGCGCAGCCGAAAATTTTTTCTTCTGAAGGCGTTTTACACTGAAAATTTGTTTCTCAAATTGTGACTTTTGGGGTGGCGATATACAAAAATAAAAATTGGTATAATTTGTTCAAACCAGAATAAAAATTTAACATGTTTTTTGGTAACATCGCGGCCCCCCTAGACAAGCTTCACGGCCCCCCAGGGGGCCGCGGACCACCGGTTGGGAACCCGTGGAATAGAGTATTAGTCCTTATTTTCTATAGATGTAAAACACAGCTTGTCAAAGAAGTAATTAGTTTTCGTCATGTCAAGCTACATTGGTTTCAGAAAATGCGTCTCAGTATGGATTGATCACACTTTAAAACTATCATCAATATTAAATTCTGGACTTTCGTTTCCAACATTAGTTATTTGTTTGATTTTAATTTTTAATGAAAGAAAGCATTACTAAGTATCAATGGATGCATTCTAAACATATTAGGAAAACGACCACATTTGAAAATATTAAGATTGAAAATATTGTTCAAATAGTAGAACAATTTTGAGAACTATGTATGTGCAGACTAAAAGAATTTTTGTTCGTCCATGAAACACTGTAGGATTTGGGAATAGGCGGCATTGGTTTTGCGTGGCCCAAGAAATTGGGAAAGGTGGAAGATTAAATTGGTGCATTGAGCTGTGGATCGAATGCGTTAAAAATTATATGGTTATATAGTCGTCGTTATTTACCTTTTAGCTGATTTTAAAAGTAATTAGTAAACATTTTATATGTGATACTTGCGTAATTGTTCTAGTGTTAGTAATTGTAGAACTCCAAATAAGACGACTTATCTTGGTGGTAGCTTAATTCAGAATGATCATTTATTGTCTCATATCCTAGCATAACCTACTTCGAATCCTGATACAGAGTCGTAGCTTACTACATCTCTCCTCCTGTTTATTTATTTTTAGTTTAAGTTTTATTTAACAATTATTCAACTATTATTAGTTATTTATGTAACGAGTTGCAAAATGATGATTTTTACAGCACGAGTTGTACATTTATAAATACGACGAGTGCTGTAAAAATCGAGTTTTGTAACGAGTTGCATACAATTTTTTTTGCAATGAAAGACAAATTTTCACAAGAATGTGATCGTTTCCATCAATATCAAGCACTATGCAGGTGGTTTAGTGGGAACGACCACATGCTCCATCGTGCTAGACACAAAATTTGAATCAAGCAAGCCGTGCTATAACCGTCACAGTTTTTCAAGCTCTAGCTGTGGAAACACAGGTTTGACCGAGGTTGTCAATCAAACAATTGCATTATGATTCATAATGCAACCGAAATGAGTTGCATTATGAACCATAATGCAATTGTTTGGTATCGTACGGAAAAGTAGGCTGTTACCTTATGGAAACGGCAAGTATAAAATGTAATTTTATAGTGCCGAGTTGCAACAAATTCATTTCTCGTTTGCTTAGCTTGTTAATTTCATAATCATTCAAATATTCTGGTTTACGTTTACGTCTCTGCATTCGGGTTTTATCTCGGCCAACGATTCCATTGTCGACTTCACAAGGACGATTTTCTTCACAACTATCGAGGACATCATCTGGCGAGTCGCTACGGGTATTGACCGGGTTACTAGAAATTAAAAGCTTTGCATGATTCACGTGGCGATCGAATTCAACTCCAGTTAATAAGTTCTTCAAAGTAATCCGGGCTTCATTCTTCTTAACGACAACATGAGGTTTTGGGTTGAAGTTTGTTTCTAACTTGTTTCGCTTCAACAAATTTTTCACGACTACATGATCTCCAACGTCAATGTGTGATTCTCTTGCTCTTCTTTTCGAATCTCTATACTCCTTTCCTTTTTCTTTCTTTGTTTTGTCAGATTGTCGTACTCTGTTCTCGGGGTTTGAATGTTCGGATATACGGATCATTGGAATTTTATCTCGAAGATTTCTTCCCAATAACAGCTTTGCTGGGGTAACGTTTGTTGTTGAATGAGGTGTATTACGATAAGCTAGAAGAAAATCCTGAAAAAAAGAAAAAAATGTTTGCTTCAAATATTAAATGATTTAAAAAAACATGTAAGACCATTTTACCTGCAGATCATCTTTCCAATTCCTCCCCATTGCAATGCTTACTTTAACAGTTTTTAATAATGTCCTATTATGTCGTTCGACCAAACCGTTCTGGAATGGTGCGTATGATATTGAATGCGAGATTTTGATACCACTCACTTTGCAAAACTGAGTAAATTCAACAGAAGCAAATGGTGACCCGTTGTCACATACAATTTCCTCAGGAAATCCAAATCTCGAGAAAATAGTTCGAAGTTTGAAAATAGTCATTTTTGCCGTTGTTGAAGTCATGATTTCAATTTCTGGGTATCTTGAAAAATAGTCCGCGACTACTAAGAGATGGATTCCATTTGTAACTTCTGTAAAATTCAAAGCTAATTTCCGCCAAGGTCCTTTTGGTAGAGGTGTTCTGGTCATAGGTTCGGTATTCGCTTCAGATACTAGCAAACAGCCTGCACATCGCTTCACGTAATCTTGAACCATCAAATCCATACGACTCCACCAAACTTTTTGCATTAAACGTCTCTTCATTGATTCACATCCTAGATGTGGCTCATGAGCAAGCTGTAGAACCTTTCCTTGCAAAAGTCTAGGTACCGTGCCATGCCCTAATACCGTGACCTTAAGGATGCTCTTCACTTCAAAGAGCCCTGTAAAAATCAATTATCCGTGTTTCTTGATTTTTCAAACGCTATATTATTGGTTATTCTGTGTATTATGTATAATAAATATAATTAATAATATTCCAAATGTTTAAACCATTGTTAAAAATAAAATGGTAAAACATAGCATTGTGCCTAATACCGTGTATGTGACCCGCGTACATTGGTGGTCCTTTGAATCATCACTATATCAATCATACTAAGTTCATACTTAAAAGAATCTGTGCGTTAAACGTTGCCTAGAGGTTTGTACAATTGATTCATAAAGTAAAAAAGTATCAATAATATTTTCAGCTTGCAGTTTTAGCCGAAACACGGTATTTGAAACACAAAAGGAACCATGCCCTAATACCGTGTATTGGTACTTCGCACTCACATTTTGTGAATATTTTTAATTGCTTGTTTTTGTAAATATGTGCCAAATTTATTACGCCTAACTTAAGAAGGTTTATTATGCTAATGATTGAATTAGTTACTTAGTTAAAAAAATAATACACTTAGTAAAATATTTGAGTTTTTTGTCAAATACACGGTATTAGGAGGCACACGGTATTAGGGCATGGCACGGTATAACTATTCTATCATTTTTCAGTACTAGTTTCCCATCTGTTGATAAATCATGTCCAATCGTCTTGTATCTATGTAACGTTTTGGGCCATCTTCTGATAGGGTACGAAATCCATTGCATAAGCTCATTCAATTCAATATTCTGACTTGTAGATGCGATAATGTCTTCCAACGGTATAGCAATGAGCCTCTGCACGATTTTGCCCTGTCCTGCTCACTCCCACAGAAAATTTGAAAACAGCGCGCACAGTAAAAGTCACATTTGACTTTTACTGTGCGAACTGTTTTCAAGTTTTCTGTGGGAGTGAGCAGTACGCCAGATTCGTGCAGAGGCTCATTGGGCATGCTCAAAATTAGCGGTCTAGACTATAATTCCCTTCGCTTTACTTTATCCGACTTCGGATTAGTGAAATGGCCTGGAATGATGGTTCCCTTCATTTGACTCTCTAAATGGCCTGAAACATTGCCTAATTGCCTCACATTAGTGGGCTTCCAGATGAATGGCCTGGAATCTTAGTTCCCAACATTCATCTCCCTAAATGGCCTGAATTTTACAAATCCCTTCATTTAGGTACGTTTCACAAACACAATGGTAAAAGCGATTGAATAAATTCCTTTTTCGCGAATTAAATTGAACTAAAGAAAAAAAAAAAACAACTCATCTCCAAGAGAAATAAACAAATTTGTTAGTTACCATGGACATGATGAAACCAGACGGTAGCAACTTCCAGAAACTTGGATTCCGTAACGAATTCAACGACGATCGAACCAGACTCGGACTTGGATCTTCACTTGACCTTGACTAGGACGGACTGCACTTGTACAGCTGGCTTTTCCGGTTCCGGTTTCTTCCAACTTCTTTTACTCCGCATTCGGCACATTTCTACTTGACTTCACTAAACTTCACAACCGCTATCGTTCCTTCTTTTCTTCGAGTGCGAACTCGACAAATCTTCCAGTACGGTTTTACCTCGCTGCCAATGTAGAACTCCAAATAAGACGACTTATCTTGGTGATAGCTTAATACAGAATGATCATTTATGGTCCCAGGGTCCACTGCACGAATTTGTACTGGCCTGCTTACCAACTGCTTACTCTCACAGAAAATTTGACATTTTAGCGGTGCCGACACCGCTCAAACGTCAAATTTCGTGTGAGAGTAAGCAGGCCAGAATAAATTCGTGCAGTAATCCATTGTCTCATATCCTAGCATAACCTACTTCGAATCCTGATACAGAGTCGTAGCTTACTACAGTAATTACTCCAGTTTTGGGCCTATCCTGGCCCCATGTTGTGATGCTTTGCCGGAAATCAATGCTCGATATACTGCATTGTTAAAGTTGAGGTACGTGAAAGAAGAGGAAAAGTAATATTAGTGTTTTGTGATACTCACGACGGCTATTCAGAATGGTTCAACGATGAGAAGATCTTCCCTGCTGGCTTGCAGCGCTCATCAAACTTATGGTAAACAAATAAAACTAAAAAAAATATTGTGTGATTTCGTGGCATTTGCATATGTGTCCTTATTATTCATGGAAGCAGGCTTGTCCCACTGAGCGCATGAAAATTCTGCTCTTTGGATTTACACAATCAAGCTCATCATAAATTAGGAATCTTTACATCTTATCAAATAGAATATTAAAATTAAAAATATTAAAAACATTAGAATATTAAAATATACCAAACGTCATTTCGAACTGTCAAAAAACTGCATACCGCAGTGCCACATAGAGCGTGCAAAGAGATTTTCAACTGGGTCAAAACATTCCAGAGAATTTCACTTTGAACGGCCCGTGCGGCGTTGCAGTGCAGTTTTTTAACAGTTTGAATTGACATTTAGGATGTTTAGGGTCTGTTGCTTTCAATTTCAAAATTAATTTCTCTTAAACTTGACAGTTTGATTATTTATTTCCTTAGGAGAACAGTCAAGTTTAAGTGTCGAACTGTCAAATTTAAGTAAAAATTAATTTTAATTAACCAATTGGAACAGACCCTTAGGATATTTTGGGTCTGTTTTAATTCGAAAATTTAAATTAATTTTCACTTAACCCTTATGTGGCCGACATTAATACACGGTATAGAAAAAAAGCAAAAAGTTTTTTGGACACAACGGTAAAACTAGACAGTTCGATAATTATTTCCTTAGGTGAACTGTCGAGTTTAGGTGTCGAACTGTCAAATTTGAGTAAAAATTAATTTTAATTCGCCAATTTTCTCGAAGTGGAACACATTTCGAAAAGATATTTGGTAGCGGTTGTGCACAATGACCGGTTTCGTGCCTACCAAATATTTTTTCGGTAAAAGCTTTTCATTTCATGAAATTCGAGTTCAAATGCTTTTCGCCATACAAAATTAAATGATTTTACTCCTGCTGACCAACATTGAACGCACTCCTTGCGGGTAATCTATTGGAACAGACCCTTGAACATCATTCTATTTGATAAGAAGTAAAGATGTCTAATTTATAATGGGCTTGATGGTGTAAATCCAAAGAGCAGAATTTTCATGCGCTTAGTGCGGGCAAACCTGCATGGAAGTAGTAGAGTAGTTTACTGTTTAAGTTGGTTTTAAATTATGTATTGATATTCTCGAAATGACTACATTGTAGGAACCGAGACATAGACGTGCTATTTTTGTTTGTTTGTTTATGTTTAAGGAATACATATAGAAAGGCAGCACAACTACTATCGTGCTTGATGATAGTATGGCACAAACTAGAAAATGATTTAGTTTAAGATTTAAAAAAAACATTGCAAAACAAATAAGATTTTTGTGTAAGATGGGCATGCTTTCGGATAAATAACTTGGACACATCAAATTAAAATGTAAAGCTTTTTTTGTTCTTTGCCATTTTTAGAGAGCCTAAGTTACAACAATCAAAGTCTATAAATTCTTTACAAGTGACCCACCATCACATGCAAAAGGTTTACACTATTCAAAAGACATCAAATTAACAGGTGGTTTGCTTGGAATATCCGTTGCGAATTGAGAAATCACTTTGTTCAAAGCACTAAGCCATAGTAGAGTAATATCTGAAGAGCCGGTTCGGAACTTATAGATGTGCCCATGCTGATGGTTCACAAGTTGGAACGTGTCGCTTTGAGTATCGTCCTTCGTTTCTACGTTCCAGCCTTCCAAGGTACAAATTTTTGATGGTTCCCGTTTGTAATCACAACGTTCAGTTCTGGAATAGATATGTAGAGTTGAATTGAAGATAACAGTGCCTCTAGAAACAGATGACGTACCCTTTAAATGATTTGGGTGCAAAGTATACTAGAGAATTGGCCCATATTTGGACCCAGTACCGTTGCCACGATGACACAGTGGGTTTACGCCGGTGTTTCATCAGAGTTTTCCGCCGCAAACAGCCTTGAAATCCTAGAATATCTGCAGCAAGTTCGGCATCGCTTTCGAACCCTATGACCCCATCGGAGCTACCAGTCGAGGTGGTATCTGCTGAAACCTTGTCCTCCAGTACTGAATCATCCAAAAGATGACGCGATTTCACGAACGATTCCGTTCGGTGTATCGTGTTCGAAGAGCATTGGGTTGTAGTACACGATATTTTGTTGAAAATACTGAAAGGTAGAATATGGAAGATAAAGTATCGCAATAACATCGATCCAATGATCCCATTACACTATATTCATAGCAAGCTGCATGTTAAACAATATAGAATCTATTGAAGAAATGAATCAAGCTGAAAATCAAACTGTTTGCAAAGTAATTGAATGTGATAAAAATATGAAATAAATTCCTTCAAAGTAAAAAATACATAACAAAATACTGACAACAAGTTGGGCATTGCGTTATTCAAGAGTTTGCGCTGCACAGACAAACATTAAGAATAAACCACCAGGTAACAGCAAGACATGCTGCAACATTTTAGCAAATCAGTGATTGTGAATTTGATCGCATATCAGAATATCGATTTGTGCGAATATTCAGCGAGTCAAAAACTGAGCACTAGACTGGCCCAATTTTGTGTAGCAGGTGACAAACTTTTTCTTCCCTATTCTATGGAACACCAACAGTATTGTGCCCCTTTGGTAATGAAAATCTCTGGAAGTTTCACCTCAATCGAAAAAAATGAGCAATGAGCGCAATGAGATGTTTACATGGCACTTTCAGCTGAAATGTACAGGGAATTTTATGACCTATACCCATTTGCAGGACACAATGGTTCGTCATGCAAGCCAAACGACTATCAAGCCAAATTATATTATTCAAAATGACCGTTATGCCACACGGTTTAGCGACATCAGGCCACACGACTGTATGGTAAGCGACATTAGGCTACACGACTGTAAGACAAATGGCATTATGTTAAACGGGGAAGACCTGTTGGAGCTAGAAGGCCCTAGAGGCAGACCTAGAGGAATTAGTGCTTGAGGCAGTGTTTGATGGAGATGTGTTTGAAGTTGTTCTTACATTTGTATGCTCCTATCTTCGATCACTTGTGATATGTGACAATGACGCCTCTCTTGAAGTGAAAAGGGGAATTGCAGCTGCATTAAAAAATGGACTTTTTTTCACCAATTTTTCATGAAATTCTTTTACACTGGAGTGTCACATTTGAAAAAAATCCCCGAGTTCTAAACTTGTTTACTACTTCCACTCCAATTTTCATAACGATGTATGTATACATTCATTGTGAAGTTATTCTAATAAATGTGAACCGGTGTTAAAAAATTCCGTGTTTTTTTCCAATGATTTTCCACTAAGCACTCAGCACTAAGCTTTATTGAAATAAAATCTTTCAAAAATTTATACGAATATACCTATGCATGGTTAATGAAAAAAACATGGGAAACTTGGATGATTGTGAGCATGTTACATTATGGCGCTTTGAAGTAGGGCAGCACTATTAAGAAAATACGGTTAAATCATAATTTTCTTTCTGAAACAAAATTTCCTTCAAAATTTGCTAAACTTTTGCATCAATTGTATCAAATGTTTACGGAGGATATCTTAGTTCATTCACAAATATTGCGACATTTGCACCCATTTAGACTCGGCCGAAATTCATTATCATCACAGTTGAATTTCGCACACGACTTCGCAGCGGCTGGCATGCACAAGTTTGGTTGAGTTCATGACAGGGGCGTCGGATGCACGTCAGGCAAACAAAATAACTTTGATTAGTGTGAAATTTCGCTTGGAAATGATGATTAAGTGGATTCTCAAATTATCACAGTAGTCTAAACATTAATGAGAAACCCAATATCATGGGGATGATGATATTCTGATTTTGATGATTTTGACATGAATCTGCAACGACGATTAGCATGACATAATTATAAGTCGAAATTTGCTGTTTTTTACACTTCGGGTAACATGGAATCTTTATTTCTTACAAGTTTCTCAATGATTTCGAAGGGTTGGTTAGTAGGAAGAAGAGAAATGAGGAGTATACGCAACTAAATATGTAATAGTTTTCATGGAAAAATTGCTCAAAACGATAAAAAATATCGAAAAATATGTCCGCACGGTTGTTTTCATCTCTTTCATCTACTGTCACCAACATCCTCACTAACTGGCTTTAAGTGCCTGTACCAATTTTTCTAGCATTACCAATAGGGGAACTTACGTATTTTCGGCAGTTTATCTCTTCGTCATGGGGGTTTTTTGAAACCTGTTGGTCTCAAAGTTGGCCTCAAATCCTTCCCAACCAAGCTGAGTTATATGCCCAAATTTCAGACAATTCGGCCCACAAAAACCCCCATGACGAAGAGAACAAGCCTGCCGATAATAGAGATAAGTGACATTTCAACACACGAACACTAGCGCAAATTTTTCCTCACACAAAAGTGCACGCTGATTGAAAGGCTATTCAGATTGCATATGCAAGTATTACCCAATCGAATTGGGTAAAACGGGTAAATAATGATAAAACTAACGTCCGGGGCAAGAGTGCAAATATTTTCCTCGCAGTTTTACAACTACATCTACAAAAAAGGCACGCATACATTTGAACGTGATTACCTCTATACCCTTCGTCACCTTATATGTAGAGTGGCTTTAACTTTCAAAATTGGAACAGCGGTCATCTGTCAAATCCATACAAATTCCTGTTCCAAACAAGCAGGAGACCTGTCAAAATGGGAACATGACGCCACTCTCCCTTCCAGTCACTCTACTTATATGCTGTTTACAAACAAAAATATCAACTTGTTTATATTTTGCTTATACTTTTTGCTAGCACACTTTGAAATAAGTCCATTTTTTAATGCAAACGTTAAAGGGCCTTTGCGGTTAGGGGCTGTTCATAAACCACGTAGATCAAAATTTTGCCATCTCAGACCCCACCCAGCGGCGTCATGGTCGCAATTTTTTCCGCAGTCAAGTTCGCAGATTGTGAACAATCCTCGGTACTCACTTTACGTAATTTATGTTTAGTCCCTTACTGTCAGAGCTGTCAGATCAGTGTAACACGCTAAATAAAATTTACACAAAAGGCAATTTACACGGAAAAAAATACACGGTTATGAATATTTATTGGGTACCGGACTGGTCACCGAAAATTTGATCGTTTTCTTTGGTACATTGAGGTCTTGAAATTAGTCTATGCCCCACCTCTCCCTCTTCGTAGACTTTGGTCCACTCCCACGTCCACTCCACACACAAAAAAAAAATGTATGGGGCGTAGATTTTGGCCAGATACAACAATACCCCCCCTCCCCCCAAAAAGTCTACGAGGTTTATGAACAGACCCTTAGGGAACGTCCATAAATTACGTCACGCTTTGAGTGGGGAGGGGGGCTTCAGCAAAGTGTGACGAACCATACAAAAAGTTCAGGGGTCCCATACAAAAAGTGTGACAAAGGGGGGGAGGGGGGGTTGAAAATGGTCGATTTTAGCGTGACGTAATTTATGAACGTTCCCTTAGGTCCCGTGTTATGCGAGGTATGCACTACAAACGGAATCGCTCAAGTAATTTTCGTTCAGTGCATTATATTTCCGTGACCGGAATGGTCAAGAAATTTAACACAGCAAGCCCCATTTGATTTGACGTTCCGTTTCAGCTCCGTACTAGGATCCGGAATAAAGCGAAGCTTTATTATTTCTTGAGCGATTCCTTGCCTGAATTTTTCACGCATCGAGATAGGCCAAGAAATTTCTTGCGATCAGCGTACCACCCATTAAGCCCGGTTTCGTGTTTAAAAGGAATCACTCAAGAAATTTCTTGAACAATTCCTGGCGAAAACTTTCTACAGAGCCAGCCATTTGAGCTGTCATTCTTTCGCAACTGCGTACTGCGATCGAAGAAAAATGATTTCTTGAGTGATTCAGGCAAGGAATTCCCCATGCATCTAGATACACGCTAACGCCGCTCAGCACTAAAGTGCATAATTTCCAGACTACACCAAAAATGTGTAACCCTTGCACATTCATAAAATCAGCTCCTGTGTCCGCAAAATCGTTAAATTCGCAAAAAAAAATTGTACAGCAATCTAGCTAGGTTTACTAGTGACCTTGGAAAACAAAAAAAAATATCGACATTTCGCATCTAGACGAGTGTACGAGCTGTTTTTGAGAATGTGTAACTGTAACACATTTTTGTGTGGTCTGGAAATTATGCGCTTATGAGTAGGGCTTACACATTTTAGTGCTGAGCGGTTTTACTGTGTAGGCCGAGAAATTCCTTCTGAACTGCAAACAGCTCTTTAATTAATTTTCGTTCAGTGAATGATTTTTCCGTGACCGGAGTAGTCAAGGAATTTTACACAGCAAGCCCCATTTGATTTGACGTTCTGTTTCAGCTCCGTACTCGGATCCGGAATAAAGCGACGCTTGCTCATTTCTTGAGCGATTCCTTGACAGAATTTTACACGCATCGAGATAGCCCAAGACATTTCTTGCGGTCTGCGTACTAAGCATTACTTGCAAACGCAAACGAAATTCGGGTGGAAATCTGCGCAGACATTAAAGAAGGCAATGGACCAATGAAGCAAACTTTTCTAGGGTTCACCGCATGTAAACAGAGGAGCCACCGTATATGGACATTAGCATTGTGACAGTAGTAGAGTTATGTCAACAAGCCAACAAGAGTAGCCAACAAGCTATCAAGGCATGTACTTTTTTCATGCAACTTGTTGCCGTGGTCCCTGGGCTTGGAATATATCTTTCAGGAAGCTTTGATTTCGGGCATGTGGCCGATGTACTTTGCAGTTATGCCTGGAATAGCTGAATGTAGTACAAGCAAAGGCAAACAGTTCTGTAAAACTCAGATCGTAAAGTCATCTGATATAGTTATACTGATCATGCTGCTGCATATTATATCGGACATTTGTCGAGGTCACTATGTGCCGGGAAAATATAATTCCGAGTTGGTGACAATACTACAAATTGAGGGAGGATAATAGGCCCAGTCAGACCCTTGAATGGGCAATGTGGGAATGCCATTGAAGGTTTGTAATATTCTCCGAGGCTTTCGAAATCCACAGGACGCGTCCCCTGAATGCGGATACCGCAATCAGCCAATGTGATATTATCTCGTATGGTGTTGTAGTGCGAATAAATGATCTCATTCTATGGAAATTAGAACCTTGTAATGCATTGTTCATTAACGTTAATTTTCTAAGCTTGACAAGCTTTTGAAGACAAACATGAAATGAGAGAACTGCCTAATAGGAAAGTCACATTGACAAAGCTTTCACATATGAAAATGTTATTTATCATCGGCTTTGGACCGACTTGCGCTCTCATTGCCCCAATAAATGCAGCAAAATGAATAAAAAGGAAACTTGTTGCCGTGGGCCGATTGATTTAAAACTCTCAGGAACTTTGCTATGCATCTCTGTTTTATGAAATTGTCGCAATGTTTGACTGACATTTTTCTAAGCTACCTGGCGAGAACAGAACACATATAGACCGTTTATTGTGTAAGCGCCTGCCATACTGCCACACTCGCATAACAGTCCAATTTGTTAAAAGTAGAAATTGAGAAAAAGGCATTCGAAGTTTGAAAATTCGTTTTAATGTAAAACTTTGAAAAAATAGCCTTATTTTGAATAATATTTCGAATAATTATCTCGAAACTTTCTCAGATTGCTTAGCATCTCAATGCATAGCTGTAAAAAATATAATGTTTACCACAAAATTGTTTTGTGTTACAGGGTACAGAAATCCACAATGGGACTGTTATGTGGGTACTTTCAATATAGGACGCTCATGATTGGGTGTTTTCGTCACACATTGGCATAAAAATCCGCAATTTTCATTATGGTTTTTGAAAATACGTTGAAAATGACGGTTATTATTAAGGTTAATTCAAAAGTGATGAAAAGTCAATATGACTGGTATGCGAGAGGGGGCAGCATACGTACCGAGCAGAAAAATTCCCATTGAAACTGAACCGTTCAGCTATTATATGCAAACAGCTTAATGTTTACGAGTAATTCAAAAATTCTAAAACAAATAAACATCACTGATAAGCCAATTAACAACACTCCGAACATAAATTTTTTTTTCTTCTACAAAAGAATTCTCTATTCTGTGTGTTTAAAGAAACGTGACAAACCAAAATGACTCACCAACACTTGCAGCGAACGGATGACAACCCACTGGGTATGAGTGTTGTACAATGACAGTGTTTATGGAAATTTCGCGGCAAGCTTGTGCTACGAAATCTAGTATGCAAAATGTAACGGGAAATGTAGATACCAATTGTAAAAAAAATACAAGATAAATTAACAAAATGAGCAGTACACTACGTGATGTGAGAAAAGAATGAGGCATAATTGTTTGGACGACATTGGTCTTTTTATTGAATGGTGTTTCAATATATACCTAAATAGCGTTTTTCTAATATTTTATTTTGTATTTGATGTGCCGTACAATTGTCCAACCAGCTCTTTTTTATTTATTTTATTGCAATTATTACATATTTCCATCAAGACATTATCAACCAATAATTTAACATTGAAGCAAAATTAATATGATAAATTATGTGATATGTGCCTATTTCTACACAGAAAAATGGATTTTTAAGAGTGACTTATTGGGCCTAAGCTAACACTCCTGTCTCGTCGGAAGGCCATCGTGTCAGTTCTGTCCTAATCAAATCTGGCACGACCACGCTGATGGGACTACCACCTTGTAGCTAGCTGGGCGTGATTCACCATTTCTTACTCAGCCGTGCCAGGATGCCAGAACAGACGCTGTTTGAGCCGCACTTCCTTGGTGAACAGACGCGGTTAGCCGATTGAAAAACAACAAAGCTGCTGGAGCAGATCAACTACCAAACGGGCTTCCAAAATATGCTGAAGAAGCACTAGTGAGAGCACTACACTGGGTCATTACCAAGATTTGGGAGGAGGAAGCATTACCGGAGGAATGAATGGAAGGTATCGTGTGCCCCATCTACAAAAAGGGCGACAAGTTGGATTGCGGGAACTATCGCGCGATCACACTACTATGCGCCCACAAGATACACTCTCAAATTTTATACCGCCGTCTACCACCGACTGCAAGAGAGTTCGTGAAGCAATATCAGGTTAGATTCACGGATGAACGCGCTACAACGCATCAGATGTTCGCCATCCACCAGGTGTTGCAGAAATGTCGCGAATACAACGTACCCATACATCACTTGTTCTTGTTCATCGATTTGAAATCGGCGTATGATACAACCGATCGAAAACAGCTATGTCAGAGTAGGCACGAACACGGATTCCCGGATAAACTGATGCGATTGATCAAGCCGACGATGGATCGAGTGATGTGCGTAGTTCAACTATTAGGGACACTCTAGAGTCCCTTCGAATCTCACAGAGGGTTACGGCAAGATGATGGTCTTTCGTGCTTGCTGTTTAACATCGCCTTAGAAAGTGTCATAAAAAGAGCGGGGATAAACACGCGTGAAACGATTTTCACGAAGTCCGTTCAGCTGCTTGGTTTTGCTGATGATGATGATATTCATATAATAGCTTGTAAATTTGAGACGATCGCGGAAACATACATCCGACGGAGTGAAGCCAGGCAAATCGGATTAGTCATTAATGTGTCGAAGACAAAGTACACGATGGCAAAGAGCTCCAGGGAAGAATCACCGCGCCTGCCACCCCGAATTTATATCGACGGTGATGAAATCGAGGCGGTTGAATAATTCGTGTAAATACTTGAGCTCACTGGTGACCGTCGCCAACGACACCAGCAGAAATTCAGAGATTACTTTGGACTCCGCAGAATTTTACGATCGGACAAAGTTTGCTATCACACGAAGTTGACTAGGTACCTACAAAACGCTTATTAGACTGGTAGTGCTATTGCGACACTGTCCCGGATGATGTCCAATAGCTCTACGCCAGTAAGCGCAAGCTTCTGGCTAGTGTTGCTACGTCCATACTTAGGTATGGCGGCCCGGCGTGAGGCACTGCGCTAGACGTACTAAATGCTACCGACGGAAGCTGAAAAGTACTTACAGGCTTATGTGCCTGAGGGTTGTGAGTGCGTACCGCACCGTGTCACACAACGCTCTCTGCGTCATTACTGGTATAGTACCTATCGGCATCCTTATCAGTGAGGACATGGAGTACCTCGAAATGCGCGGCACAAGAGATATACTCAGGACTGCCAGGATGGCCTCTATGGTCAAATGGCAGCGCGCGTGGGGTAGTTCTACCAAAGGAAGGTGGACCCATAGGTTGATACCGAGGGTAGATAGTTGGATTAATAGGGGCCATGGGGAAGTTACATTCCACCTGACACAGGTCCTTTCAGGTCATGGTTGCTTCCGACAGTATCTACACCGTTTCGGACATGCGGGTTCTCCCGAATGCCCAGTGTGCAATGGTTTAGAGAAAACGGCGGAACACGTTTTGTTCGTGTGCCCGCGTTTTCGCACAATGCGTGACCGCATGCTTGCCACATGCGGGGAGGACACAACTCCGGACAATTTGGTCCAGAGGATGTGTAGGGATGAGTTTGGCCGGAACGCCGTTTCAACGGCTATCACCCATATCGTCTGGGAGCTACAGAGGAGGTGGCGCGTGGACTCGGAGAATGGCTAGTTCAGATGCAGTACAAGAGGTGGTCCAGGGGTTCGGAGTCGGCTTCGTAGGTCTTACCGGTGCCCTGCGGTCGAGATTGACCCTTACAGCAATTAAGTGGCCGCGGAGAGGAAGTCCCGGTAGCGGTGCTGTCGTGGCGTCGGTCGGGGCATGTGGAGACCCTGCTGTCAGCAACCTTCTGGTGCAGCTGATAGGGCTTGGAGGGTAGTGATACCCTTGCCTTCAGCAGGTCAGATCGGGTTGCACGTGGGCATCAGTTCTTGATGTCTGCCAAGCAGTTGAACGCGGGCGGGGTTTACCTCGCCCGCCTTCCGAGGACAAAGGGAGTGGTGAGGACCACTCGGAAAACTGGCTATGCGCCAGCATGCTACCGTGATGGACTCTCCAAAGCGAGTCATCGATGTTCGTTGCTGCAGGCTACGCAGCTAACCTTGAGGGTGCGATGTGCACTAGCCCCTCTCTGAAGCAATGCCTTCTTGGTGGTTCCGGAGAGACGAAGGGTTTGGCGACCATAGGAATGTGTTTTGGTGGGTCGAGGATAGAGTAATCCTGGATTTTACTATTGTTGTAACAATAGTAAATCACCTCACACTACCCTAACACTACCCTAACCTTCCTGTTAGGGTGTCTGTTGAGCAGATTTTCCCCCTATGGTTTAGAAAGAAAAAAAAGACTGGTAGCCCTCTATGGGCACGAAGCATGGACCTTACGTGCAGAGGACCAACGAAGTTTTCGAACGAAAGGTGTTGCGTATCATCTAGGGCGGAGTGCAGATGGAAGACGGGACTTGGAGAAGGCGAATAAACCACGAGCTGCATCAGCTGCTCAGAGAATCAACCATCGTCCACACCGCGAAAATCGGGAGGCTACAGTGGGCGGGTCACGTCATCAGGATTTCGGATAGCAACCCGGCTAAAATGGTTCTCGAGAGTCATCCGACCGGTACAAGAAGACGTGGTGCGCAGCGAGCTAGGTGGGTTGATCAAGTGGAGTACGATTTGCGGACCTTTCGCAAAGTTTAGAACTGGAGACACACAGCCATGGACCGAGTAGACTAGAGCCGACTTCTACGTACAGCGGATGACACTCAGGCCTTAAGCCTAATATCGTGTTCAAAAGGAATCGCCCAAGAAATTTCTTGACCGATTCCTGGCAGAAACTTTCTACAATGACTGCCATTTGAATTGTCATTTCTTCGCTACAGAGTACTGCGATCGAGGAAAAACGGTTTCTTGGGCGATTCAGCCAAGGAATTTCCCATGCACCAATATGGACCGAAAAATTCCTTTTGAACTGCAAACAGCCCTTTAGTCTGACCACCGGTAAAGTAAGTAAGTGCACCCTAAACATTTTTGACAGCTAACTATCAAATTTTGCTGGTTTTTGCCATGCTGAATGCATTCAGCAATACTAATTGCTGATAGGGCACAAAGTTGTGCTGGATCCCAGCAAAAAAAAATGTTGAAAATTCAGCAAATCATTCTGCTGGTTTTTGCTTTGCTATAAGCGTTTGGTGCACGTGTTAGGACGCCACCTCCTGTCAGATTTTCATTTCATTGAAATAAATGACGGTGACATGCACAAAACATGCTTCGCTTCGGTTGCTCTCCGCTACCGTTATCGAACTGAGAAAGGAAATATTGTAACGCGAGATCAAACTTTTCTGTATTTCCTCAATATGTGCATCAATATATTGATGTGTTTTTTTTTCAAACCATCAATGTGTATGTCAATTGATGTCGTCTGTGGACCGCATAAAGTGCTTAAAATCGGCTCGTAAAATGGGCTATTGCATTCGAAAAAATCGCACTGCAACAAAAGTAAATACAAGAAACATCGCAATCGTTATTGACGTTTCATTTTTTACAGATAGTCGTGCTATAACCATAAACTTGTAACATTTGAAGGACTTTCAGTTAAAAAGCATTGCAGTTAAAGCATTTGCACCGAGCGAACGTCTACCAATTTTACACTTCGAGGATATATGATGGGTACGTTTACGATCGTTGTTCAAAAAGTGAAGGTTGGACAATCTATGAACACCGTATTAAGAAGATATGATGAACTCTGAAATCATTAATGTTCAAATGACTTTTCTATAGATCCTTAGAGATTTGTGTCTGTTTATGTATACAACAATAAGGGGCTTAACTGGTGTGAACATATACTTACTTTGTACCCAAACTCCGACACTTCCGGTGGCCTATAAATTTTGCTGATGACGTGTTCGGTGTTACGGTTGGGAACCGCATGGAACTTGACTTTGCCGGCGACAAATTTAGAGAGGCTAACGTCGATGGATGACCATGCTGGCCATTGTCGGTAGTCGACATTGAAGAGTTCGTTTGCCTGGCGCTTGAGTGTTTACCATTCATTGCCGACGACGAAGGCGACGACGGCAGAGGTTCCAGTTTCAGAGATTTTCTGAAATATAGATAAGGATTAGGCTTTTTTATTCAATCGAAGATGAAATTACGAAAAAAAAAATCTACTCGGTCACTGAGTTGGTCCCACCCGGGAATCGGAAAATCTTATGTTTTCCTACTTAGTTTCAGCAAAAAGTTGTACAACTTAAGGGGTTGTTCTTTTTAACGAAAACTGAGTAGAAATCCAATATAATTTGTGGTTGAAAATATATAGTTTAGTTTTAGTAGTTATGGTGATATTATTGGAATTTTTTATCAGGGAGCCCTCCTCTTTTTTTTTTGTTAGAGTTCATACGGGCGATGCTCTAGTGCTGCCAATAAGGCATTGTATATTTAGAAACCGGACGGAGAAAATCGCTTTCTCAGAGATACAAACAGGAAAGGTTAAGTCCTCATAACAAAGATAATTTATTGTACTTTCATAAGAAAATATCATTGAAATTATTTAATTTTATTTTTTAATATATTTTCTCCATTTTTCCGTGTAAACCTCTTTAAAAATCTGGTCAATGTTAGTAAATTTTAGCATCCCTTCGGCGTATTTGTCTCACAATCGGGTAATCTCTTTAGTGTCATGAGACCCTCTACCAGACTTATTTGGATTTCAAAGAAATTTTGCCAAATATTTCTCTTGCGAAATTAATAATCTCGATGTGATTCACCGAGAATTAAATTTGGTTCTGAACGAAGCCATCCGATTCAACATCTCTACGCAATTCGTTGACGGGGTGATTGTGTTAGTCAAGAAAAGAGATGCGGGCGAAACAGCTCGTTCATTTCGGCCGATAAGTTTAATCAATTTCGACTACAAAATCTTGTCTTGAATTTTAAAACAACGCCAACGGCTTGAAAATGTGATGCATCAGCTCAGCACAATCTACTGACGGGTTAACAAAATGTTCCATCCCCGGTAGAAACATTTTCCAGGCTACTCTCGCCTTGAAAGATAGAATCGCATATCTGAAGGCCAACAGAAGAACAGCAAAATTGATCGGATTTAATTAATGGGTAGTACGCTGATCGCAAGAAATTTCTTGGCCTATCTCGATGCGTGGAAAATTCAGGCAAGGAATCGCTCAAGAAATAATAAAGCGTCGCTTTATAGTCCATTTTACGAGACGATTTTATGAATGAATTTTGACAGGAGGTTGCGTCCAATTACCCGTGAAAACCAATATCATCATCAACATTGTTGTCACTTCGTAAAATGGCTCATTCCGGATCCTACACTGAACGAAAACGCCCGCCGTACAATGAATGATTCTTCATTCAATGCGGTACAGACCCGCAAAATCTGAATTTTAAATGATTTCTCAGCAGAATGATTTGACTGCCTTCGATTGAACCAAAATCATCCTGTAATAAAACTAAAATTGACACAATTAATGAATGATTTTTCGCTTGGGGTTTGTTGTGAATGATTATCATCAAAAAACCATCGGAAAGCATTTTCCTCTATGCTTCATACCGAAAATCATTCAATCGCTGAATGAAAATCTCCACAACTTAAAATATGAATTGTCATTCAATCGTGTGCTCAATCCCAGGGCTCACTCGGTGATTCCTAAAACTGAATGACAATCGCGATCGAATGATTTACTGAACAAAAATGACGGATTCTTGTTTACTTTTTGTATTCTAATTGTCTGCATGTTCCCCATTCTGAAAGTAATTCAATTTTGGATTGTTTTTCATTTTGCTGTTGGTGCGCCATCCTTTGACAGTTTATAATGGCAAAATCAACGTTGAAGTGGTCGCGGAAAAAAAATGCGTCGTGCAAAAGTGTTCGACTGTGATGCAGAATGGTGATATATTTATAATGTGTATTAATATAAAATGAGATTTCTGATAATAAAAACAATAAAATTCAAATAAAAAATAATTCACATACATCGAAGTTTGTTCTATTGTTATTTTTCAAACAACTAATATTAAAACCATGCCAACGAGTTCGAGCGAAATTGACTTCAATTGAAATCAGATTTCTTCTAACTTGTTGTGATGGTTGTAATATTAGTTGTTTAATTAAGAATTTAAATCAATTTAAATTGTAGACTGCAGTGAACAATGTCTATATACTTTCGTAAGGATTTTCATTCTCATTTCAACCGATAAACTGAATGGGTTTTGAATGAAAATCATCCATGTACAGATTTGTTTTGATTCTGAATAGTATGATTATAGTGGTCACTTTGGATGATTTTCTTACCGTCTGTTTTGATTCTGTCAGATCAGCTCTTGAATGACAAAAATCCAAAAATCATCTGATTTTAGGCATGGGGCTCGGATGAGGCAATTTTCATTCAATTTGTGGCGGGGATTTTCGTTCAGTGTAGTACGGAGCTGAAACGAAACGTCAAATCAAATGGGGCTTGCTGTGTTAAATTTCTTGACCATTCCGGTCACGGAAAAATAATGCACTGAACGAAAATTACTTGAGCGATTCCGTCTGAAGTGCATACCTCGCATAAGATCACGCTTTCGATCGAGTTGACCATAAGTTTCTGCTCAAAACAATGCGATCTTTGGGCATCAATGCGGCGTTAGTGGAACTTTTGTCCTGCATAGCAACAGCTTTTTCGTCTCTTTTGTTAATCAACGGGCACCTTTCCGCATCTCGGGAATCGGAAAATCTTTTGTTTTCCTACTTAGTTTCAGCAAAAAGTTGGGGTTGTTCTTTTTAACGAAAACTGAGTAGAAATCCAATATAAATTGTGGTTGAAAATATATAGTTTAGTTTTAGTAGTTATGGTGATATTATTGGAAATTTTTATCAGGGAGCCCTTCTTTTTTTTTGTTAGAGTTCATACGGGCGATGCTCTAGTGCTGCCAATAAGGCATTGTATATTTAGAAACCGGACGGAGAAAATCACTTTCTCAGAGATACAAACAGGAAAGGTTAAGTCCTCATAACAAAGATAATTTATTGTACTTTCATAGGAAAATATCATTGAAATTATTTAATTTTATTTTTTAATATATTTTCTCCATTTTTCCGTGTAAACCTCTTTAAAAATCTGGTCAATATTAGTAAATTTTAGCATCCCTTCGGCGTATTTGTCTCAATTTCAAATAGATTTCAAATAAATTTTGCCAAATATTTTTCCTTCCTTGCGAAATTAAGGGCAATTCAGTAAATTCAGAAAAGGTGAAATTTGAGTGTTTTTTCGTTAATAAACACCATATACATCCGTGATGATACCACCAAAGATTTTTAAGTACAAGATAACCCACTTCTGCATTTCTCATACTATCGATCGGCGAACGGATTCGTTCGAAGACAGCGCTACTTGCGACGGGAAATCGAACCATTTGAACAAAAATAATCGAAGTAGCTATGGTTTTCTGCTGCGCTGTAGACGTCATATAATGTTGAGAGAGTCGTAGTTTGACGTAGCCCAGATTTACAGCAACTAAAGCAAAGTTATCAATATTCAATTTTCGTGAAAAGGAGCGTAAATCCTGACTTTCTTCCGTGTGTACAGGGATTATCTTAAGTTTTCTAAATCCGACATCGGTCAATGCACGGAATGAGATCCGGACAGCTTCCGCACGTGGTGGTCATCAACATTCGATCTGCGCTATAACTACGACATTAGCATTAAACCGTGTTGATATTAACTATTCTCGATATACCTGCTAAATCTAATTAGTAGGGCCGTTACAGATATCGGTAGCGATGTGGGTTTTACTCTGTTGAGAATCGTTCTGGTTACGCCGATGCTTTGTTTCTTTTGGTGTTGGCATTTTCATCAAAGCGAATTAGGAAAATATCGCATTTATATCTGACCCCACCTAGGACCCCACTCACAACTTGATGTTACAATATCCTATAAAAAGTTGTCGCAATCCCCTGTGGAACATGAGCTGGAGTTGCTTATCCCGATATGGTATGGGTGATGTCCCCACCAGAAACTTGTGGCTTACCCTGGGTCGGGTCATGCTCGGGATTTATGCAAGCGAGTCTCGATTCTAATCGTAATTCGTTAATATGTTTAACTGAACATTACTGACTCCCGCATTTAAATTGCATTCATGCATCCCATACACTTGGACTTGGCACTTTGGAGCACCAAGAAAATGACGTCTGGAGCTCGTTCAAAATTTTCATTGTTTATCCTATTTTCTTCACAATCATAGTCACCTGCTGGTTTGCGGTATTAAATTGGTTCGACCGCGAGTCAACCGCGGCGCTGCTATCGGTAAAATGCGTTCGCCAACTCTGCGCCAGAGTGGGCCATATTCTTAATATACTATATTTGCCTCTACCTTAGCCATCTACCCTACCCTCTACCATAACCATCTACCCTACCCTCTACCCTAACCCTCTACTCTACCCTCTACCCTACCCTCTACCCTACCCTCTACCCTAACCATCTACCCTACACTCTACCCTAGCCCTCTACCTTACGCTCTACCATAACCCTTTACTCTAGCCCTCTACCCTACCCTCTACCCTAACCCTCTACCCTACCCTCTACCCTGCCCTCTACCCTACCCTCTACCCTACCCTCTACCCTAGCCCTCTACCCTACCCTCTACCCTAACCCTCTACCCCTGGTCATTATCTCAATACCAAGCACTTGTTTGCAAAATTTACCAACAGACAGAAGGACAGATAGCCCGATAGACAGATAGACAGATAGACAGACAGAAGGACAGATAGACAGATCAAGGCTATTCTATTAAGTAATTATGTGAATTATGTGAAATGTGAATATTGTTTCCTAAAAGTATTTTGATTTGTTATTGGATTATCTGCTTGGACTGAATATAATCTTATAATTAATGAGAGCATGACGATCACATGCCCTCAGTAATTATTAGATCATATTCAGTCCAAGCAGGTTAAATATTTGACGATCTTTTTGAAAAAAATATTATTTTTAAAACAAATATATTTTAACTTTATTTCTAAAATATGTGTTTATTGTTTCAAAAAAAATGCTTTTGAAATAAAGTAGCGATGTATTTGTTTCAAATAAATAAAATATTAGAATAAAATATTATTTACTTTGAATTTACGATCCGGCTAACGAAAGCTCGACTTAAAAACAAAAACAAAAGTGCTTTGAAGCTAATACTGAAAAGTCATTGATTCAATGAAAATCGCACTTAGGCCGTGGATCAATGATTATTTTTTTTATATATTTCAAAGTCGTTTATTTTTGAATTTAATATATACTTTTCTGCGTGTAGGCTTGAGCAAAAAAAAATTGCCGCCCATCGGATTCGAACCGATAGTCGCTGCGTGAGAACTCTATGCTCTACCACAGTACTACAATAGACTAATTTACTACAGCTGCGATTGAATGAACAGTAGGTAAAGTCTTAATATACTATATTTGATACCACTGTATATCTCCAGCTCGTGACGATTTTTGAGCCTCTTCAGAAAAATGATTATGATCATTGAGGGTGTCACAATAAATTATACTTTGCTCTCGGATTTTAACTGGACAATGCTTTAATATTTAAATGCAAATCAATCAAAACTTGTGCACCGAGAAAAATTTCTAATCAATGATTGAGTTGGCCTTCTTAAATCGAAAAATCCTTTGTTTTCTTACTCAGCTTCGGCTAAAAGTGGGACAACCCATTGGCAATGGGTTGTCCTACTTTTAACGGAAACTAAGTAAGAAAACAAAGGTTTTTTCGATTCTGAGTAAGACCAACTCAGCCCCTGAGTAGATTTTTTTCTCTGTGTGGACTTTTTTTTAAACAAATTGTGCTTCAAGGAATAAGTTAAAAAATAAGCCATTTTTTCTCGCTTGCATTTCCTAGACATACTTCCATCCAACGTATCCAAATACCAAGGTAAGAAATTTGCGATAATATTCATGTATCAGAAAATGAAAAAAAAGGAAAAATGTTATGATATTTTTGCTAATTTTTATGAGAACTACACTATTTAACAAATTACGCCCACAATTTATCGCTTTACACTTCATTTCACTATGCCATGTTCGGAATAAAAACAGTACACAAGTGTAGAATTTGCTCAATGTTAAAATACCTACACGTTAATAAAAACAAAAAAAAACAGTACCCAAAGTAAGAAAAATAATTATTCTTGATCGCCAACAACACGAGGTTTAAAAAAAAACAGTAACTACTAGCAACACGGCTCACTTAACAACAAAGTGCCCTCTTGTAATCAGAGCCGTAGCGTGCAGGGGAGTAAGCTGGCTGTCAACTGGGAACAAATTGCGCCTACCCTCTATTCAATTTTAGTACCATTAGAAGGACGTAACGGCCAACCAAGAAAATATCTATTTTCGTTCGCAAAATTGATTTTAACACCGTTTTATCATGCTAAAAGCAAGTCAGCATGTGATTCAAGCATAATCCCACACCTTTTTTTTAGATTATATTGAAAAATTTTATTCCGAAAAAAATCAGTGTTTTGTTTTTGCCATTATGAAATATTTGCCTCTACTCCCGCTTGTTTTTGTTTTCGTTTTGTTTCGAGTGCGGGAATCGGTTGAAAATTGAAAACTCCCAGAGCGGTTCTTGTGCTTTAATATGAGGATAATTTAACACTACAACTCAAGACATTTCGATAATTATCTAAAAACCTGAGCATCAGCATCGAAAGGAAGAGAAAAACGCTAATGTTTTTACTATTGTTGATGTTTATAAACAACTAAACAAAAGATGTTTACAAATTAGAACCAACAGCAGATGGCGCGCAGGTGGTCATGTTTGGGTGGGCGTAGAGGGTAGGATCTACCACCCCTGGTAGCGTGCTGTTGGCCAGGTTGGCCCCCGCCAAGGGCGCCAGCCTCAGAGGGGCGCCGAGAAGGCCTAAGGCTAATAGCAAACAGGATTAATGCTATCAAGATTTCACTGTTTAAGGTATCTAAAATTGATCATGTGTTTTTTACGTTATTCCGATTTCTTAAAAAAAACTCAGATTTTACTCAATTATTTTGAATATTTTCCACGAAATTTATCTACTAGGTATTTTATTTTTAGAACTTTTCTAGTTTTTTTTTCAATAAACAAAGCTAAATCAATATGGTTTCGACATTAAGTGAATGTTGCTTTCTGATAATTCCTAAACATTGTCTTGAGGTTACTTCCGAGAAGATTCGTCGCATTCATTCAAATATTTTACAATGTTGACCAAAAGTAATTTTAATGGAAGATATTCAGATGATACTCTTTCTGTTCATACATTGTTACTAGTAGGTAGGGTAGCACACGTGCTACCAGGACAAAAGACCTCGGCAAGCTTGGCAGAGTAACGGCTCGTCGTGTGTGGCCGGGTTCTACAACAACCTCTTTTCCTGGCTAGCGCGATCTGGAGCACCTCTCTGGTCTCAAGGTCGGCTGGAGTGGAACCTAGTCGGCTAATCAGACCTCGGATATGTGGGGGTGTAATGAAAATACTAGTGGGTTACAATTTATACCATATATTGTCCTATCCAGTACAGTTTTGTGTGGGTGAGTGTGTAGTGTGATGTACCTAACCTATTTGTACCTGACCGGCCGGTGTCTACAGGAGCACTTGGAGGTTCTCAGGATCTGTGGACCGGTGGAACTACGGAGATGCCGAATCTTTCTGGATGGTGGATGTAGCGTTAGGGAGCTTGGCTAGGGCCACTCGCTGAGCTACCAGACACACGTAGATGCTCGGTTACGGGGTCACTTCCACGTGGTTGAGCCCTTTTGCTGAACCTGGTCGTCGGATCTGGGATTCGGTGATTGTGCTAGCTTTGGTCAAAGTGGCTTCCACGAACGCCGGCCTGTTTCCCTAGGCCTTAGCGGATCGACAGGGGTTTACACCGGAAGAATATCCGGGAAACTTGTGGTATGGTGACCAAAACCTAACGGGTCCTAGAGACACAAAATATAGCTTAGACCTAACCTTTGGTCTTCACAGGAACAAGCATACCTGACTCGATATTAATCGTTTCTCCAAATCAACTTCTTAGGAAAATCTTTCCTCTTATAAACTTTTCCGCTTCTAACTCTTCTGTGCCAAAACTTTCAATTTTAACGTCCGCTTTGAATGAAATCCTCGTGGGAAGTAGACCTAATCAATCCTTCAACGATCCCTAGTCCCTCTATCGCTCAATAGACCATCTTTCTTTTTCTCCTCTTTTCCCTATATTCCACCTTATTCTCCACTGAACTCTAACTGGTATACATAATGGAGTTTTTATTGTAGTGTACTGTGGTAATTTTAGTGTACTACATCTAGGGGTATGTGTAGGGCATTAGGGCAGTTCAGACTTTAAACATGTCAAAATTTCAAAGATCCCATATGTTCATTACAATCCTTGGTGCAAAACTAAAGTCCTGTCAAATTTTCAGCCATTTCGGTGGTGATTTAATGGTGGCCCAAAAGCAAAATAGGTTTATATGGGAATTACTATGGAGAATTTTCGAAAAAGGTTCTCTTCGTTGTAGAGCATTACCATATGGATAAAATCATAGGGTCAAAGCCGAATGGAATTCTTCAGATTTCAATGATGAATGTTGCCGAAGACCGGAACTCATTTCACAAAATCCTTTAAAAATTCTTACCAATTTTTTTCTATGGATTTTTTTTTTGAGAAATTTTTAAAGAATTTCTCCTGAAATATTTTTCTTACGGATTCTTCTTTAAGAATTTGTTTAAAAAGTCGAATCAAAAATTCTTCTGGAGATTTCTCTTGAAAATTATCAAATGATTTACTTAGAAATTCCTCCAGGGAGGCTTTCAGAAAGTTTTTTTTAATTCTCGGAACTTCTTCAGAAATTTCCTTCAAGGATGCCTTCAGAAATTCCTCCACATATTCCATCAAAAATTGGGATTAATACTTCTATTTCTCAATACTTATTTTACTATCCATTCCTGGATTTCTCCTGCAAAATCTGCAATGAATTTCTAAAGAAAAATTTTCTTCTTAAATTCTTATAAAAATTCCTGCAGCAATATTTATCTTTCAAGAATACGGATTAGGATTAAGAATGTGCCATGGATTCTACAAACTTCTGCAGAGATTCGTTAAAAAATCTCTTCAGCGATTTCTTCTCAGATGCCTCTGATAATTTCTCTAGAAACACCCCCAGGATTTTTATTTCAAAATCATCTATTGATTGTTTTATAAATTCTACAGCTTTTTTTTTTAGAAAAAAAACTATGATATCGCTTAGAAAATTCCATTTATTTATTTCGAAATTAGTCCATGTTCATTAGAGATCGCTCCATAAATTTCTGCTAGAATTACTCTTTTTCCTCATAAATTCTTCTTTTCATCCTCATAAAGTCCATAAATTTAGAATTATTTTAGATTTTCTTTTCAGAAATCCCGTTAAAAAATCTACCACTGATTTCATCCAAAATGTCTCCAAAGGTTTCTTTTGAATTCCTTCAATGAGAGATTTGTTTTAGAAAAGCCTCCAGGGATTCCTTCAAAAATTCTTCTTTTAGAAACTCTTCTAATGGTTCTCCACATTTTTAGAAGCATTTTTTTCGGCATTTCTTCAGGAACTGCTTCAGGAATTCCTGCAAGAATTGCTGAAATGTCTTCCGGGTTTTCATCAGGTATTCTTCCGGATACTCCTGAAGAGATTCTAGCATAATTTCATTCAGTGATTCCAGCAGGATTTTTCCCAGAGATTTGAACAAAAACTCATTTAGAGATTTCGTCAGGATTTCTTCCTTGTATTTCTCCATGTCCATGATTTGTCTAGCTCTGAAAAATGTCTATCATTTTTTTGGGAAATATTTTGATTAAACTTCAGAAGAAAACTTTCATAAAGTTAATGAATGAAAATGATTGACCACATTTTTTTACAAATTAACAATGTTCAATTGTCGTGGGGCGCCGATCTGGATGCTTGCCAAGGGCGCCATGGGACCACGCTACGGCTCTGCTTGTAATGCTTTAAATATTATTTATATTTTATAATTATAAAAATCTCTGTATATTCAATAGCTACAAAAGAAATTGTTGAAATAAATGAAATGAAAAAAATAATTACCAGAATAATGGTCAATGTTTGATATTCGGAAAACCTGTATGTTTGAAACAATGATGTTCTGAACAGTTTCACAAACAGTCGGGAAACCCCAATTTAGAACTAAATACACAATACTGTGAAAAGATCAAAATCTTTTTTCGCAACGGAGCATAGGGGTACACTACATTGTTTTACCACACCAGCTCAGTAGAAAGCCATAAAAACAGGTTTCAGCGGGAGGCGCAAGAATTTTCGCTGTTAAGGGGTTACATACCTTGTGAGAATAAACAAAAATCGAACTCTTTATTATGCAATAATCATACTTTTTCGTTGAAGTGAACTGTTCAGTAACTCGAGATTGGAAATATGAACAATTAAAACAATAAATTTGAAAATCCGCCAACTTGTTTTTAAGATATCGTGATTGCCGCTATACTTTTTTAAAAAGACAAATTAAAGATAAACGCGTTCAATGTTTCGTGCTTGGCCTTGTCCCTATGGAGGGTGCGTACTACATTGTGCTGTAATTTTGGTTCTAGTGCTTTATGAAAAGTGTAACGTGTATGTGTATTGCAGCTAGTATACTTTCAGATTAAGCAATAACAAAGTTTGATATTTTTACCCCTGCATGGTACCTATGTAGTATCTTAAGGACAGACTTGTAAGAATCCCAAAATGGCCGCCACAATGGCCGACTTCGGCACCTACTCACGATTTCGAGGGCACAAATCTCTTCGTAAACAAAACCAGCGTACCTGATCTTCTTATTTTAAGCTTATTACAAGTGAGCAAGAACATAATAATGAAATGCTTTGTTGTGTGAAGCTTGCTTCTTGAGATTTGTGCGTTTGAAATTTTGATGCACTGGTAAAGCGGGATTTCAAGAAGTTTGTCCTTAAGTACACGACCGATACGCACTGTCCTCACTCGCATAACAGTCCCATATGAATTGACTTCGATGTTGAGATATTCCCATATTCTGAATCTCCATGCCAAACTGAGCCGAAATCCAAATTTCCATGAATTTTGGTGCTCGGGAACCTTTTTAAAACATTCCCAGTTGTGCATTCGGACGAGTCGGACGTGTGCTCCGTATCTCACCACGCGATAGACCTCGTATAAGTGGAGTTTTTTCCCCCGCAAGTGCGGAAGGTTTTTTATATCGTACGTTTTCCTGCTTGTGCGAAGTGTAGTGTCGCAAGGTGGTATCCAGCGCAACCCGGGAAGCGAGGTGCTTGCATCATCGTACATCAAAGAAGAAGCATCGCATCCAAGAAAGTCATCTTTATCGCCATCATCAGCCCCTCCGTCATCGAAGAGGACGGCGGCGACGGGTGCGAAGGCAGACGCGACGGACAGCTTTACCATCGACCTGCCTGTGATAAATATCTACCTGCTTCGGTCAGATAAGTATCACTCTTTCGATACACTCTTTTGTCCGCCCAATTTGTTTTGATCGCTTTTGTCTATTGTATCCCCAGTCCACATTCGACCACGTGTTTTTTTTTTTGACATCCATAACAGTGGTTCCCAAACTACTGTATACGGGTAAGGGTGTACAAACTGTAAATAACGGACCATTTTTTTTTGTTTTTTTTTTATTAGCTATTTTTTCTTTTTTTTTCAATATCGTTTTTTTTTTGCATCCTACAGGGTGCGCTAAAATAAACATAAGAATTGAATTCGTATATTATTAGTACAAGTTTTTTTTTTTTGCTTTATTTTTTTTTTCTATATATTATTAACATTGTTTGGTTTACAAACCAAACAGTTGTCGTCCTAAGGAAGAAAGTGCACTGTAAATACTTTAGGGTTTTTCTCTTCCTCTTTTGCACTTTTGAGTTATTTTCCATAAATTTGTTTCCACATGGACGATTCGATTGGAGACGAAACGCCTCCTAATGATATCATTGCTCGTACGCGGTTTTATCAGCCATCTTCGCCTGGACCTTGGGTTGTCTATTTCCGGCGCAAATGCAAACCATTGAATATGCTTTCGATTTCTCGAGAGCTGACGCGTAAGTATCCTGGGACCGTTATTCACCAAGTGAAAGCATCCAAGCTGCGTGTTACCGCACCTAGCTACAAAGCAGCAAATGAAATTGCTCAACACGAAGCGTTTACTGTTGAATACGCCGTCTATGTGCCAGCACGAGAAGTGGAGGTGGAGGGGAAGATCCTCGACGAAATGCTGACATGTGAGGACATCAAGACCGGCTTTGGTCGATTCAAAAATAGGTCAATTCCTGATGTGGCTATCCTAGACTGTAAACGCTTATCTAAGGTTTCCATGGAAGGAAATAAAAAGGTGTACTCGCCTTCAGCGTTTTTTCGAGTGACTTTTCCAGGTTCCGTCCTCCCGGAATTTGTTGTAATTGATGGTGGTTTTTACCCAGTGCATCTTTTTAGGCCGAAGGTTTTTAATTGTACCAAATGCAAGCAGTTTGGTCACAGTGATAGCTTTTGCGACAACAAGCCCCGTTGTGGCAAATGCAACCAAGCTCATTTGGAGGACTCTTGCACACAGGAAGCGGTAAAATGTAGCTACTGTGGCGGAGATCCACACGACTTGCAAGTTTGCCCGGCTTACAAAAGACGCATTCGAAATGAGAGTCGCTCTATTATAAGGCGCTCCAAGCAGACCTATGCGGAGATGGTGAAATCTTTTAAAACACCAGATTCCGTGTCTGAATCAGCTGTCCCAGTTGAAAATCCCTATCAGGAGTTGTCTTCCGATGATCAGGACGATGGCGAAACTGATGAGGGTGGATCTCTTTCGGAGGTACACGCACCTGGAAAAAGGAAGTCATCATCTTCCCCGGGATTGCGCCGAAAGGTCTTTTTGAAGTCTTCCCTCAAAAGTTTGCCTAATGTCAAAGGGGACGGGGTAAACTTAAAAACTCCGAAGAATCAGGTTCCTCTAGCTTCAGATCCATGTTGTAGCAAGAACCTGTCACCCCCGTCTCCGCCTGTTAAATACACTTCTAAGAGAAATAATCGACAAGGTAGCAAGAAAAAAGCTACCAAAGTTCCTCGCAATTCAAGCAAGCCTCCTAGACCCAAGCGAGGACTGTTTACTTTTAGGGTTCTCGTGGATCGCTTATATGATGCCCTCAGCCTTCCAGAAACATTTAGAGGCATTATTGATATGTTTATACCTACAGTAGAAGAATATCTTCGGAATCTGACACAATCATGGCCCCTCCTTGCTGCGATCATATCTTTCGATGGATAATTCATCAAGTGAGGTACAAGATATGATCACTGTGCTACAGTGGAACTGTCATAGTCTAAAACCTAAATTAGACCTGTTTAAGTTTTTGATTCACAACTCTGATTGTGATATATTTGCCCTTTGTGAAACATGGCTTTCTTCTGAAGATGAACTCAACTTCCACGATTTTAACATAATACGCCAGGATAGAGATGACCATTATGGGGGAGTTCTTTTGGGGATCAAAAAGACTTACTCATTTTATAGAATTCCAATCGCGACTCATCCTGGCGTAGAAATCGTCGCTTGCCAAATAAACGTAAAGGGTAAAGAACTTTGCGTAGCTTCCGTTTACATTCCTCCAAGAATTTCAATTAACCGCCGTCATCTTTGGAATGCGGTTTCTGCACTATCACATCCAGTTTTAATTCTGGGTGATATGAACGCGCATGGTACAGGGTGGGGCGAACCATATGACGATAATAGAGCGGCCGTTTTCTATGATTTGTGCGACGATTTCAATTTGAACATTTTAAATACAGGTGAAGTGACACGTATTGCATCTGACGGCAAAGAAAGTCGTCTAGACCTATCACTGGGGTCAAGTTCACTATCATTCGATTGCTTGTGGAAGGTAATCGAGGATCCTCATGGTAGTGATCACTTACCCATTATAACCACAATAAAGCATAATAGTGAAAGGTCAGACCATCCAATTCAGGTTCCTTTTGACCTCACAAGGAATATCGATTGGCAAAAGTATGCAGAAGCGGTATCTTTTGGCATCGAATCATTCAATCCTCTCCCACCTTTGGATGAGTATCGATTCCTGTCTGAACTGATATATAAGAGTGCATTAGAATCACAAAAACGACGTGTTCCAAGTGCAACCTTCAAAAGAAGACCAGCCACACTAGGCTGGGATGATGATTGCACCCAGTTGTATCTTAAAAAATCGGATGCTTTCAAAACTTTTCGTAGGCACGGTACCTCAGATCTTTATCAAGAGTACGCAAAGCTCGAAAGACAGTTGAGAAACCTGCTGAAAGCGAAGAAGCGTAGTTATTGGCGACACTTCATTGAGGGTCTCTCAAGAGAAACTTCAATGACAACGCTTTGGAGAGTGGCTCGCAACATGCGAAACCGCTCTTCTTCTAATGAGAGTGACGAATACTCCAACCGGTGGATATTCAGCTTCGCGAAAAAGGTCTGCCCAGACTCAGTCCCAGCACAACCGATTTCTTGGGAAACATCCCCAAGAGACGGTTCTCTGGACAGACCATTCACTATGCTGGAACTTTCTATGGCTCTTCTTTCATCAAACAATTCCGCTCCGGGACGCGATATGATCAAGTTCAATCTTCTAAAGAATCTCCCAGATATCGCGAAAAGACGATTACTGGACCTGTTCAACTCATTCATGGAGAACAACATCGTTCCGCATGAATGGAGACAGGTCAAAGTAATAGCTATTCAAAAGCCTGGTAAACCAGCGTCTGATCATAATTCATACCGTCCAATTGCTATGTTATCATGTTTAAGGAAATTGTTGGAAAAAATGATCCTATCACGACTCGACCATTGGGTCGAATCGAATAACTTGCTTTCAAATACACAGTTCGGGTTTCGCAAGGGCAAAGGAACAAACGATTGTCTAGCGTTGCTTTCAACAGATATTCAACTGGCCTTTGCGGAAAAGGAGCAACTGGCTTCAGTTTTCTTGGATATTAAGGGCGCTTTTGATTCAGTTTCCATAGGAATATTGTCAGAAAAACTGCACAATAGTGGACTTCCAGGAATTTTAAATAATTTCTTGTATAATTTGTTGTCAGAAAAACATATGAGTTTCAATCTCGGACAACTGACAACTTCCAGAATTAGTTACATGGGCCTACCCCAAGGCTCATGTTTAAGTCCCTTGCTTTATAATTTTTACGTGAAAGACATTGATAGTTGCTTGGAAGGACAATGCACGCTAAGACAACTTGCAGATGATGCTGTGGTTTCTCTAAAAGGCCCACATGCAGAAATGTTGCAAAGACCATTGCAAAATTCTCTAAATAATCTGTCAATCTGGGCAAGAGATTAGACAACCCTTTGTTCTTGTGAGAGATGTGTTGGGGACCCGCGATGTCACATACATGGGATGTATTTTCGCTCTGCTGGTATAAAAGTTTAATTCGCTTGTGTTTTCTTCTCCAGTTTTTTTTCTCTGTTTTGTCCTCTTTGTGTTACCAAGCTGCTCCTGGCCATCCGGAAGACCAAGTCCCAGAACAAGTTGGTACCAACACCACAAGGCACCAAATACGCTAGCAAGATGCGATTCACCACCGGATGAGCAGCAGTGAAACCTTTGACCCAATCCTTACCCTGTCCATCCCTCAAAATGTGACCTTCTAACCTCGAGCTGCCACGAGTACCCTGGCTTCCACCCATTACTAACAGATATCATTAAAAAGTTATTACTCTGTATAATGTATACTATTAAGTACAAAGAAAGATCCTCGGCTCCGTAAAGCGTTATACGCGATTGAGCCCCAAATAAATGAACTAGATAAAAAAAAAAAAACCTTTTTAAAAATCAGTTTGAAGTTTGTATGGGAGCGATTTCAGGCCAAACATTTCAGTAGGTCCTATCTGCATTTGAGAGGCTCTCTTTGTATACTTTCTCTTTCAATTATTGCAATGTAATGGTACACTTTTCAACTATTTTTGCAGTACAAATCAAAAGACGATTGTTTTGACCATCGTTCAATGCAAGGAGACAATCATAATACAAATAAACAGCTGAGATATTAACTTAAGAGAGGGAAACCAAAGAGAGCCTCTCTTCTGCAGATAGGACCTTTAGACATGTTTGGCCTGATTTGTCGAATCACCCCTCGTCGCATTTTGTACTGGGCAGAGCTGTCAAACAGTTGCCCAGCTGTCAAAAGGTGGTTTTAAAAAATCTCTTTGAAATTCATTTTGGGTACCAAAGTGATGTTCTAAAAATCTGAAAAAAATCATAGCTGCTCAGAAAAAGGTGCACTTTCGTATAAAATCAAAAAATCAATACATTTTTCTTAATTTAAAAACCCAATAGGAAACCCAGCAAAGATGCGAGTGGAGGCAGCGCAGTCGCGAATAATATTGGACAACGGTTGCTTTATGTACACTACATCGCAACAAAATAAATCGTAATAACTAAACACCGCCCTGAGCCCTTCTCACACTGCTCTGTAAAAATGGAACTGAACAAAATTATTTAATATATGGTCAGTCAAATCACATCAAACTGGAATGCACTTCCCCATACGAGCCAATCCAAAAGGCTCGTAACGATAAACCCCAAGAAAACCCAACAACTATTAGGTCTCAACAAAAGGGATCTCAATATCTACACCGGTCTAATAACTGGACACTGCCCCTGCAGATACCATCTACAAAAGATTGGAGCAATCCAAACCTCAAATTGCCGAGGAGAGGGAAACATCGGAACACATCCTCTGCTATTGCAGTGCACTCACCCAACGTAGGTTCAAAGTTCTCCTTTTTAGGGCTTGCTGACATATGGATCTTATCTCCCAAGGACGTGGTTGGCTTCATAAAGCTAGTCTCGTCAGAATGGGTGAGTCACATACTGTAACTCAGGATCTCTATTCATCAATAATAGATGGTCTTGAGTTCAGTCGAAACCAAGGTATCTCAGTGACAAACATGTTACTGGGATAACTTGCGTACCTCACAGCAAAAGGGTATATCACAATAGTTCTAAAATCTGGACGCAGTGATCTTCACCCGACAAACGAGAGAGAACTAAACATCGCAACGCGTGAATATTATCATTCAGCTAATGGATGTTACGGGTATAAATATTTGTTACAATTATAAGACCGAATAATTGTTTAATATGTTATAAAGTTATTATTCGTTTGTTTTTTGTGATGTATGTTTTATCGAAGACTACTTTATCAAGAAGACATGCAACTCTCTTATTTTTCCATACTAACGGCAAGCGTCACCGACGGCACCGCCGCCTGGTGAGCTAAGGTGGTATCTTTGTGTAAAAGTGTAAGAGTGTATTAGTGCGAGTATGAAAATTTACACACACTAGCAGGGACTCCCGATTTTCAGCAGTGCTGCAAGTCTTCTTGATAATGTGGTCTTCGGTTTTATTTTAATTTGTTTATATTCCCATAAATGTAATGCACATTTATGATTTATAGGGTTCTGGAAAAAAGGCCTTTGATTGTCAACTTTCAGGCCATTTCAGGCAGGGGTCAAGTACTGTAAACCCTTCCCAGGCCCAGACTTCAAGTTATTTATTTATATTTATTTATTTCACCGTCTCGAATTAAAAGTTAATTCCACAGACTGTCTTATGCTAAAATCTTAATTCTATTTTTAAACACATTTTTTGAAACATTGAAATCGAACAGATCACTCACACTATTGAACAAACGAAAACATGTAGATAATGCGTTATTGAATCCATAGGCAGTACGGTGACGGGGAACAAAAATCAAACTTCGTTCTCGCAACTGGCGCTGTGGTGCATAGAACGAAATATTTTGCAGCAGCGATGAGCAGTCTAAATTTCCGATTAACAAATCATATATGAAAAGCCTCCGCAAGTTATCGCGACGTGAAGCAAGTGTTTCCAGAGCGATGAGTCTGCATCGGGCTGCATACTCTGGCAAGTTAGCAGGATTCGACCAAGGCAATAAACGAAGCGCGTAACGGATAAAGCTTCGCTGGACCCTTTCTATCCGAATGATCTGCGTTGCATGATGCGGGGACCATACGCACACTGCATATTCAAGGATGCTGCGAACTAATGCACAATACAATGATTTGAGAGCATAGATGTCCTTGAAGAATCTGGTATTTCGTCGAACAAATCCTAGGGCTGCAAACGCCTTCGCAGTAGTAACGCAGATGTGTTCATCAAACCGAAGCTTATTATCGATAATAACTCCAAGATCACGGATTGAGTCAACTCGTTCCAAGAGCTCCGATCCGACGAAATAGTCGAATCCAATGCGTGATTGTCGGCGTGAGAATACAACAGACTTGCATTTTTTTACATTTAATTCCATGCCATTTTCCGTGCACCACAAGTTCAGCTCGTTAACATCATCCTGGAGTGCGCAGCAGTCTAGCATAGACGTTACGATCCTATAGATTTTTAAATCGTCAGCGTAGAGCAATTTTTGCGATTTAAGTCGGTAACATAGGTCATTTATAAACAAAATGAAAATCAATGGTCCCAGAACGCTACCCTGAGGCACACCAGATGCGATGGAATATGTGCGAGAGTGAGTACCATTGATGTTGACGAACGCTTTTCGCTGCGTCAGATATGATCGCAGCCATTCAGCTATCCAGCTAGGAAACCCTAAGTGTTTGAGCTTTGCAATTGCAAGATCATGCGGTACTTTGTCAAACGCTTTGGAAAAGTCAAAATATATGGCATCTACCTGGCATCGTTTTTCAAGTTCCGACGAGAGAAAGCTGGTGAATGCCATGAGGTTCGTAGTGGTCGACCGCTTCTTTACGAATCCGTGCTGGAATTCTGATATCAGTGGTTCGGATGCAGCATACAGAATATTGTGAACCAATCCCTCGAAGACTTTGGCGAGGCAGCATAGAATCGAAACCCCACGATAGTTCTCAACGGTGTGACTGGCGCCTGCTTTGAAGATCGGAGTAACTGAAGCGGTTTTCCAAAGCTCCGGAAAAGTGCTGGTGCGAAGCGATTTATTGAAGATTATTGTCAACGGTGCTTGTAGAGATTCGGCGCATTCTCTCAGGAATAACGGAGGAAGATTGTCAGTTCCAGGTCCCTTGTTTACGTCAAGAATATAGAACTCTAGTGATGAAACCCGAATCGGGATGCCCTATTAGGATTAGTTTTCCTAGACAAAACGAAGCTATGAACACAGTAACAACGACTGTGAACTAAAAGGAATACTGCCAACTAAAATACAATTCCAAGATGACTGATGGACCCAAACCAATAAATGAAACCTCGTCATCCTGTGATCGGAAGAAGTTATCCATCTGGATAACAGGGCACATATATGTTTTGTGTCGTGTTGCGTCAATTAGTGATGTCTGTATATTGTGCATTTTCTTTTCCTTCTAAACCATAGGGGGATAAATCTGCTCATCAGACACCCTAACAGGAAGGTTAGGGTAGTGTGGGGTTGAGGCCGTCTTCTACAATGCCGGTAGAAGCCAGGACTACTCTCTCCTCGACCCACTAAAACACATTCCTATGGTCGCCAAACCCTACGTCTCTCCGGAACCACCAAGAAGGTATTGCTTCAGAGAGGGGCTAGTGCATATCGCACCCTCAAGGTTAGCTGCCGTAGCCTAGCAGCAACGAACATCGATGACTCGCTCTGGAGAGTCCATCACGGTAGCCTGCTGGCGCTTAGCCAGTTTCCCGAGTGGTCCTCGCCACTCCCTTTGTCCTCGGAAGGCGGGCAGGGTCAACCCCGCCCGCGCCCTACTGCTGAGCGGACATCAAGAACTGATGCCCACATGCAACCCGATCTGACCTGCCCGCAAAGGAAGGGTATTACTACCCTTCAGGCCCTATCAGATGCATCCGTAGGTTGCAGACAGCAGGGTCTCACCTACCCCGACCCTTGCCGGGGACCCCTTTCCAACCGCGGGCTCAGATCCAACCCAGTAGACTGACGCCACGACAGCACCGCTACCGGGACTTCCTCTCCGCGGCCACTTAATCGCTGTAAGGGTCGATCTCGACCGCAGGGCACCGGTATGACCTACGAAGCCGACTTCGAACCCCTGGACCACCTCTTGTACTGCATCTGGACTAGCCATTCTCCGAGTCCACGCGCCACCTCCTCTGTAGCTCCCAGACGATATGGGTGATAGCCGTTGAAACGGCATTCCAGCTAATCTCATCCCTACACATTCTTGGACCAAGCATGCGGTCAATAATTGTGCGAAAACGCGGGTACACGAACAAAACGTGTTCCGCCGTTTCCTCTAAACCATTGCACACTGGGCATTCGGGAGAATCCGCATGCCCGAAACGGTGTAGATACTGTCGGAAGCAACCATGACCTGTAAGGACCTGTGTCAGGTGGAATGAAACTTCCCCATGGCGCCTATTAATCCAACTATCTACCCTCGGTATCAACCTATAGGTTCACCTTCCTTTGGTGGAACTGTCCCACGCGCGCTGCCATTTGACCATAGAGGCCATCCTGACAGTCTTGCGTATGCCTCTTGTGCCGCGCATTTCGAAGCACTCCATGTCCTAACTGATAAGAATGCTGATAGGCACCATACCAGTAATGACACAGAGAGCGTCGTGTGACACGGTACGCGCTTGCAACCCTCAGACACATGAGCCTGTAAGTACTTTCCAGCTTCCGTCGGTAGCATTCAGTACTTAGCGCGGTACCCCACGCCGGGCCGCCATACCTAAGTATGGACGTAGCAACACTAGCCAGAAGCTTGCGCTTACTGGCGTACACCGCTGAGCTATTGGACATCATCCGGGACAGTGCCGCAATAGCTGTGGAGGCTCTTTTACAGGCATAATCGACGTGGCTACCGAAGGGAAGCTTGTCGTCGATCATCACGCCCAAGTGCATGACAGAGCGCTTCGACAGGATAGTGCACTCTCCTACACTGATCTCCGTCTGCTGCGCCGACTGCATGTTGTTAACAACCGTCACCTCTGTCTTGTGGTGAGCCAGCTCCAGTTTTCTGGACCGCATCCACGCCTCCACAACCTTGATCGAGTGGTCGGTAGTCAACTTCACCTCCTCGATCGTTTCACCGTAGACTTCGAGCGTAATATCGTCGGCAAATCCGACAATCACCACTCCCACTGGGTACTCCAACCTCAACACCTCGTCGTACATGACATTCCATAACACCGGACCCAGGATGGAACCTTGCGGGACTCCTGAGGTTATGTGAAAGCACTTCTGACCCACCTCCGTGTCGTATACTAGTACGCGATTCTGAAAGTAGCTTCCGAGAATCTTGTACAAGTACTCCGGTATCCCCAGACGCAAGAGCGCATCGGCAATAGCAGCCCAACTGGCGCTATTAAATGCATTCCTTACATCCAGAGTCAATACCCCGCAGCAGCGAATTCCCCTCCTCTTAGGCTCGAGTGCTTTCTCGGCGGTTTTTGTAACCGACAAGATAGCGTCTACGGTGGACCTCCCCTTCCGGAAGCCATACTGGTTACTCGAAAGACCATTTACGCCCTCAGTGAACCGCAACATTCTATTGAGGATGATCTTTTCGAGCACCTTCCCCGCCGTGTCAATCAAGCATATTGGTCTATATGCCGACGGGTCTCCGGGTGGTTTCCCCGCCTTTGGCAATAGTACCAGGCTCTGCCTCTTCCAAGCTTCTGGGAAAACTCCCTCGTCCAGGCATTTCTGCATAGCAGACCTGAACATCTCGGGAGCCTCTGCAATAGCTACTTTTAAGGCCAGGTTCGGAACTCCGTCCGGACCTGGGGCCTTACCTACGCTAAGGGACTTAGCTATCCCCGCAAGTTCCACATCGGTGACCCTCTCCTCATCGCCAGCCCCAGTCCCCGGCTGTCCTACGAAAGAAGGCCAAGGACTAGGATCATGACGCGGAAAAAGTCCTCCAATGATCCCCTCCAACATCTCTGGAGATTGCTCTGTAGGAGCCATCACACCTCTCGTCTTGGCCATAACGATCCTGTAGGCGTCACCCCACGGGTTCGTATTGGCACTCTGACAGAGACCCTCAAAGCAGGCCTTTTTGCTTGCTCTTATCTCGATCTTGAGCGCGGCTTTTGCAGCGGCGAACACCACCCGCCGTTCGTTTCGCTCTTCCTCTGATCGTGCTCGCTGCATCCGCCGCCTAGCCCGTAGGCAGGCACGGCGCAGGTCCGCAATCGCGTCGGGCATTTGTAAGGTTCTATGTGTATCGTAAACAGAGCTTGCATGGATGATATCATGACGAGAGACATTCTCACAGCGATACGAACCAGCACGTCGAAGAAATTTCCAGAACCCGACGGGCTTCCAAAAAGCTCTACCTGATGGCCGCCTTTGATGTGATTCACCGAGAATTAAATTTGATTCTGAACGAAGCCATCCGATCCAACATCTCTACGCAATTCGTTGACGGTGTGATTGTGTTAGTCAAGAAAAGAGATGCGGGCAAAACAGCTCGTTCATTTCAGCCGATAACTCGTCGTCGTCGGTCAGGCTAAGGCCGGGGTGGCCTCTGCTGTACATAGTAGCCGCCTCCATTCCACTCGGTCCATGGCTGTTTGTCTCCAGTTCCGCACTCTGCGTAGGGTCCGCAGATCGTCCTCCACTTGGTCAACCCACCTAGCTCGCTGCGCTCCACGTCTTCTTGTACCGGTCGGATGACTCTCGAGAACCATTTTAGTCGGGTTGCTATCCGACATCCTGATGACGTGACCCGCCCACCGTAGCCTCCCGATTTTCGCGGTATGGACGATGGTTGGTTCTCCCAGCAGCTGATGCAGCTCGTGGTTCATTCGCCTTCTCCAAGTCCCGTCTTCCATCTGCACTCCGCCGTAGATGGTACGCAACACCTTCCGTTCGAAAACTCCAAGGGCGCGTTGGTCCTCTGCACGTAGGGTCCATGTTTCGTGCCCATAGAGGACGACCGGTCTAATCAACGTTTTGTAGATGGTTAACTTCGTGTTACGGCGAACTTTATTCGATCGTAGAGTTCTGCGGAGTCCAAAGTAGGCACGATAACTCGACTGAGTCGAGTCAAGTACAAGACACTGAAGACGACCTTACAGTTGAGGTCGAAAAACGTATCTGTCAAAGGATGCAAATTCTTAGTGGAATTCAAAGGAACAGTACTTAAAGCGATTTTTTTTTCTTCTTCTTTATGGCTCGACGTCCCCACTGGAACTTGGCCTGCCTCGCTTCAACTTAGTGTTCTTTGAGCACTTCCACAGTTATTAATTGAAGGGCTTTCTTTGCCTGCCATTGCATGAATTTGTATATGGCGAGGCAAGTACAATGATACACTATGCCCAGGGAGTCGAGAAAATTTTTCCGACCGAAACGGGAATCGAACCCGCCGTCTCTGGATTGGCGATCCATAGCCCTAACCACTAGGCTAACTGGAGACCCTAATTCTCTACCATAACTTACTTGTATTGATCATCTTCAAAGATGTTCTGCAACTCCTCGATGTACCGGACGGAATTAAGATAATTGAGTGTTTTTGGTATCGGTTGAATGTAGGAATAGTCTGATCCTTGATAGTTCGATATCACGCGTAGAATGTTGTTCATTTTGATTCGTCGTTGTTCTGGTTCTAAGCCACCCTTGTGGGGATGGGCCAAGTCTATGTAAACCAAATCAGTCAAAAATAAGCCTAAAACAGTTAGATAGCAGTTAATAGCGAATAATAATTGTCACGTTTTGTTTATGCTTGCCTAGGTATGGTATGCAAGGAAGTTTGAGACTCTCGAGGTATTCTCTCAATGTAGCCCAATTGTTATCGTCGTGGAATATGTCTGCCAACCTCTCAAATTGCTGCTTATCCTTTTTTGAAACATGTGTCCAACTTTTCTCAAGCCGATACACACTGGCACTTTTCAAAGCGGATGTTATAGCAAATAAGGAATGAAGGTTGTTCAGTTCGTGCAGATGTCGAGCAACCTAAAATAACGGAAATGAAGATTGAGTCATTTTTAGAAAATGAATCCGGTCAAGTTACCTTGATAAAATGGGTGATTATCTCAGCTCTTTCTTTGGCAGATATTCCATTAAGCACTTCCTGAACCGTCCAAAAGATTGTATGATTAAATCGTTTCGTAAACGCCACAACATTTGGTGAGAGCTCGGCTTTGTTCTTTTTGTTCCAGGCGCAACTGGCCAGCTCATCCGGTTCGATGGCAGCAAAAACGGGATAATCTAGCAACGTTATCTGATTAGCTAACTCCTCTGGCGAAACTCGTAAGCAGCTAATTATGATCGAGTCGATATTGGCGATTGAGGCATTTGGTGGGAGACTTTGAGATTTGTTGGTTATTGGCGTGGGACATTTTCTGAAAGTGTAAAACATGCAGTTTAGTTATTTCATTATTTTTTAAATTAAATTATTTATGATTTAAATCATTTACCTATACGTTGTCGCTCTGCTACGATCTATTATGGATTCAATGGGTCCTACGGAAGCTATCGAATGCTTTTTATGACATTGACATTTACTCGTTTGATCTTTGATGGCACGGTTGCTGTCTAAGGAGCCGATAAGTGGAAGCCCAGGACCACTATTCGTGGAAATGTCGCTTTGCGGAGATTCGTCTCGCACGTTTTCATAATACAGGTTTTCTTCGGAGTACTAACAATTTATTGTCGAGAAAACAGAATTAATAAAAACTTTGAAAACAATTATGTAAGAGATTCATACCTCTCTGCATCGTAGACTATCTGAAGAAAGATCGCGTGGTATTTCTGAATACCGCATCATTTCAACTACTGCAGAAGGTAATCAGTTTGGTAGTTATACCAAATTGACGACTCCTCAGAAATGGAAGTATCTGAAAATTAAACGATACAAATTAGTACCAATTTTATTAATATCAATACATACATCCCAAGGGAACGTATCTAAAAACAATACCAGAAACTCTTACTGGAACATTTAATATAAGAGCTGAATATAAAATGATGATGAAAATCCAGGAAAAAATAATAGATATTATTTTCAATTTTGATACATATTCTAATTCCTGCCAACGATTCCCTCAACTATTCTCTCCACGATACTTCTATCTACCTATTTTTTCGGTCTGACTCTGATTTCTCTTCTGAATAGGCGACCCTGAGTATTTTCTACTAGGCTAACTGGAGACCACAATTCCTGCACGTGCTCATTCAGAAGTTCTTCTAAAAATGTTTGCCTAAATCCATGTTGGAGATTCCCACACATATTCCCTGAGATTTGCCGGAATAGATTTTAACGCAATCTGACAAAAATCCTCTTCCTTTTTGATTTTTATTTTATAAATTTAAGATTCGCTCAGAAACTCTGGAATTTTGACACTCGCAAAACTGCAAAGAAATGCATTTCGGAATATTCTTGAATATGTCTCAATTGCTCTAGCTTTACTGTTACTTATATTTATTATTTTGACTTTCAACTCGATTGTCTTGGAGCTGCTCAATAATAATTATGGTTGTAAAACATTAGTAAACCTATCTGGACATTTTGATACCAAGCATATTTACCAGTAAACATTCTAACCAATATAAATTCCCTGATTGACAACGAAATTCCCAGAGAATTCATTTTTTTCCAGATCAAACAAAATTCCTCGATAGTTCATGCAATACATAGGGTATCGCGCTACTTGGGCGGTGGCTTCTATATTCGTCTGTTTTCCACTATAACTCAGTCAAATTTGAACCAATTGACTTGAAATGTTGTACACGGGTAGATACTATACCTATCTCACTGCATTCCAAAAATTGTGTCCATTGGTTCAAATTTGACTGAGTTATAGTGGAAAACAGACGAAAATAGAAGCCACCGCCCAAGTGGCGCGATTCCCTACAAGGACATTACTGGATGAGCTGATGAAAACTCTGGAAGAATGCGATCAACGAGGTAGGTAGAGCATCCCAAAGGCGTTGTTTCATCAAAATCAATTTCATCAAAATAAGTAAGGGGCTGTTCATTTATTACGTAAGGCAATTTTTACGATTTTTCGACACCCCCACCCCCCCTTGTAAGATTTTTTGTATGAAAGCCCAAATATTTTTGTATGGCGTGTAAGATTTCTCAAACCCCCCCTCCCTCCATAAACCCTTACGTAATTAATGGACGGCCCCTAAAATGGTCATTGACAGAGAAAGCTCTCAGTAAAAAGCTATGGAAGTGCTCATAGAATTATAGAAGCTAAGAAACTGGCTTTGTCCCAGTGTTGACATTACGCCAACAAGAAGACATGGCACTGTTTGCGACCGGATGGATCTGGCGAAGGAGAGCAAACTAGCGCTGTCCAAGAAGCTGCAGATATTGTTCGTGCAGTTGAAAATAGGAATTTTTGAGATGCGAAAATCGAATTTTCTCCTAAACCGTGCGTCGGACGTACGTCGGGCAAAGTGCGCTAGATAGAGGGCCAGAACCGCTGCCCAGCGCACTACCTCCGACGTTAGGTTTCACGTATGGATTTGGAGAAATACCGAATGTCGTGTTTGGGAAAACTTCGGGTTTCAACCGCGACGACAATAACGGACTGCGGTAAATGTGAATCAAGATTCGATACGATCATGCTGCTGACCGAATGTCATTGTTGTGCACAAGACTTTGCAGTGGATCGCGTGATAGTGAAATTTGGTATTTAAGACCAGCTGTGACATCGAATACTCAGGGCATATCCAAAACCACAGATAACAGACGTTCATGCCAACATAAGGACTGTTCAATTTATAAAACGGACAACTTGCTTGCGATATCTTTTTTATTTTTCAATAAAATCATTATCAGGTTTTTTGCATAACTTTCTATAGCTATCCTCAAATGTAGGAAAAATATAACATTATGCAAAATGTTCATTATTGTGTAACTGAAGCGGTTTTCGTAAAACATCAATAAAACCCATTTCTCAAAATTCGACATAACTTTCCACATACTTAACATGCACATTTTCATGAAGTTTATGTGTTGGGATCTTATACTATTCTACTAGAGGTAAAGCTCAATAGTTGGTCAGTAATAATGCACCTAGCAGCCTCCAGCTTGATATAGTGAGTTGACTAATTTTCATAGAAATTATTAAAAAAAATTTATTTGAGTCCTGTGTTGCAATAGCACAACGGATTCAACTAAAAATTTGTCCAGAGTAGTAAAATATTGCTTTCTGAGTGATACAGAAGAAAAAATACTTTTTATTGCATTTTTCATAAAAAAATTAAACCATAAAGATGGTCATAATAAAAAAAGGCATACTTTTTGCTCCACTGATTAAGATTTTCAACTCTAGAGAATCTTGTTATTATTTATTTTCAACAAAGTTAGTCCTATGTTATTGTACACCTTATTTAATAATAATCGAATGTTAAGTTTTTATTTCCAACATCATTGTTATGCAAAATTTGCATTAGGTTGCATTGTTATTTGGAAGAACCTTTAAAGAACGAAACTGTTATGATCACTGTGCCTGTAATAGCGCACAGTAACCAAACCAGCAATGCTATTAAGAAGCAGTTTTCTGCATTTCAAACCACATTATTGGTACTTCCGACTAGATGCATTCAATATTTTCATGAAATTTTTGGTTTACAATTGAATTTTATTTAAAAAAATCTAATCTCACTTGAGACTTCAATATCTCAACAACTAATTTTCCAACTGAGTTCAAATTTAGCCAGAATGCTTATTACTCATGCTGCTGCAGCATGGCACATACTTTTCTGATATTAAAAACAATATACCATATGTGAACAGTAATTTTATATATATATTTTCAATTTTCAACGATTGATAAATTGACCTCATTTAACACAATTTTCTATAAAATAATATTATTTTCTATAAAATTATATTGGAATGAGGTTTGCAGTGGAATGAAAGTCTTGAGTTAAACTAGATAACAAAATTAATATTAGTCCTGTTCAACGACGTAGGTTGAACTTGCTCGAAATTGCTGCATCTCGCTCTTACCCGTTCGTTGACAAATGGGTAAGAGCAGGATGCAGCAACTTCGAGCAAGTTGAACCTGCGTCGTTGAACAGGACTAGTTAAGAAACTATAGAGGACGAATGTCGCTGCTGTTCCCTTTGTTCTCGTTCGTGAACATGCCGGGTACCTATCTGTCAAACAGCATACTTTTTGGCTTTGACACTTATGTCCCTGCCTATCCCCGCCAGCAAAAGATGTTTCGGCAGCGACGCCAGCGACATTCTTCCTCTATAGTTTATTACCTCTATTCAACGAACGAGTCCATCAGGGTGATAGACCCAACATTCCGTTTGGTTTTTACAATTTTTACGAGAATTTTTGTCGAATTTCTGGGTATAGTGTAATATTGTGCTTGTACAATGTACAAGTTCTAGCGTTCTTATATTTTTGTGGGAGCGGGATAATTAGCATAGCGTCACTTGGAATAACGGTCATTTGGCATGTTTGTATTGCAAGAAAAGATATCGTGCAAAGTTGTACAAAAACGCTAATAGATGTGCGCGCGCACGGTTGCAATCAACTGTTTCGGTGTCTTCAATCACTGGTCAATTTCCACACTTATTGTAGAAAACACGAACATGATATAATGTACTGGCGACCATCTTTGAGTGAATTTATACATTAATTTTTTTGCGAGATAATCGACGGCGAAATGCGCAATAATGGACATAATAAAAATGGACCCTCTTTTTCAAGCCAAATGTCCATTATGCCAAATGACGTACAGATTCATTTTTGTTTACACCTTATATATGTCTATGTAGTTATTTCTATTATTTATTAATTATTGGACCAAGAATTTCTCGCATGCTGCGCATTTTACCGCCTCTTTCCCAGCAGTTAGCATTGTAATGTTTTTATTTTGGATCCAGAGCAAATTGGACTTTTTAGGCCTAAAATTTAGAAGACGGGTACACTACACGATTGTCATTCCCGAAAAATCAAATCCATTGATTTCATTAGATTAACTCAAATGGAAATTTTCTATCTCTGAGTTTAATGCGACTTCGATCTTGGGATCATTTTAATTCAAATGCGGTAAATTGTGAACGCAATACAAATGTATCGAAATAAAATCGCTTCTTTGAATACTGAATCAAATTTTTTGAACAATAATCCATTATAGTCTAATTTTCATGAGCTTGTTTTCTCCTTCATAATTCCATTACCCACCTACTTATGAAACGATGACAATTATACATCGAGTGCAACACCACCCAAAAACCAAAATCGTGCGATAAGACTTCTGTATTTACTTCACCTGTAATAAGCGCCGATCAGAAAACTGCCTCTCGTTGAAATTACTGCATTGCGCTGCAAGTATTCTAATTTCATCACCAATAATTACCGAAATATTCACTAGCAAAACAATTTTTATTTCTAATATACAAAACCGCAATTAAAAATGTTTTGAGGCTCGAAAGTAAATAAAGGCGACTGACAAAAACTTGAAGGCGACTGCATAGACACTCTGAAAAAAGTAACACAAATGGTTGAATGCATTTTTTGGGCAACGCATGCAGAAACTTTCTAAATTTGTTCACATTATTGTTTATGGTATTAATTTATCATTGAACGATAGTATTAGTTTTGCCGATGTAAGAAAAGAAAAGTATGAATATATGTTGACCACATAAATAAATATGAACATATTACAAACTATATATTGTCAACTTCATTTTGAATCTATCAATTAAATCAAGTGTTATATTTTTTAGAGTGATGTGCAAGTTTTGCGGAACTGCAGTCGAGAACTGTCAATCATCGGTTGGAGTCTGCACTACAGTCAACATGCACTTTTACCTACACGGAGAAACTGAAAAAATAATTATTATTAAATTTGAATGTATTAAAATTAAGGTGAATAACGAAGCCACACCTCAAATTTACAAGAGCACAAATCTGAAAAACCAAAAGACGGATTTTGCTGAAAAGATGATCGATTGGTGGCCTGCTGGTGGTGACCAATCGATCAACTTTTCAGCGTAAACCAACCCTCGGTTCTACAGATTTGTGCTTTTGAAAATTCGAAGTGTGGCTTCGTTATATATTCACCTTAATCATGTTTCATTTGACTCATTCAGTAACAAATTTTGAAAACGACGTATAATCAATGGTGTAGCATTTAAGTTAAAATAAAACCACAGACAAACAGACGTATCACTTAGAACAAATTGCGATAAAAATCATCGTCGAGTAAAAATAATCGCCCAATGCTAACCAGGCTGTGTAACGCAAACCACTCAGTAGGTGGCGGTAGTGAGCAAACGTCAAACAGGAGCAAAAACGATGCGAGCGCCATGACCGAGCGGTTTACGAACTACAAAATATTTGAACTAACCGTTAAAAAGGTTAACGATGAGAAGTGAGTAGAGTGAGACGTCTGTTTGTCTGTGGTACAACCTAGAGCGACTGAAGCAACCGGATGTTGCCTCAGCATACGCGCAGAATCTCGAAGCCGCGTTGCCAGACGAGGGCGAGCTCGATGAGGCCCCTCTAGAGGACTGCTGGAGTACAGTGAAGGCAGCCATCAACGACGCAGCCGAGAGCACCATCGGGTACGTGGAACGGAATCGACGGAACGAATGGTTCGACGAAGAGTGCAGAACGGTTTTGGAGGAGAAGAACGCAGCGAGGGCGGTAATGCTGCAGCAAGGGACTCGACAGAACGTGGAACGTTATAAACAGAAGCGGAAACAGCAGACCCGCCTCTTTCGGGAGAAAAAGCGCCGCCTGGAAGAAGCGGAGTGTGAAGAAATGGAACTGCTGTGCCGTTCCCAAGAAACACGGAAGTTCTATCAGAAGCTCAACGCATCCCGCAACGGCTTCGTGCCGTGAGCCGAAATATGCAGGGATAAAGACGGAGGCCTCTTGACGGACGGACGTGAGGTGATCGAAAGGTGGAAGCAGCACTTCGATCAGCACCTAAACGGCGTGGAGAACGTAGGCACGGGAGCCCACGGCAACGGAAGGAACGACGACGCCAGTGCAGCGGAGGACGGAAATGAACCAACTCCCATTCACCAGCTCAAAACCAACAAAGCAGCTGGTAAGGATGGTATCGCAGCTGAACTCATCAAGATGGGCCCAGAAAAGTTGGCCACCTGTCTGCATCGGCTGATAGTCAGGATCTGGGAAACCGAACAGCTACCGGAGGAGTGGAAGGAAGGGGTAATCTGCCCCATTCACAAGAAAGGCGACCATTTGGAATGTGAGAACTTCAGAGCGATCACTATTTTGAATGCTGCCTACAAAGTGCTATCCCAGATCATCTTCCGTCGTCTGTCACCTAAAACAAATGAGTTCGTGGGAAGTTATCAAGCCGGCTTCATCGACGGCCGGTCGACAACGGACCAGATCTTTACCGTACGGCAAATCCTTCAGAAATGCCGTGAATACCAGGTCCCAACGCACCACCTGTTCATCGACTTCAAAGCGGCATACGATAGTATTGTCCGCGCAGAGCTATGGAGAATCATGGACGAAAACGGCTTTCCTGGGAAGCTGACTAGACTGATTAAAGCAACGATGGACGGTGTGCAAAACTGCGTAAGGGTTTCGGGTGAACTATCCAGTTCATTCGTATCTCGCCGGGGACTGCGACAAGGTGACGGACTCTCATGTCTACTCTTCAACATCGCGCTGGAAGGTGTGATGCGACGAGCCGGGCTCAACAGCCGGGGAACGATTTTCACAAAATCCGGTCAATTTGTGTGCTTTGCGGACGACATGGACATTATCGCTAGAATATTTGGAACGGTGGCAGAACTGTACACCTGCCTGAAACGCGAAGCAGCAAAGGTCGGACTGGTGGTGAATGCCTCAAAAACAAAGTACATGCTGGTAGGCGGAACCGAAAACGACCGGATCCGTCTGGGTAGTAATGTTACGATAGACGGGGATACTTTCGAGGTGGTGGAGGAATTCGTCTACCTCGGATCCTTACTGACGGCTGACAACAACGTGAGCCGAGAAATTCGGAGGCGCATCATCAGCGGAAGTCGGGCCTACTACGGGCTCCAGAAGAAACTGCGGTCGAAAAAGATTCACCCACGCACCAAATGCACCATGTACAAAACGCTGATAAGACCGGTGATCCTCTACGGGCACGAGACATGGACCATGCTCGAGGAGGACCTGCAAGCACTCGGAGTTTTCGAGCGACGCGTGCTAAGAACGATCTTCGGCGGTGTGCAGGAGAACGGTGTGTGGCGGAGAAGGATGAACCACGATCTCGCTGCACTTTAAGGCGAACCCAGCATCCAGAAGGTGACCAAAGCCGGAAGGATACGTTGGGCAGGGCATGTTGCAAGAATGCCGGACAACAACCCTGCAAAGCTGGTGTTTGCAACGGATCCGGTTGGCACAAGAAGGCGTGGAGCGCAGAGAGCACGATGGGCGGACCAGGTGGAGCGTGACTTGGCGAGCATTGGGCGCGACCGAGGATGGAGAGCGGCAGCCACAAACCGAGTATTGTGCCCAAGTAACCAAGGTGCTGAAGCCTTATTCCATGCAGATATACGGTGTACTTAGAGCAATCATTACTTTACATGCAAACTTAAAGTTGGTTTAAAGTGGAAATGGGCAATTATGCGACTGCTTCAAGATTATACCAGTATAATCCTAATTTGATTCTATAATTGCCCACTTCCACTTTAAATCAACCTCAAGTTTGCATGTAAAGTAATGATTGCACTAAATACACCGTATATCTGCATGCAATAAGGCTTCAGCACTGTGGTTACTTGGGTGGCGTACTATTGTTGATTATGTCTTGTCTTAATGATGTTGAACAAATAAATGTATGTATGCCAATACCCGATGAGATGTCATGATGACCATATCCGTTGAGACACCAAGAGGCGGTGAGGGGATCAACACTCGGTGATGATTGATAACCGTATGGGACCTGCGGTGGAACCAACAGGCAGAGGGTACTGACTGATCGTGAGCGCTAGTGCTGGATGGCAGAAGACACTCGGGATGGAAGACGCTCTGAGCCAGGAGGAGCTTGATAGCCTCTTTAGAAGCAGGCGTAGCTTGGAGCCAGGAGCCTGGTAGCAGAATCTGCTTGGAGCCAGGAAGAGTCTGGTAGCTCGGTTGCAAAGGAGGAGCTCGGTAGGCTGGAGGAGTACAGTGGCCAGGTGGAGCTCGGGACGCGTCGGATCTGAGTGTGCGATGAGGAGTGTTTGATTGTAGGTACATCCTTGGAGGTGCATCATACAGCTCAGTGGAGCTAGGTATCAACGAGGTAAATATGATGGAAATAATATGTAGTCCTGTTCAACGGCGCAGGTTGAACTTGCTCGAAGTTGCTGCATCTTGCTCTTACCCATTAGTCAACAAACGTGTAAGAGAAGGATGCAGCAACTTCGAGCAAGTTCAACCTACGTCGTTGAACAGAACTAATATTGTAAATAACATTGTACCTAGATGAAATAAAGGAGAGGTTTGACCTGGTAGCGATATCAGTCATTGCTTGGTAATGGAAACACAAGTCTCGCCTGTTTTTATTTCCAATACCCTTTTCTCCACATCATCTCTTTTAATGGTTTGTGATATGTGAATTTGAAATAAACACTTCCCAAAATTACAGATGACATAAGTACAGTAAACTTTTACGAAGATATAATATATTTCATCTTTTCTATTCACATTCTCTACATTTGATATGGTTTTGTAGCTACATGAGTGGATTTTATTATTTTAGAAAACAGAATAGATTTGTGTTATATATGGATGAAACAAGTATTACGGTTTTTTTTCTATTTCAGAATATAGGTAACTATCATATTAGCATGTATTAAAAAAAACTATAATATTGCGCGCAAACCCCAAAATTTTATTCCCACCTTTGGGTTTCCGCGCCGAAGACCCAGCGCCAGATTCGGCGACAAAGAAAACTGACAGCAGTCGCCGGGCAGTTGGCAATCCTGATATTTGACGGCGGTCGCCCGTTAGTCATGGGAGTGGATTGTTGTCACGCAAATAGAGCTTTTCGCTGAAAATGCATGTGTATTGAGGTCTTGTTGACAGATTTTCTGCTGTGTTAGTGTGAAATTCAGTGATTTCCTGTATCGCGTAAGCCTTCGCTGGAAGGAAATGTCATGTTGCTCAGCGAAGCAAGGAAAATTTTCAGTGAAAAAAGCAATAATTTCTACGAACAAAATCACTATAACCTAGTAGCTTACTATTCTCAATTTAGTTGAAAATCGGAGCTTTCGACTAGCAAAGTAAATTTTTTCTTCAAATCCACGCGTCAGATCTAGCTTCGGAAGTGGTGCGCTGTATAGTAAACATGGCCCGCTATACAGCGCACCACTTCCAAAGTTAGGTCCGACGCACGGATTTGGAGAAAAATACAATTTCGTTAGTCGAAAATTTCGGGTTTCAACTGACGGAGAATACAATGTTCACGATCATTGTAGGCAAATACAGCCAGTCATGAAAGTTGGTTGTGAATGATAAATTTGATTAGCATCATGATCCGGAGTTACACCCATATACATGATATACATAACGTAGTGAAAACATTGCCATTTACTTAAATTGCAAAACAAGGCTTGGCCTTTTGTACTTTCCAATTTTGGGTGACAAAATACGAAGCGAATGATGTTGCTGTTATGATATTGGGCGCACATATAAGGGTGCTATTACACTCTTTGACCAATGCCAAAAATTTGACCACTTTTGATAGTTAAATTTTGACCAAGGCACAGAGAACAGACGTCTATCTTCGCTTTCTGCCTTGTGTAAAACTTTGTAACGGTCATATCGGAGTATGTGTAGCGTCCCATCACTTACATTGTTGTGTTGTCATATTTGATTCCAGTGCTCGCCGTTTTTGGCCGTTTGGCGCTCGTGTCGCTTTGTGGGCTAGTGTATTTTAACGACGAACACTACCATCGTGGGGTCAATTCGACTTTATATGTGGGGCAGTCTCCGTTGGTGGCGTTGAGGTACACTTAAATCCTTTACATACGATTTTGACGTATTTTTGTTCGAGCGTCTGTTCTCTGTGACCAAGGTGTACCTGGCAAACAAAAATATTTGTCACTCTCGAAAAACGAATTGTCCATTTTAGGAGCATTTTTTGTGCATGAAGTTTTGACAGGAGGTGGCGTCCTAACCCGTGAAAATCAATATCATCAACAACATTGTTATCGTTTCGTAAAATGGCTCATAGGGAAAAACAGAGCCAAATAACCTGCCAAAATTTATCTGTCAAAAGTGGTCAAATATTTGGCGTCTTGGCAAAGAGTGTAATATTGCGGTAAAATAGAAAAAAAAAACCAACGGGGTTGCGGTGGTTCCGACCGCCGCAGTCCTATCGCAAATGTCAAAATGCTCGATGCACGCTAAGAAGCATTCACTCAGGTGGTTGCTATAAAATTCAATTTTTTTTTAGTTTTCGGTTTAATAATCGAATAATAAAACCATTAAAAAGGTTTAGAAAAGTCGAAAGATAAACGTCACACACGACGATTGACAAATCCTTCTTGCAGAGAACACTGATACCTTCGTCTTCTATTTGCGATCGAAAATGGTGATGATGCAAAGTTTGCAAATAATGGAACATTATCCGCTTACCAATTTCTGTTTTATGGTATCGATAGAATAATTGATTGACAAATATAAGAGAATTCATGCCAATTGATCGTATTTTTTAAATATTTTTATGCTTATTTTGTTATTTTATATAAACATTTATCAAGCATGCTGTTACAGTTCTATTTCTATTTGTCATGTGTTTGTTTCTGTTGTTTTTTTTTATTTCAATACGCGGTAAATAATTATAACAATAAAATACTCATTTGTCCAGTTTACAAATCTATGATGGATTAAAATTGTAAACTTTTTAATCAATGTTGCCCAAAATAGGTAATGTTTGAATAATGTGCCTCTTTTTTATAAATTTTCTGGTGAAAATTATGCAATACGAATATATGAAGAGCTAGGACTGTGAAAAATATATCGTATGGGGCTGTCCATTAATTACGTAAGGGTTTGTGGGGGGAGGGGGGGTTTGAGAAATCTTACGTGCCATACAAAAATTTTTGGGATTTCATACAAAAAATCTTACAAGGGGGGGAGGGGGTGTCAGAAAATCGCTAAAACTCCCTTACGTAATTAATGGACAGCCCCTATCATATTTTTGACCAACAAACACAGAACATACATTCAGTGCATCCATTGTGTTTTATTCAGTTAGCATTATTGTTTTTGTTCACGTTGACTGTTTGGAAGGATGTTTTTTTTTTACTTTTATCTAGTAGGCTATTACTTATACCCACACACCAAACGCTTTCAGCAATATTTTGCTGAATTTTGCCGAGCTGAAGGGTTCAGCAAAATGTTTTGCTGAACTTTCGGCAAAGTTTGCTGAATTTCAGCAAAACGTTACTGGTGATCAGCAGAGTTTACTGAACAAATCAGCAAAATTTTGCTGAATTTCAGCAAAATGTTTACTGAAACCTTCAGCTCGGCAAAATTCAGCAAAATTTTGCTGAAACCCTCAATCGATTTTTGGTGTGCACTTACGCTTATCCTACAGGAAAATAAATGTGTAGTTTGAAACGGCTCCATTTATAATTTACATTAGCTAAACCGAAAATAATGTACTTATTACAATTAAGTTTACTGTGCTACTGCATATTCTTTGACAAAGATCAAAATTTGTATCATTTTTTGATTTGTCGCTTTCTGCGTTTTCTGAGTGTCATGAGATACATTTGGATACCGGTACCAAAATATCAAAATAATTTGCAGGAACGAACTCATCAATTTGTACGGAATCCGGTACGTCTGTACTCTAGAAACAATCACGTGTTCGAAGTACAAATTTAATTGGGAAAAGAAATCCACGTGCTCCGATGAGAATCGAACCACCGCTAATAATTTGCTAGGCAAGCGCGTCTTATTCTACTTGAATGTCTACCTTGCTTGTCGGCGTAGAACTGAACCCGGTGACAAGCGTTTCAACACGTTGTTGATTATTTTCACTTGGTTAGCCTAAGTAGAACAAGTAATGTAATGCATTTGTAAGGTACAACGATTACTCTACCTTAACCCGATATCTCCACTAGAAAGAAATGTTTTACCCTTTCTTAGATGTGTCATGGTAGAAATGTTCTCTCGCCTTTTAAATACAAGAACATCAGCGATGTCGAACATTTCTGCTACGTTTTCTCTTTCTGACAGCAAAATGGCATGACATTTCTGTAAAGTGGAGCGCAAGCGTCCGACTCATACTGGCTGGCAGGGATTCCCGGACAATTTGATGGGAATTTTGCCTGGTTGTGTATATAAGTTAGGTATATAGAGTACCTTACAAATGCCTGGCCGACTTTTGTAAAATGGAACCTCGAAAATTCAGATAAATCAGTGAAATTCGTAATAGCATAAACAGATAGCTGGTCTCTCGCAACAAACAGTCCTAGGGCTGGTATTGAAGCGAGTGTTGAGGTCAGCTGGCAAGAGTCATGTTTTTGAAATTTCACTGAATTTTTGAAAAAAAAAACGAAATAGAAAATCTTTGTTTTATGAACAACACTTCAAACTGTACATTTTTTTCCTCATATCTTGCGCAGTCTAATCCTTCAAAACCTTTATTTTGATAGTTTTTTTTTATTTCTATACATCCACCTATTGGTTGATTTCTCTTTCGTTCAATGCACCCGTTATAAACGTTCGCTGTGCAGGTACCCTCATTACTCGACCTAATACCCAACATATCACTTGCTATTCTTACAACATAAAATTATAAAAAAAATCAACCAGTAAACTTTCTCAGATCAGCACTTTGTGCACAAATGGTAATCTATATTGAATGCTGCCTATTTAATTCTTCCAACCAACAGAGAATAGATCCCGGTTGTCATGGGAGTTCCAAATCCTGAACCACAACCGGCGTACCGGCCTTACCATAGTATACTACGGCATCGAAAAGCCAGGAAGCAATCCGTTATGCTGAATTTATTTTTTCGAATTAACTTGTTTCTCGTCTGAACAATTTTCGTCTATTGTAATTTTGGTCGGTGTGGTAGTTGCTCCGATAGATACTTGATTAGTGCCAGGCGTTATGGTTGGGTCTTCAAGAAATAGTGGATTCTTCACTTCCATTTCACCAGTCTGCAAAAATAAGGATGAACATGATTTAAATTACATTTTGTTGAATGAATGTTGAGTTTATTATCCCGTTTCACAAACTCACCGGTGCCAATCCAGGGCATTCATAGACCGTATAGTCTCCTTCCTCATTGTCATCTTCGCTTTCAGCATCAGAATGGATGCCATTTTTGTCTATATTGTTATGATTTTCCATAGCAATTATTTGCTGCTTCTGGTGCTGATAATGGTACATTTGAGCACTCTGAGCAAGCCTCCTGTCGCCAGTCGGCGAAGAATCCTTATTCGGACCTGTCACACCGTATGCCGGATAGTCTACATCGGCGGCCGCTTTCGCCTTTTTGTTGAGCCTGTAAAACAACATCAGTATGAATTTCTATTTTCAATTCTTCTTTTTGTAATTACTTGGATAGCACAAAGTTTAATTTTTGTAGTTGTATACTAGATTCGGATGGAATTAACTATTGCGTTTATATTCCGTATGGATTATGATCACTTTTCTATTTCAACGGATTATGAGCCCATCATGGACGAGACCGACTTTGCTGACCTGCACAAAGCAACGAAGGACGATGCAGTGTGTCGTGACCGGCAGGACTAACCAGAGCGCCAGCAGAATTGCCGCTATCTTCCGCCGTAGTTCCACCATCGTGACCGGCCAAACATACGTACGCGCCGGCCGAAACTTCCTTTATAAAACGTGTTGCCAAGATGGTTACACAGCATTCTTTTCGAGCTCATTTTATGAAAAGAGTTAATTTGATGTTATTTCGATCTAAATGTATATTTTCATTAAAGTTAACATTATAAGACGACTCCATTACTACAAGGACCTCATTTGTCGGACCTAAAATAGATCACTGGTCCAGCACACACTCGGCTCGAGTAGCCGGGAACGGCTCAAGCGCCTAACCGTTAAAGATTTCATCCTCCAAGGATTATCTTGGGCAAAGGCCCTAAACGCAAAGGAGATTTCCCCTATCAGCCGTCCAAGGTGGCTAGTCCTCGGCCGGCCGATTGCGCCTAAGAGGGAAGACGCCTGAATCCCCACCCCCCTCCTAGCAACGACTGCTGGTCCCGTCGGCCGAGTACCAGCCCCGGTCGCCTTGCCATCCGGCGAGATATCCGGCCGCACATCTTGACAGGAGTCGCTGTGTCGGTCACCGAACCACCATCAACGAACAGCAGCGATACCAACGTTCCGTGTTTTTAGTTTTTGTATCGCGAAAGTGCCATTGATTAGCCAGTAGCTAACCGACCCTGGGATTGCTGGATAGATCTTGTGTCCTGAATGGGTCCGGCACTGTAGAATTAATCGATTAGTTTCTCTTGACGCCCAACGATCTGTGGATCGTTCCGAGGATAATATTGAATAAGGGATTCTCACAGTAACTGTTGCAGGTCTACTTGATCGATAACATATAGTCTCCTTCAAGTACCTTCGCAGAGAACATGCATTTGGACTTATCCACCGATGAACCGAATTCATCGCGGTCCGAGAATTTTGACACTAGAGCGGGGCCGTTTCCAATCAGAATTAGACGATTCTGATTGGAACAGACCCCGCTCTCGTGTCAAAATTCTCGGACCACGATGAATTCGGTTCATCGGTGGATAAGTCCATAGACGAGTGCACCGATGAACTTATCCACCGATGAACCGAATTCATCGCGGTCCGAGAATTTTGACACTAGAGCGGGGCCGTTTCCAATCAGAATTAGACGATTCTGATTGGAACAGACCCCGCTCTCGTGTCAAAATTCTCGGACCGCGATGAATTCGGTTCATCGGTGGATAAGTCCATAGACGAGTGCACCGATGAACTGAATTCATCGCGGTCCGAGAATTTTGACACTACAGCGGGGTCGTTCCCAATTAGAATTGTTCAATTCTGATTGGAAATCTTTCACTTCTGATTGGAAGCGACCCCGTCCTAGTGTCAAAATTCTCGGACCGCGATGAATACAGTTCATCGGTGCACTCGTCTATTGTTACATATCATACTTACGTATACCATCCAATGCCAACGGATATCAAGCCGACCGTAACGGCAGCGCTAATGCCTCCAATCAAAGCTACAATGTACATTGCTACGGCACCATCCATTTCCACTGGTCTTTGAATTACTCCATTCACGCGTTGCGGTAACAAATTTTCATCGAATATCTGCTCCCTATGCCGCAGTTTATTGTCTAGAGATTGTTGGTTGAAATGGATCGGGAGCTTCGGTTTAATGTCCTGAGGCGAAGGCGGAAGGTTTCTATTGGGATTTTGATTCATAATGAGCTCGTGTTCGGACATTTGATCAGAGCCTAAATTGTTGCTAGCGTACGCATTATCCGTGTCAATGTTCACTGTACGATCATAGAAACGAGAATCGCTAGGACCCACGGCAAAATCGATCGGATCATTCGGGTTTGCGGGATGTTTTGGTGGTGACGATTGATAGGTAAATGCTGGACCTGCTGACTCAGTTCTTTGCAGAATGTTTCTATTCAGCTGAAGTCGTTGCCAGTGCTCCAGAAAACGCTGGCGGGCTCGTTCCTCAATTATTTCGTTTATAGTTTTCAAAAACTCAGGAGCTTCTCGAGCATCTTTAAATGATAGAGAATATTTGGTTGAAAAATAAAATAGCTGAACACTGTAGAAAAATTAAGGTTGTTAATTTGCAAGCAAAACTTCATTACATTTCGAGCAATTGGGTATGTTTGAAGATCTTTTATAAAAAATATTGGCTGACTTTTTTCGAGGACACTTCCCACATGAAGAATATGGAAATATATAGCGGGTGCCATACACCGATTTCTTTCCAAAAAATTTGTAGCGTGATTGTCATTAGGCTGGTGAGGGCGTGTCTGTTTCAAGGCACGCAGCACTTCTTAGTACCTTGGAAAGAAATAGACGTCTGGCATCTTACCGGACTTTTGCCGTTTTGATTCAACCATAAACTAAACAAAAATCAAGATATAGGTATTAACATACCGTTAGGTGGCACCCACTGTGATGGTCCTACTGGGTTAGGCTTTGCTCTGCGTAAACCTGTAAATAATATAAAAAGACGATTGATCAACGTTTACAGTATGAACAGACTCAATGACTCTACAAACAAAGTTTGTATTATGTTTTCGATACAAAACCAAATTAGCGACATTTTTTTACTTCCCCTGCTTTTTCTGTACGTTAAACATAATGCCGGAAGTGGCACGCTGTATAATACACCGGATACTCTACAGCACGCAACTTCCGACATTGTGTTTAACCCTCTAATACCCAAATTTTTGATTTTGATCTAAATATCATTTTTCGTCATCTAAAATCGATTTAAACATGTTTTGGAAGATGATTCTTTTTAATTCTCGATTTCGTGAATTTCAGTTTTTGATTTTTCTAATTTTCTAATTTTTCCTCGCAGTTTTATATTTTTCCTGGAAGCCTATTAGGGGTACGGATTTTTTGAGATAAAAACATTTTGAGATTTCATGATAATTCTGGAGCTCGATTTGAATAGGTCGTATGTGCTTTTGTCGATTAAAAATTCGATCAGTTGGATTCGCTTATTACAGCGAAAACCGTTGAAATTGAACAAAGTTGATACATACAGAAGAATCCTCACAACACAGGCTTTCTGTTCCATCATTAAAAGTTTACAAAATATCTTCCATATTGCTACAATGACTAAAATAAACTGATCGAATTTTATATCGACAAAAGCACATACGACCTATTCAAATCGAGCTCCAGAATTGTTGAAATATTTTTATTTTAAATTTTTTTCATAGAAAATTTTATTTTCCGTGTAATTTTAGGGAAAATAATTTAAGAGTGTATTCGATTCCCTTAAACCATAAAACTAGGATAGAATGATTTGGAAAAAATTAAAATATGTTAATTGTAGCGATTTAATACAAAATAACCAATGACTTCTGGAAGGTGACTGAAACATCAATTTTTCAATGATTTTTAAAAAATGTAAATACGATTTAAAATACACCAAAAACCATTTTGAGATATACAAAACAGTTCTAAATATCAGCCAAAAATATAAAAATTTTGATTGCCCACGAAACAAAAATTTCAAAAATGCTCAAACTATACCCCGTCTAAAGGCGGGGTTGGGTATTAGAGGGTTAAGAATGCTGTGTCAAATTTTCATAGAGATCCAAGCAGTAAAGGCAAAGATATAGCGTTTTGCGCCTCGCTCCCTTACGGGAGCGTAGTGCATACTTGAGATTTTAAACTCGATTATCTCGGAAGTATGGTCTACAAAAACGTCGATGCGGTGACTACGTCTATTGCGGAAACGAATTTTTTTTGAGTGTTCGCTATTCATGTGTCGTGTCCTTAATCTTTCGGATGAGAATATTAAAAAATGTTTTTAATTTCCAAACGGGGACGATTTTTTCCAAAAAAAATCACTTTTTTCATGCAAAAAATGTATGAAAAAAAAAATGATAAAACTGATATGAAGGAGATAAATAGAATTTGTGCCTCTTTGAGAAAGATTCCGAAAGAGAATCACTCAAAAGGGTTTTCCTTTTTCAAATTTTAAGTTAAAATTAATATAATGATCGTAGTTCACATAAATCGCTTAAAACTATCAAATTCGATTTGGTAAAACTAAATATTTTACATGGGTCGTTAATTTAGATGTTAATTGACCAATTTACCTTTTGACTGCTTAAAAAAATATTTCCATGCTTAATGGCTGTTAATCCTAAGTCATGGCCTACTTCAGCATTGGGAGTAGCTTAGATACTAAATAATCATACTACATTCGGTCATCCTGACTCGTCGATGTCGTCATCGACGTTATAATTAGAAAGTGAATTGCAATCTGAGAGCCATTTTCTCATATTATTTGGTGAACACACTGAGCTGAAAGGTAAGTTTGCGACTTGAAACCCATCAATGTCTGTAACAAGGTATCGATCATTCGGTAATATTTTCTTTATCATATATGGACCTTTAAACTTTTCAGATAATTTATTTTCTATGCAAGTTTTTAGAACAATGAAGTCACCTTCTTTGCAATTTTGAACAGGTTTTCGCTTTTTGTCAACCATTTCTTTATTATAAGCCTGAAGTTTCAGAATATTATCTCTTGCTTTTGTACGAATTTCTAAAAGATTGTGATTTTCCGATTGAAGTTGTCTATTTTTTACAAATATTTCTATGTTATTATTTTCATTATTTAAATTGTTCTGGTGTGTACCGAATAGTAATATACTTGGAAAATTTTTAATAGCTCTATTATAAGTGTTATTATAAACATATTCCAAATTTGGTAGTAAGATATCCCATTTAAGATCAGTATCGTTAATTAACTTGGCTAACATTGGGGTGAGCGTCCTATTCACTCTTTCAGCTTGACCGTTTGCCTCTGGAGTATATGATGCTGTTTTAATATGTTCAATTAAACGGTCCTCACAAAACTTCTTAAAACTTAAAGAGGTGAAACAGCTCCCTCTATCAGTAATGATTCTAACCGGTTTGCTGTAGTGATTGATGTATAATAGTAAATTATCAAGAACTTCCTTAGAATTTGTTGTCTTAGTTGGGTAAAATTTAACATATTTAGTGAATGCATCTATAATTACAAGAATGTACTTGAAACATTTCGATGATTGCAGCTGAATCGGACCATAATGGTCTATATGAATTGTATGAAATGGAATCTGTCCTTTATTGATATTTTTAAGAAATCCTTCTTTTTTTGAGTCAGATGGGCTGTAAAATATGCAGTTAAGGCAATTATTGATATATTTCTTAACTATTTTTCTCATACTTGAAAACCAATAATATTTTTTCACCTCTATCATTGTTTTCTCTATTCCAATGTGACCTAGCTTATCATGACAAATTCGTATTATATTATCCATCATAGTTTTGGGTACAACAAGCAATAGCTTTCCGTTATGTTTTCTAAATAATATTCCATTTACTAGTTCAAAATTTGAAAAAGTATTAGATTCTAAAAGTATTTTTATATTTCTAATCTTCTCATCTTGTTCTTATGCTAATATAACGTTTCTCTCTATTTCCTCTGTGTCTAATAGGCATATATTCTGCGCTTGACTATGATTTAAAGTGAATCTTTCTACATTTTTGTCTACATCACTCATTGATAATCTGCTCAAAGCATCAACATGTTGCATCTTCCCTCCATCTCTATATTCCAAACTATAATTACAATTTTCTAAAAACAACGCCCAACGTAATTTTTGGATTTATTTCTTTTTTAGCCAATGTTTATGCCAAAGCATTGCAATCTGTAAAAATTTTGAATTTAATACCTGACAAGTACACATGAAATCGTTAATGGAATGAATAACAGCAAGTGTTTCCAATTCAAAGCTATGCAACTTATTTTCATATTCATCAGTTTTCTTACTGAAGAAACTTACGGGATGATAATTTCCATTATTTTGTTTTTGTAACAAAATTGCACCGAAACCATAAGAGCTTGCGTCACAATGTAACTGTGTTTCGGCTCTTGGGTCATAAATTGCCAAAACAGGAGCCGACATTAGTTGATCTTTCAAAAGTGTAAAAGCATTTATTTCCCTTTCATCAAAAACAAATTCAGCATCTTTTTTCAATAAATTGTACAATGGACTAGCAATTGACGCAAAATTCCGAATAAATTTCCTAAAATAGCTGGTCAACCCCAAAAATCTTTGAACATCTTTTGTAGTTTTGGCAATGGGAATTTATCGATTGATTCTATGTGAGCTTGGCTCGGTTTCCTTCCATATTGATTGATCGTATAGCCTAAATAATCAATTTCATTGAAACAGAATTTGCATTTGGCAAGGTTCAGTTCTAGTAAATTCATGCTTAAAATCTCTAAAACTCTTCTTAATGTCTCGATATGTTCTTCTATCGTTTCGGAAGCAATCAAAATATCATCAATGTAAACAACTATTTTTCCTTCGTCAATTAATGGTTTGAAAATTTTATTTATAAATCTTTGGAAAACAGCAGGTGCGTTGCAAAGGCCAAAAGGAACTCGTAAATATTCAAATTGTCCGTTTGGAGTAACAAAAGAGGTATATTTGGTACACTCAGAAGCAATTTTAATTTGATGGAAACCCGATTTCAAGTCTAAAATTGTGTAAACTGATTTGTATTTAAGCTTATCAAAAGTGTCTTCTATTAATGGCAAAGGGTCACGGTATGTATCTTTGTTCAATTTTCGATAATCTACACATAATCTAATATCATCATCTTTTTTAGGAATAACTACAATTGGACTAGCAAACGGAGAATCACTTTCTTTAATAATTCCTAGTTTGAGTAGCTCATCAACCTTCTTATTTACCTTTATTTTATCGTTTTGTGATAACCTTCTTGGCTTAAAATGAAATGGTGCAGCAGTTTTTAGTACTATTTTCATTTCATAATCTACATCAGGACAATTAGGCCGTTGAAAATTGAAATAGTTTGCGTTCAAAATTTGATTCAATGTTAACAAATGATCTTTATCAATTTTACCTACATTCTCAAGAGTTTCCAGTTCACAAATTACATTTAAATTTTTTACCTTTATTTCAGCTCCGTTTGTACAACTTCTTATGTCTTTTTTGAATACTCGAATTTGGCTCTCTTCTATAATAGTTTTTAATCCAGGGTCAAGAATAACGTCCCTTCCAATTATTACGTCGTAAGAATGAATTGCCGAGTCAGGAATCACCAAAAAATTAATTCTGAAAAGCAAATTTTGAATTTTCACATTAGTAACTAATCTACCCACAATTTTTAATTCAGTTCCTCCAATGCCCTTGAAAGTTTTTTGACTAGTAAAGGAATAAATTATCCCACGTTTTGCTAAACCAAGGCGCATTAAACAAACTGGACTTCCTGTATAAAACAACGCTTTTAACTTAATTTTGAAATCGGTCAACTGAATATCTACCATTCCGTCACACTTTGTCCTGTCCTCAGTGTCTTGATTTTCAACCACTGCGATCCTTGATGACCTGTCGAATCCGAACTTCTTTCTATCGTCAGGGTTCCATTTGGAAGCAGCTCCGCTATTCGTTGATCCACTCAGATGGTTTCTCGGTTTCAGGCACTTCGCTGCAAGGTGTCCTGGTAAATGGCAATTGTAACACACAGGAGCGCTTGAAGAAAATTGTTTTGGAAGTTGAATCGTTTGAATGCTTTGAGTAGGCTTGAAGTTGATGAAAATCTGCTCATTTTGGCCTGATTCTTCAAATGACGATCAGGAATCCCTTCTATCACGTAGTCTATAAGCTCAGCTTCATTTATTCTCAACGGCATGGCAAGATTTCTTTTAGCAACGAAAAATTCAAAAAAAGTTTCTTCCGGTGTCCATTTTCGTAACTCCAGTTTTCTTCTCAATTCAAACGTACTGATTTTAAAGGAAAATGTTGTTTTGATAAGGTTGAGTACTTCTAGATAACTTTTCGTGAACAAATCCTCTTGTGACGATAACCAAACCTTCGCGTTGTTCTGCAGATGCTTGAAAACCAATAACTTCATCACTTAATCTTCTACATTGAATGTTTTTCTTGTTTGCTCCACGGTGTTGATAAAAAAGTTCACGTCTTCAGATGGCGATCCCGAAAAGAACGGCAAAAAGGTAGACAGTTCATCCAGTTTAACGGTGCGATGTGTGGCTTGATTTTCTCCAACATTACGACTTCGATCAACGTCTTCAAAATCTCCAGATCCGCCGATGCGACCACGTCCATTTCTTGCTTCGTTGTTTCTATTGCTTGGTCCAGCGTTCATCGTCTCGGATTGATTGTTGGCATCTTGAGAAGGAAGACCACTTCCGAAATTCTCCGGTGCTTCAACTTCCGACCGTAACTGACTTCGCAAGAACATTTTTCGTATCCCACTTCTGATAATTGTAGTAAAACTACGTGTTCTCAGTTTCACTGTTTATTGGGGAATGATCGTCTTAAGTCAATTGTCAAAGTTAATCCTAAGTCATGGCCTACTTCAGCATTGAGAGTAGCTTAGATACTAAATAATCATACTACAGGCTGGCAGTCAAAAAAGCCCAAAATCGCATATTTTGCCCTATAAATTGGGGTATAGCTCAAAATTGTGACGTGCTGGAGCAAATCTGAGCCCAGATTCGGATTCAGCGGCCCAAAATCTGTCAGAGACACATAAGTTTGCTCTTGAGACAGACCAAAAGATATGATAATGTATAAAATTGTATCCTTTATTGCATTTTCACACTAAAGCTTGCAGCCTGCGTCCTCTACTTAAGGCGAAACTGGAAGCATTTCCTCATCTTTTGGTTTTGTTTTTTTTTTTATTAAATAACCAAGTAAATAACGAAGCAAAATTTTCAAAATCGGTTTTCGTACACAGAAGGACCAAGGTATCTCCTAAATTTTTTTCAGGTGGAAAATGTTTTCAGTTTAAAGGAAACCATTTTTGAATAAAATTTTGAAAAAAATATGGTTTTTGAAAAATTTGTAAAAGTTTTACACCTGGAAAAAAATCCAGGAGATAGCTCGATCCTTCCTCTAACTGTGTATGAAAACCGATTTTGAAAATGTTGCTTCGTTTTAATAAAAAAAAAATCGAAAACCAAAAAAATGAGAAAATGCGTCCAGTTTCGCCTTAAGCAATTAAATAATAATTAATGTATTGATGCTATGCAAGTGTAATAAATCAAATCAAAAATATAATCCGGATCGCATCGGGAATCGAACCCTCCATTTCTCCAATGTATTCCATTATGCGAACATAAATTTGTTTTGTAGAACAACAATGACTGTCGCATACCGTATGGAACGCATTTTCTGAAATATAAATGTACGTACACTTACCAGGAAAGTATTCATTTTCGGCTGCTACCGTTCCAGCTGTGATTATTATGCTGCATATTGTACACGCTAGTTTGTACATTGTTATCGCCTTTACACTGGCAAACCTGGGTCGTTGGTTTTGAATTATTTCGTTTTTCTTCCTATTAACACGCGTGCAGCAATTTTATCGCTACTACCATAATTTTATGCGGGGAAAATTTACTTTTCACTAGTTTTCACATTAACTTCTCATGTTGGAAGATTACACTCTATAATTGTATGTACACCTAAAAAGACATGAATCTAAGTTAAGCTTCCGCATTGCTATGCAGCTGTTTTCATATTGTGGAAAAATCGATAATTATTGAGCCATCAACACATTCTACGACGTACTTTTCTACAGTCCAGCATGAAAGGTCACAGTGATCTTATGGCTCTAGCACTGTTCTAGTTGAATTATATAAAATGAGATATTCAAGAATTTTCCATATGGTTTGATCGCACTTCAGGTCAAATTTTCATGAATGGCAAACACTTCCATCTGGATTATTTTCCAGTATGGGTTTCCACTATGAAACGACGTAGCTCACTGAACGTATGGAAATGCACTGGCACTTTATCTTGCTTTGCCAATTTCAATATGTTGGGAAACAAATACATACTGTGACACTGTATTGGCTTTGTTCACAGTGGAATCCAAAGATACACATTTTACGATTTTTCCTAATATATTGATTGTTTTCACTGTTTAGTTCATAACATGGTTAGAATATTATTTAACTTTAAGCACACTGGCTTTTATTTGAAAAACGTGAGAAACAATTCTTCACAAGAATTGACTACTTATCACGATGCTTTACTTTTACAGTAACACAAAGCGTGCAAAACTAATGAATGAAATTCGATTCGCCACCCGTTCAATGGAAATCATTCATGAAATAGAAGCGATGCGACGGCGCATTTGGTCCTGGACAAGGTGTCAGCTGGACCAGGAACGTTGCTAGGTTGTTAGTATAGTGGTTTTCCAAATGACTGTATTGTAAAGGGCGTATAACGATGTCTATTGTTACCATATGGATCGCATCAGTGCAGTCCGTTTTGTTTTTTTTTTTTTACTTTAATCGACGACGATAAGTACCATGATATCACCTAATTTCAATTACCTGTATTCGATTCCAAATTCATTTGTTTTGCGCTGTGAGAAACCGAAAAAAAGTAAATAAAATAAGGCGATGTACACGGAACCGTAACCCAGTATTATTTACATACTTTACAACAACTTTTGGGATAACATTAGAATCAATTCCTGATACCTCATAACTGATACCTACCCTGATAAAAAATATCATAAAAATACAATAAATTTTATTGTTACAACACCATTTTTTCGAAAAATATTCACCATTAAACGTATTGTAATTTACACGGCATACTCACCATCACCCCTATTGTTCTATACCATTCGGCGAATGGCAAATGGCACTTTTACAATAAAAAATGGTGGTTGTTATGTATCTTAACCATAAAATTTTGAGTAAATTTTCATACACTTTTTCGCGAAAAACAATAGAATGTATTGTGTTTTTATGAGACATTTTTAGGGCAATTTTCAAAAGAAAACAATATATCTTAATGTTTTTTCATTGCTCTTACAATACAAATACAATTAATTGAATGGCGTCAAACGAATCGTTGTTACAATAAAAATACAATAATATTTGTTGTTATTTCTAAGCAGTTTTCGCGTTTGAAAATCCATAGAATGGACTACCCGCTTTGCGCGCAGCCACAGTTGATCAGCAGGAGTAAATCAATTTAATTTTGTATGGCGAAATGCATCTAAACTTGAATTACTTGAAATACAAAGCTTTTCCCGAAAAAATATTTGGTAGGCTTAATAGTGGTCACCATTGTGCACAACCACTACCAAATATTTTTTCGAATAATGTGTTCCACTTCGATAAATTTGCCTTTAGATGCTATTCGCCATACAATATTTTTGCGATTTACTTTTAGCGATTTTTCGCGCATAGAAGCTAGCGCCACATTGGTCAATGCGGAGAGTAGGAAAACAGCCGATGCAGGTAATTAATTAATATTTCCCGCTAACAGAGGCGTCTCGTCGGCGTGTTCAACCTGTTCATTGCACAGGTATTCGATTTGAAACAAAATAATGAATTAACTACATCGGCTGTTTTCCTACTCTCCGCATCGACCAATGTGGCGCTAGCTTCTATGCGCGAAAAATCGCTAAAAGTAAATCGCAAAAATATTGTATGACGAATAGCATCTAAAGGCAAATTTATCAAAGTGGAATACATTATTCGAAAAAATATTTGGTAGTGGTTGTGCACAATGGTGACTACTATTAAGCCTACCAAATATTTTTTCAGTAAAAGCTTTCTATATCAAGTAATTCAAGTTTAGATGCTTTTCACCATACAAAATAAAATTGATTTACTCCTGCTGATCAACTGTGGGTGTGCGCCAAGCGGGTAGTCCATTATAAATCATTTTACCATCCCAATTAAAACAAAATTATGAAAAAAAAAATTTTTTTACAAGATTTAATACATTATGCATCTATATTGGATCACAAAATCGAGTGAAAACCGTACCACCCATCCGACCACTAGAAGGCAGTTGCCCAGCCACCCACAGTGAAGCGGCCGAGAAGCATGCTTGTTTTTTAGTTGTTCAACTTCTGCTGCTGAACTAGCTCTCATATTATAAACGCCCCAACACACTGAAATAACTCGCATGTTCTTATGTGTGGGATCAACCCGTTCTACGAGAGAATTTGAACAACGTTCGCTGTCTAGTGCTGCGAGGCTCTTGTGCGTGTTTTTGTGTGACGCTAAAAATGATTTGCATAAGATTGAGTTTAAATCACACATGACAATGCTTTCGCAGAAAATGGATTTCAACAGAAAATAGTTTAATTATTTTAATGTCGTAATGTTTTTGTCAAAAAAAATCTTAAAACGCTCTATGATTACAACTAAATTGTTACAGAATTATTTTTGCTAAACCAACATATCCCTGTGTGAGCCACTCTCACCGTGTTGCGTTAAAAAGCGCGGTGAACTTGCATGCAGCTTGGCGTCGGTGTCTCTCATCGTGTTCAAGCCACCGGATTGAACGAGAGAGATAAAACGAAGCAAAAAGAGAGGCTTCCCACTGCAATCATTGCGAGCTTTCAATGCGCGTGGCTTGCGCACCAACAAACCATGCGTGCCTACTTGAGAGGCTGAGACGTGCCTACTGTTGAAGCCTAGGTTGAAGCTGTTTTTGCTTACTATTGTGTTCGGGGATTTCGGAGGTTAGGTTTCACTGGCACACGCGGTATACGTTTTAACATTTTTATTCTTACACGCTATACAGTACTTACAATGTTGTTCGCTCGGAGAGCAATAGATAAAAGAGGCCTTCACAATGCCGAGGCTCCCTATTTATATGATTTCACTAGGGTTGCCTGATTGGGTCTAATCTAGATCTCAAGGCGGAAATGAGTTACCGCTCAGTTATAGTCTAGATCATTATAACTAGATTACCATATCTAGATACACAACTTTCCCCTTTTTGAATTATGACTACTTCCTTTCATAATCTTCAAATCTAAATCTTTCTGGTATCTTTCTAGTTCTTACTGATCGTCTGAGGAAAATTGAATCATTTGATCCACTTCGATTACGCCTAATATCGATTTGAACCTTCCTGGGTGGCGATTCACCTACTGATTCGCTACGCCTACGCTTACTTGTTACCGATCCTGGTAATCGTACAGGTATCTTAGACATATTAGTTTTTTACAAACGAGCTTGGATATCTAATCTGATTACAATGTACATTTTTGATATTCCCGTTCTCCACCAACTTAATTTTGTACAAAAACTTACCGATTCTCTCTAAAATGATCGCTGGAATCCACCTTACTAACTCTTTAAAATGGTTTCGGTATATAACCTTTTCCCCTTTTTTAAATTGTTGGTTGGAGTTACAATTCTCGTTTTTTACAATCTTCTTCTTTTCATCAAATACAATTTTTGAATTTTTAGTCTCATCAAAAGTTACTGTCTTACGACTAATCCCGTTTCCCAACGTCTCACTCGAATGTGCCTTCGGGTTGACGGTTGTCAACAACGTTCTTGGCTTGAACCTGAAGAGCATCTCACTGGGCGATTTCTCTGTAACGGTAGAAGGGGCACCGACGAACCGACGTGACAGTGGTGTTTCAAAAGTGTCCCCCCTAAATTTAACGGTCGACCAGCAAAGCGAGCGAACGCTTCTGTCAAATCAGCTCAGGCGCGAACCTTTTCCTATATGAATACACAGGGGTTTGGAGTCATGCTATCAAAACAACGCGAACCGTTATAGAGGAGGCGATAGTGTTCGGCTATTTTTCATCATGGCGTCGGGGACAACAAATTTGAATTTATTTGTTCTAGCTGTCACGTCGGTTCGTCGGTGGAATGGGTACTGTTATACCACGCTATAGAATCAAGCATGGGAAAACTCATTCGCTCACCCGAATGCCGGCGATGCAAAATAGCAAAAAGAACGCCAACAACCCAATGCTGAGTGAGAGCACGGCGCACTAGGAACGAACGCAACATGAACGGCTCGCCACCGACGCCACCGAAGCGAATCAGGAGAGAAACAAATAGAGTGCAAAATGAATCAGCTTGCATCGATGTATACGATAAGAACGTTCGCTCTCTCAACTACCGAGTGGCATTCAGCTGATTGAATCAAAACGCACTCACTGATTCAATTCCCAGTACTGAATGCTTCCACTGAACGTTAAATGAACGTTCCAATATGAATGCTCTCGCACCCGACTCAGAACGCAAACATTCGTTCAATCTTGGTTCGTTCGCCTTCGGCACTCAGATTCGGTAGCGATTCATTCGGCCGTCGCACATTGGAGTAAATCACATCAAAACCTGATCATAAGTGGAAAAACTCAAAATGAAGTAATTGGGTTTTCCGTTGTGTTTTTGCTAAGTGTAGTTATCGTGTAATCGTTTGACAGCTAAGCAGTGTCCAAATGTTTTGTTTACGCTTATCAGAAGAGGTTAAGTGAAGCTGAAGTTTAGCCGTTTTCTTTGACATGACTCACAGCGCGTGCTAGTTTTGACCGTACAAAGTGAATGAAATTGATAGTCAATCAATTCAACGATGCAGTTTGTTAAAGAAGGTTAATGTTGTTATTCTGTTAATTTGAAACCCAAACAAATTGACGTTGAATTTACATATAATATATGAAAATATTGAAAAAAATATTTGATGGAATCCTTTACCGTATATTCAAAATGAAATAAGTTGATTTTTCGGCTGTTTCCGGAAAATCTGCTTTTAGTGTATGATAAAACTATGGTTCCTCTTTCAAATGCAGAAAGAAAACCTTCCGGATGTTTCTGATTTCGAAAGTTGCAACACTTTGAAAAAAAATCGTGATAAATATATCTAGATTGAGTTTAAATAAGGGCGAAAGTAACATGAGAGAGTTCTCTTCGTCGACTCTCTCTTCTTCAAATTAAAGTGACAAGTTGCAAGTATTGTTGAACTTTTTGGTCATAAATCGCTAGGTTGCGATGCAATCTAGCGTCTAAGTGTAAAAAAGTTCGATTGAGTTTGCATCTCGTCACTTTAATTTGCAGAAGAGAGAGTCGATGAAGAGAACTCTCTCATGTTACTTTCGCCCTTATTTAAACTCAATCTAGATATTATTATATGATATTATTTGCCTTAAAATACTGTTTGGCCCTCTGAACGTATTTTTGCTGAAAACTAGATTTCAACAGCTTTCAAGCAAAAAAAAAGAAGTTTAAAATCGGTCAACTGGTTCAAAAGTTGTGATTTTTTGAAAAAAATTAGTTTCGAAAAATCTTGAATTTTACAATCATAAAATTGGTCACCCTAATGACGAAATAAAAAAATACGAAAACTATGAAATACGTTTCATTACTAATTTGGGTTGCATTTGGGTTGCGAAAATGCGTCAAAATAATTTTGATCAGTTTTGATGTACTAGGTGCTCCACTGTGCGTCGTTGCGTGCGTCGTTCGGTGCTCGGCGATTAGAAAGAATGGGCAATGAAAGTGGAAATATTTTGCTTGGCTGGGGGAGAAGCACACTCGCATCAGATTGTGCGTGGATGTGAGTGAGGGATACGCAATAAATTAATGATTTTTTTCCCATCCTTGGCTAGAATATCATTAAGCTTTCTAGACAACGTATCTCTCTTATCCTGTTTTTCCAACAATCTTTTCTTCAAAAAGGTTTTCACCGTCTGAACACCTCGTTCAGCGGCCCCATTTGATTGTGGGTGATACACAGGAGATTTGGTTACCCTGACATTTCGCGATTCCCAATATCGCACAAACTCAAGAGAACAAAACGGAGGTCCATTATCGGACACAATTTGCTCTGGCAATCCTACAAATTTGAAAAAAACTTCTAACCGTTCATTAACCTGTTCTGCGTTCGTTCTGTTCATCACCTTTGCTTCAATGAATTTCGTGAATGAATCAATTATCAACAACACCATTTTGCCTTCAAATTCGAAAAAGTCAATATGGATTCTCTCCATTGGGCGTTTACAGGCTGGCCACTTAGAAGTAACTTTTTCCTTGGGAACGTTTCTTCTCTGATCACAAACTTCGCATTGTTTGAAATGATCTTCAATATCCTGCTGCATACCTTTCCACCAAAATAATCCTCTTCCTAACATCTTTCCTCTAACTATACCATCATGGTTGGTGTGTAGCATTCTAAGAACAATATTCTGCAACTTAGCAGGGATCACTAATCGATCACCATAGAACAAGCAATTATCTTGGCAACTCAGGGAATTTCGCAAATTATAGTAGTACTTCAACCGATCTGGGATTACACGAGGCCATCTGAACAAAACAAAGTCATACACCTGAGACAGAATGTCATCTTTTGCTGTAAATTCCGCTACATCGCAAGTTTTTAACGGTAATTCTGGACATTGTTCCAACCGATTAATGGATAATTCCTCAATATCTGTGCCACCAGACACAGGTAATCTGGACAATGCATCTGCATGTGCCAAATTCCTACTTGGCCTATACTCCCACTCGTAATCGTACATTGACAAAATCACTGCCCAACGTTGAAGCCTAGATGCCGAAATCACTGAAGTTCCTTTTCGAGGGTGGTAGATTTCCTTTAACGCTTCACAGTCTGAAACGAGCTTAAAGCGATGTCCATAAATGTATTTGTGGAAACGCTTTACGGCAAATATGATAGCCAATGCTTCCCTATGCAGCTGCGAGTAATTTTTCTCTGCAGGCGATAATGTACACGAGGCAAAAATTACAGGTTTTTCTTCCCCATCTACAATGTGAGACAACACAGCGCCTACGCCATAAGGGCTGGCATCCGCTGCAACCACGATTGGTTTATTAGGATCGTAGAGTTGCAACAAATTATTTTTCAAAATTAACTCCTTACTCCTCGCAAAACACTTTTCGCATTCTCCGTCCCAAATGAACGCTACATCTTTTCGAAGCAATCTGTACAGAACTCTCAACTCTGAAGAAATGTTCGGAATGAACTTGGAATAGTAATTCAACAGACCCAGATACGACTGTAATTCTTGGATATTCTTCGGAGCTGGCGCATTCACTATTGCAGTTACTTTGGACTGATTAGGACGAATTCCGTCCTGGCTAACGGTATGACCCAGGTAATCTACTGACGTCACAAAGAATTTGCTCTTTTCGGTATTAATCTTCACGTTAAATCTACTCAATCTCTCTAACACTCTGTCCAAAATCTGCTTACACTCTCCTAACGTTCTTGCTCCTATCAACGCGTCATCCAAATACGTTACACATCCCTCAATGTCTCCTAAAATCTGGTCCATGATGCTTTGAAAGATCGACGGAGCAGTTGCCACGCCGAAGGGCAAACGAACATACTGAAAAAGTCCTATGTGTGTATTAATCGTTAGGTATTGCTGCGAGTTTTCCGATACTTTCAACTGCTGATACGCACCTCGTAGGTCGATCACGCAAAAAAAGTTACAATTTGCTAGATTGGCAAAAATGTCGTCGATTCTCGGTAACAGGTAATATTCCGATCGCAAATGAGGGTTTATGGTCACCTTGCAGTCAATGCACAGTCTCAAGCTGCCATTGGACTTGGGTACAACAACTATGGGAGAAGCCCATCTACTAAACGCGACTTTCTTCAAAATATTCTCCTCACACAATCTATTCAACTCAGCTTCAATAGCCGGTCGTTGCTGATAAGGGGGTGAATAAGCAACGTGAAAAATCGGAGTTACGTTATCTTCCATGACAATCTCCGCTTCAAAATCGCAAATTGGAGTGTTATCGTTACAAATCACATTGGGGTATTTCAATCGAATCGAATCTAAGAGGGTATTTTCAACACGGTTCATACTCACGATACTTTCCTTGAACTTACTCCTCCATCCTGGCCAGAGGACGTCCATCCACGTGCGCCCCAGAAGAGGTCTGAAGCCCTTGTTGCTTTCGATCACCACCAGCGCGAGTCTCTCACTCGGACCACGCTGACTTCTGGACACATCTGCACTAAATCCTCCGATCACCTTGATATTTTGTCCCGTCACAGTTGAAAAATCATCGTTTACACTGAACAACGGTCGGTTCGAGAACCACTTTCGATACATACTGTCGCTGATCACTGTTGCACATGCCCCACTGTCTATTTCGAATTCTACCGGACGGTTATCCACAAATAACGTTTCCGTCGCTTCTTTGCTACGTACTAATAGAGCATCGTTCTTCACCGAATTCAGCTGCATCCGAAGGTTAGCGATTTCTGCCGCCAAATCTTCACCAGCACCAACCGTTCCTACGGTTTGGTTCTTCCTCGAATCCTGGCTACCACTACGATTCTGCCTTGCACTTCTCGAATAACACACATTTGCTCCATGACCTTGCTTACCACACGCGAAACACTTCCAGTTTCTTGCTGGACACTTCCCCGATTCATGATCTCTACCGCATTTTTCACACACTTTGCGCCGGCCATATTGATTCTTCTGACCGCCATTGCTGTTTCCGAACTTCGAACGACTTTTGCTACGACCCCGATTCTGTTTACCGGATCGCACCACGTGCGCACCGAACACGTGTTCCCGCACTTTATTATCTTTCTCGGCTAATTCCCAATTAAGCGCTTCATCCACTGCCTTGTCGAAGGTTAGATTTTTCTGCTTGAGCAGGTGAGTGCGAAGCCTGCTGTCATAGATTCCGAACACGAACCGATCTCGGAGCGCTTCAGTTAAAAAATCACCGAATTCACATTTCTCCGCGGGAGCTTTCAATTCGACCACGTATTCCGACACTACCTGACCCGCTTTTTGGTTCGCTTGATGGAACCTATACCGCTCTGATACCTTATTCTCATCCGGCCGGAAATGTTTCTTCAGCGCTGCCACTAACTCCGCGTATGTTTTGGTACTTGGATTCACCGGTTGCAATAATTTCTTGAGAATGGCGTACGTGTCCATTCCAAGATGCGTCAAAAGGAACGCCACTTTTCTATTTTCCGGAATGTCATGTAAAAGAAAATGCTGAAGCATTCTTTCTTCATAGACTTCAAAGTCATCACCCGCGACGTAGTTTTCAAACGAACCGAAATTCATCGCGACCTTCGCGTTACCGGACGATCCACTCATCACGTGTTTGGGCTGTTCTTCTTCGGCCATCATGGCGAGCTGCACTGAACAAACGATAGTAAAAAAAACTTCGTTGCGCGACACGTGCTCTTCAAAACTAGATACGCTTTTGTATCGACTCTCCCCGGCTGCTGATTCAATTAATCACGCGCACTGGACAAACGGTAGCACTTAACCTCACTCCGTTACTATACGAGCCACGCGGTCTTCACTGTTCAGGTACACTTTTGATCGTCTCGTCACTGCTTTTTCCCACTTAACCTCGTCGCCAACTTTTATTGTGTTCGGGGATTTCGGAGGTTAGGTTTCACTGGCACACGCGGTATACATAAATTTAGTTACATTCTGTCCCGCGAATGCTACCGTTTTTAGTCTACTCATCGCTTGTTTTGATGCATTTGGGAGCGTAAGATTATTGTGCCGTTACCACAGACAAACAGACGTAACACTCTGATGTTTTGCATCGTACACCGATTTAACGGTCTATTTGAAAATTTGATAGTTGGCCAACTGACCACCCGTGGCGCTCGCATCGTTTTTGCTCGAGTTTGACGTTTGCCCACTACCGCCACCTAGTTAATGGTCGGCCAAACTCAGTCCTTTTAGCATTGGGCGAACATGTTTCCGTGACTATGATTTGATTCGGAAAATGTTCGAAGTGTTACGTCTGTTTGTCTGTGCCGTTACCATACATATTTAGTACCTTAATTTTCAAACAGAAAAACTAATTAGGGCTGTTCATAAAGCTTTCTATTTCAAGTAATTTGAGTTTAGATGCATTTCACCGTACAAAATAAAATGGATTTACTCCTGCTGATCAACTGTGGCTGAGCGCAAAGCGGGTAGTCCATTAAAGCACACGTTACGCTCTCGCACCTTTGCGGAACAGGAAAAGCTTTGAAATCAGCGCACTGGTGATTGGCGTGTGCCTTTCCGCAAAAATCACTTTGTTTCCTGCTCGCTTGACGAAACGACTGCATGGGCTTTCTGCACCGAAGACTTGTTGGGCGCAGACACGGACTTAACAGGAACCGAGGATGACTTCTGGTTGCTGGCTTCGACCCTCTCCAGGATGAAGGTCTGCTCCTTTAGGAACGTCAGCATCTCGTAGTAATCGGGAAGCTCACCGTGCTTAATGGTGGACTCCCACATATGGCGTATGTCGTTGCGCAATGCTGCCGCCAGTAGACGGATCACGAAATCCTCACCTACTCCATCGAAATCTTGCTCTAGGAACTTGGGACCTTCCACATGCTTGCTACACTCGTCGACCAGACTACGCAGCTCCAAATGGCTCTTCTTCATCATGCGCTTGAGATTCACAAGGCCATGAATATGAGAGTCGATAGCGTGACGCGTGTTCTCGAACATCTCTTGCCACGCGTGAGCGTAGTTGCCTTCGTTGATCATTTTGGCATAGATGAGACCGGCTGCACTACCGACCAGAGCCTTGTTCAGATGATACAGCTTGACTGCCGGCGGATTTGGACCCTTATCCACGAGATCCTTGAACACGGTGGATGGATGACAACCGGTGCTTGCTGAATTTGTTGCGTCACATTTGTGGCAGCTGCTGCGGCCGCCGCGGTGGCTCTGACCTTGTTGAGCTAATCCTCCAACAGAAACGGTGTCGTGAAGGATATCGAGCTCCTCGTACAGCTGCACATGCTGCTCGTAGTCATCATCCGAAACTTCGTTCACGATTTGGTTGTGAGCATCGTCGTAGTCCTTATGGGCTGCTTCCACCTTCGCCATGTAGACTTTGATCTCAGCTTCCGTCAGCTGGACCACCTCCTCTTCATTTGGGCGAATAGTATTAAGGATACGAATGAGCTTACCTTTAGCCGCGCCGCGGCTACGGACGCATCGTTGGATGTTTTCCATGGTGGCCGACTTTTCATTCAACCTCAGCTTCTTCTTCTGCTTCTTGCTTAACGGTGTGGAAGAATCCAGAGTAGACTGCCCAAGTGCAGAACTAGCTCCAGATGCCGCCGATTGCTGCTGCTGCAAATTACTTTTTTCCGGCATGCCACCGTGGACACCACTTCATATCAAGCCCAAAGCTCGACGTTGGTTGGGAACACAGCCAAGTCTATGCTCACGCAACCGGATTCTACTAACGGACACAGTGGTAGAACCGAAACACAAGCTTCACAACAGCCTTCTTCACTTGATAGGGTTCCGAACCCCGGAAATTGAGCACTTAATTGCTCGTTTCAATCAATTTCTTCGATGGACCACTAGACCATCAGCACTTTCCCAAAATGGGCCCGCGCACTAACATTTTCTTTACAAAATGGTGACGTCGCACCAGCACTGTACTTCGACGGCGGCCATTTTGCTCACACCGACAACGTTTAATTTTTCCATGGATTTCCGACTTTTTCGGATATTTTCTTCACTTATTCACTTCCTGGTTCTTCATCCGGTTCCAGAACAGTCGGAAAGGCACTTCACTTCACACGATCCGGTTCGACTGAACTAAATTTATGTTCGCAAGTGGACTGTATTTTAGAGTTCTCGACATAGGCGGACCAACGACTTTCCGAATAGACCACTAAACCAAGGAACCAGAACCGGAATTAAAACACCAGGCTTAACATTTCAAACTCTATTTACACTATTTACATGGTTTAACTTTGGCGTACCAAGCAGCGGGGTTGCCGGTAAAGAGCCCACGCAAAAACGGCCACACTCAAAAAATGTGTTCGGCCTGCACATTTTTAGTAGACATCCATGCCGCACAGAGCATGTGATACATAAATACACACATTTTTTTAATCAGCTCGTGCACTCACATGAGCATGTATTTTGCAATAATTTCGATATGGCAACCTCGCTGGGTTTATAAACCACCTTCAAATACCGAAGAAAATTGATATTTTGCAAAAATGTGAGCGTACGAGCAATTCTAAAAAAATTGTGTTTCCAACACAATCCCTGTGCGGCATGAGTGTTTACTAAAAACGAGAGTTTTTATTTTAGAGAGCCGATAGTCTTTTCTCATTAACCTGGGAGCGGTCGCGTCGTCTACTGAGCACACGCCCTATGAAAAATGCACGCTTGTGGTACACAGCGTGAGCGTGGCGTCGCTGCAGGTGGTCAGAGACGCGACTGCTCGAGGATTAACAGTCCGGACAGGGCTGGAAGTCGTGTTGCCGCCGTGGGATACACTGCCACGCCACCACAGAACAACTCTTGGATAAGTAGGATAACGTCAACAATAAATGTAAGTACATTCTAATCGATCATGCCATTTTTGTTTGAAGTTAAAATTTCTTGCTTGGTTTGGGATGGCTCGCTAAGTCAGCCAGGTTCTGCTTCTATCGAACCAGTATCCTTCTGTGGGTCAGGTATTGGGATGACCAAGACCCAGATGAAACCTTCTATTTAACTGTATTTTTGTCTGCACTTTCAAGCTCATCAACATATAAGTGAATATTTCTCCTACATACAAGAATGGCACATAAAGCCGGAAAGTTCTTTCGAAACAAACAGAGATACTATTGATCCTTGAACGTTAATTCATTTTAATTTTACATCTCGCATTACATCAGTGCTTACACTTGAACCCTCTAAGCACTCATTTCGTACAGTACGTTAAAAGATGAATCGACTATTGAAGTTTATAGCATTACTACCGCAAGAATTCGGCGGTGGGTCATCGTCTGTGTCGCGGTTCCTGGGGAGTACTTCGAAGCGTTTCTGTGTAGTAGTACGTGTTTCCTCCTTGTACGATTGGTTGTGGTCATGAACTAAGTCTCGCAAACGGGGAGAAAGTTCATCCAGCCGGGGAAGCTGACATTCAGGAACGGAGTCAGTAGAAACCAAAGCCAGGTTGGCTGACGCGCTGTGCTCCATTTCTTCGTCTATGCATAAGCTCATCGTGCAATCAGTAGATGGTGCGGACATCTGATAGAACAGAATATACGGTGTATTGGGACTAGATAGGGCGTGCAACTCATCCACGGTGCATCCGGTTACATAGTTATCATTGAACTTGTACCAGCGATCCGGCTCGTCCTGTGCGTAAGTGTAATAGTGTCCGGAGTCCATACTAGTTCCGGCATGAACCACTGCTGCGTACAACGAGTACTGTACAGTAAAAGGGTGACCTTCTTCTGGAGTGACCCATAGCGATATGGTCTCATCGTGTAGCACCTGGTTCATTAGTTTTGCCCTCGTGTGCCTGTGCAAGTCATATCGAAAATGCTTGAGCGTAAGGATTAAATTTCTCGGCGATTTTGTAATCTTTATGGAACGCTCTCCATCGCAAAGTTGCTTGCACTTATCACAGTAATATTGATTATCGCCTATCAACTTTTCTGAGGAACAATAGAAATCGAGCAACTTTTGCACGGAGTATTCCGTCTTGATGCCATTAGATTCCGGGAAGGATAGTTCAAATGATCGAATTGCATCGAGATTGGTACTTTTTGAGTCGCAAACTCCACATTGGTATGTAACGAACAGTTTGCCATCGAACGTTCTCTGTATGAGCGTTGGAGGAAGCTGAATTTCGTTCAAAGTCGCATCCTGTGCATTAGCCGGGGTTTCACTGTCCGTACTGCCTTGTTCTCTTGTCGTCGTATTCGAGCATTCTGAAGGCAATTTAACCAACTGAGATTGTGGCTCAGTCGATACAGTCCACTGGTTTTTGTTCTGCCTTTGTTTCTCGACGCATTTCTCGCGAATCAATTGTTTCTCCTGTTCGTGCAGTTTTTCCAGCAGATAACCCAAAAATTCGGACGAATCCTGTTGGTAGCCGGGAACGAAATCCGGAGGACGAGCTGCGGCCAGTAATGCTCGGGGATTGAGTTCCTGACGGTGAGAGTGTATTAACAGGGCTAATAACTTTTGAATTTGATCAAACAACGGAGCGTCGATTTTAGCCAGCAGTATTTCACGACTGAACCTATTTTACGAATAAAGAGAAAAAAAGTTTCCCATTACTACTACATAAATTTAGATAAAGGTACTCTACAACATTATTTAATATTAAATAAATAAATAAATAAATTTTATTGCACCCCTAAAAGGAGGTGCGATGAAAGCGCAAGTCAGTTCAAAGTCGATGATAAGGAGTAGTAGTTGATTATGATTACACATACAAACGTCATGGGGCCCATACAGCCGAAGGGGTCTCTAGTTAGCCTTGTGGGTAAGGTTTTCCTCGGCATAGTGCGTTATTGTACTTGCCTCATAATATACGAACTCATGCAATGGCAGGCAAAGAAAGCCCTCCAATCAATAACTGTGGAAGTGCTAAAAGAATACGAAGTTGAAGTTAGGCCGACCAAGTTTTAATGAGTACGTAGAGCCACAAAGAAAAAGAAGATATAGCTGAAGCGAAAAGCGCACGGGTATAGTCCATTTTACGAGACGATTTTATGAATGAATTTTTACAGGAGGTAGCGTCCAATAACCCGTGAAAATCAATATCATCATCAGCATTGTTGTCACTTTGTAAAATGGCTCATTCAGCAAGACCATGGTACTATAAGATATCAGGCGGACAAAAATCAGAAAAGCGACTGATCAATGCTTGTTCTGAAATTTTCTATCCATAACACTAGTTTACAGCATTTTTGTTGTTTTAAATCGAAATTGCAAGAAAACGATAAAAGTTAGAAGTTTGGTGTCAAAGAACGAATAGTAGAGTGGAACAGGGGCCACAATTTTGCCTAAGGAAGAATTTTAATTTATAACGCATTTTTCAAAGATAATTGACAAAAACAGATTAAAACACATCACTCTTGGACTATTTGCTCTAAAACACTTAGTTATTTACCTAAACCAATCGATTCAAAGATGCCATTTGATAGAAAATTCAATAATATTTGGAATAATTGTAAAAAAACTGCGATAAGATTGACTATTTTCAAGTTATAGCCAGTTAAGGCAATAATAGTCAAAAAATGGAATGTTTAATAACTACGAAGCAGTTGAGATTTGGCATGGCCGTATGCGTAGAACAATTTCTTTTCACCATTTATGGTCCTCTATCACCCTTTAAAAAGTTTGCACTCACGAACCTAACACCCTGTATATGTATTCTCAATTTAGTTGAAAATCGGAGTTTTCGACTAGCGAAGTTAGATTTTTCTCCAAATCCGTGCGTCGGACCTAACTTCGAAAGTAGTGCGCTGTATAGTAAACCTGGTTCGCTATACAGCGCACCACTTCCAAAGTTAGGTCCGAGTCGGGTCGTGCAATTTCGAAAGGAAAACATGACGTACGACGACTGTAGCAAATCGTTTCCCATGCGAACGGACTGCTGTGATGCTTCATCTCTCACCCAGCAACACACTCGTTCGTTGCTGCTACAGAAACAAGTGTGTATGAAGCATGGGATGATACACTTGGATTTTCGTTTCATTTATGAGTCATTGAAATACTTCAACATGCTAAAAACACTATTTAAACCACATTTTTAAATAGTGGTGCACGCAAATAGAATGATAATTATGTTTTATGAAAGAGGATAACAAATTTGACCACTAAAATCCAATTAACCGGCGCCCGTAACCATTGAGAGACTAGCGCGCACCAGTGAGACACTAATGCTCTGACGGGTGAAGCACAAGCAATGCGACCGGGTGGGAGACTACCGAGTGCTACGATGAGTGGAAAAGTTTTTTTTAACGACCGAGTCATTAGAAAAATGTATGAAACACTTGAAGTGACTCATTCAAATGTTGCATGAAAGTGTATCATTGAAACGAAATTGTACGCCCCTGGGTCCGACGCACGGATTTGGAGAAAAATCCAAGTAAAAATCCAGGGTAAAATATTTCACAAGGCAGCATTTAGGGTTTCGAACTACTTGGGCACCCGCGTCAATTCCCGGCACCTCACAGCAAAACAAATCAAAATATCATTTGCTGGATATTTTCCATCTCTGCTGCATCTTTATCATCTCCCGCAGCATTTCCGTAATAGTAGGGGAGACTGAGGAGACTTGATCCCTGGGGAGACTTGTTCCCCCCATATTTTCTCGGAATCAAAAACATTTTTCTTCTAGCATATTTTTTCCAAAACTACTCCTGGACAAACGACTATGTTTTGGCTACAAGTGATTTTGATTGTACACTGCATTATTTTTCAACGGCTGATGCTTTGTTTTCAGTCCTTCAGAAATCTTTAAGGCGATGCCGAAAAATCTCAATAACTTTGTGAAAATTGAACCAAATCGTGTCAAAATTTCACAGCACATAGTTTGAATAACATACTTTCAGACTTATTTATCCAAATAAGGCTGTTGTTAACATATTTTTATTAATTCAGCTTAGTATACACAACTGTGACATGGGGAGACTTGATCCTCCGAGGATTACACACACATTATACATGTGAAAAATAAAATTCTATTCGGAAGCCCCCATTTACTTGGAATTCTAGTCTATTTAACAATAAAATGTGTCAGATAATTATTACTTTAGTACAAACCAAGAAAAGGGGGATCAAGTCTCCCCATTTTGAAAATACGGCATATCCTTAAAAATTTAAGGAAATCTTACAATTTCAAACACTCCATATTAATCGAAAATACAAGACAACTTGAAAAGAAAATGAACAGGAAGACTCTGGAATTATTTTCCCTTTAAATAAACCATGTGCTCAAAGGGGGATCAAGTGTCACCCATTTTTGAAAAATACATCATAAGACATGCCTCCATAAAAACTGTTGGAGTAGAGTAGTGTCAGCCCCCTGGTCGAGTTTGTAAAAGATGAGAGTAGTCAACCCCCTGTGATGACAGATGTTTATGTAGTGACGAAATAGTATGCGTATGAGAAAAACGACGAAGCATAATTGCTAATGTATTGTATTCATGTATATTTGTTTGTTATTAGTCCGTACTAGATCTTTGTTGACTACAGTTGTTAAAACACGCAGTCCGAGTTGTTTGAATACCTTTCTCGTATCACGAATCCCGGGTCGGTAATTTCCACTGCGCTGAAGTTCCCAACAGGTTTTGGGCTCAGATTTCGCGAGAAAGTGTGTAACATTTTTGGGTTTTGCACATTCTCTTCATCTAATCAGAAGACCGAACATCACCTTTCATACATTTATTCATTTTCTGTTTCTTTTACATCTGCCCGCTCTCGATCTAAAAAACGCCTTCACAATCTTCCCTAACACGATTCGTGCACCATCTTCGCCTCCACGAGGCTAGCAGAGTTTCCATTCCTGCCCACGACCTTCTGCACGCCGCCTAGGTGTCGTCGAGAACGCCACCAAATCTCGTCCACAGAGCTCTTTGTCTATCGGGATGAGGGTTTCCTCCGTACTCCACTTCTCATGCTCCAAGTGAGGGGACTCCATGCCCGAGCACACCTGGCTTGCTTCCCGGGCTGACAACTACTGAAGAAGCGCACACTGATCGCCGACAAACGAACCGCAGCCTCTCACGATAGACGGTGAGAATTCTGCTTGCGCCAGAGAGCCGACGTCTACACCGAGGTCTCCACCGTATCTCATATCTCTCTCCTCCCGCCTGGATTCATTTCAATCACGCTTTTGCTGTCCGAACAATCTCTCGTTGCCGATCGCCGATCGGTCGTCGAATTCTCCGAATGCATCGACTGGTCTGCGTCTGAGGTGTGTGGCATTGGTAACTGATGTCTGGAACTGGTGATCGTTGCAGGGGTGCTCTACACGCGGTGCACGAATCGTTACATTTATTAACAAAACCACGGCTTTACCATGATACATATTTCAACCGTAACAAGTGTATGCAAGTGTCCGATCGAAGAGATTCTGTGAATGGTGTTTAATTTGCGTTCGAGTAAATTGAATTGAATTTTCCCCCGGCGGGTGAAATCACACGAATGTTCAGTAGCGGGAAAGCCGGGAGAAGTGTCGTTGGTGAGAAGGTATAGGCCAACAACGAGATGGAATAAAAGTGTACGGACAAGTGAACTGCGCGTATTTTTGTGATTGAGGAGGAGCGATCGGCGATTGCGCCGATAAATGAGTCGAAACGTTTCCATTATTTCCATCATATGGACATTTTTGTGGTGTGGTGGTAGACTATCAGCGCTGTGAGTTTGTGGTGAGACTGTACGGACGTTGTTGACTTCAAATTGCTTTTGTGTGGAAAGGAACAGTGCATTTTTGGAAGACCGTTACACAGTGGTTCAAAAGGTTGAATTTGTGAATACAAAATAATATTGTGAAATGGCAGAATTAAAAGTTACATTCGACCGGTTGAATAATGACAACTGGTCAACCTGGCGGTTCCGAATGGAGCTGATGCTGATGAGGGAAGACCTGTGGATGATGGTGAAGGATCCCAAGCCAGAGCAGGCGGATGTCACTTCTGCTTGGACCAGGAAAGACGAGAAGGCTCGTGCGGTGATCGGATTGGCGTTGGAAGACAGCCAGTTGATCCACATTATGGAAGCGACTACGGCAAAGGAGATGTGGGAGAAACTCAAAAGTTACCATGAGCGAGGGTCGTTGTCGAACAAAATTCATGTTCTGCGGCGACTTTGTTCGATGCGACTGGAAGAAGGTGGAAGCATGTCGGATCATTTGGTGGAGGCCACGAAATTAGTTCACCGACTGGCCAGGCTGGGAGAAGCGCTGAAGGATCATCTGGTTGTAGCGATTCTTCTTTCCAGTTTACCGGAGTCATACAACCCGCTTGTCACCGCTTTGGAAGGACGTCCGGAGGAGGACCTTAGACTGGAGTACGTTAAAGGAAAACTTCTTGATGATTGGCGGAGAAGAAACGAGGACCGGGTTGAGAAGAGTGCTCCTGAGAAAGTCATGAAGTCCACAGTGCAGGGTGAAAAACCGAGAAGTTTTGTTAGAAAATGTTATTACTGTGGGCGTGAAGGTCATTTTCAAAGGAACTGCCCCGTTTTATTGGAGGAGATGAAAGCTAATTTGAAAAAGCAGGACCAAGCAAAAACGACAACTGTACGGAAACTGGACTCGGATAGCAACGGCGATAATCGTGGAGTGTGTTTCAGTATGACTACCAGAAGAGATGCAGATATCGCTGAAAGGTGGATCCTTGATACCGGATGTACGAAGCATATGACCAATTCGACAGCGAGCCTCGGTTGGTGGAATCCAGAAGCTGAAGAGGTCATGCTAGCGGACGGAAAAACGGTGAAAGCTAAAGGAAATGGACAAGGAATCATTGTTGGAGTTGGACTAGATGGCGATCCAGTTGAAGTGAAACTGAAGAATCTTTTGTATGTACCTGGATTATCCAAAAATGTGCTGTCAGTGAGCCGGATTGCAGAAGAAGGTTATACGGTAGTGTTTGGACCTAGCGATTGTAGAATAATGGAAGGCGAGAATGTGATTGCTGTAGGTAAGAAGAGCGGTGGTTTGTATTACCAATAAAGGTAGAAGAGATTCTTGAGCGTCGGCTTGAATTCAGGAGGAGTAAGTTTTTAGATGTTGTAGGAGACCAGTAAGGTCCAGTGGGCTGCACTAAGGAGGAGTGTTGGAGTAGAGTAGTGTCAGCCCCCTGGTCGAGTTTGTAAAAGATGAGAGTAGTCAACCCCCTGTGATGACAGATGTTTATGTAGTGACGAAATAGTATGCGTATGAGAAAAACGACGAAGCATAATTGCTAATGTATTGTATTCATGTATATTTGTTTGTTATTAGTCCGTACTAGATCTTTGTTGACTACAGTTGTTAAAACACGCAGTCCGAGTTGTTTGAATACCTTTCTCGTATCACGAATCCCGGGTCGGTAATTTCCACTGCGCTGAAGTTCCCAACAAAAACACAGTTTTGAAAACATTCACAATGATTTAAAGGCATTCTGTTGTATGTTAACTTGCGATAGATGTTTACCTGCCATTTTGTATGGAAATCGGATCTAGTTTTGTGTTTTTTCTTAAAGTTTCAGGTGAATTAAGAAAAAGGGATCAAGTCTCCCCAGTCTCCCCTAGTAAGCTACCTGAAGCCGCACAAATGCTCAAAACAACTATTACACGCAGATGAGTGCACTTCGTCAGCACAACGATGGGCGCCGAAGTGATATCCCATTTGATATTGCTGGAAGTTCGGCATTGGTGCCGGAAATTAGCGCTGAAGGTGCAGTAAACTGGTTCAAAATAAACTTTCCGGGAAAAAATCTTCACAACAATCACTGTTAACAACCAGTTCAACCAGCAATAAGGTATTTGATTCAGATATAGAAGTGGACGAAAATGGTCGTTTTGTTGTGCATTTAGGCAATGCACAATTTTGGTTACCTGTAGTGCCGGGAATGGGGTCAAAAACTCTAGCATATGATTAAAAGACGGATTTTTTTGTGTGTATTTTAACTTAAATGCTAATTCTACACTCAAAGGAAGGAAATATCGGCAGTCAGAATGTCAAAAACATCCCATTGATCATAAACGCCATTTGGCCCATATAGCCGAGGCGGGTAAACGCATGGGTATTCAGCATGACCATGCTGAGGGTGACGGGTTCGATTCCCGGTCGGTCCAGGATCTTTTCGTACAGGAAATTTCCTTGACTTCCTTGGGCATAGAGTATCTTCGTGCCTGTCACACGATATACACATGCAAAATGGTCATTGGCAGAGGAAGCTGTCAGTTAATAACTGTGGAAGTGCTCATAGAACACTAAGCTGAGAAGCAGGCTTTGTCCCAGTGAGGACGTTACGCCAAGAAGAGGAGAGGAGGAGCCATTTGGCCGAATAGGTCGTTAGGCCAAATGCCGTTGGGCCACCGACTAGAGCAGGGGTTCCCAACCTTTTTGAGGTGGCGACCCCCTATAAAAATTGTCAAAACATCTGCGGCCCAATGGATTTTTTTTTAGAAAAAAAAATATGAATTGAATGAACGAAACCTAGTTTTTTTTGGGTACAGTGACGTAGCCAGAAATTTACTATTGGAGGGATTTTCGACGATCAATATTTTTTTTTATTCGACACAAACATTTCGTAAAAAAGATGTCATGTACATTCAATTTGAGTCGTAGTTGAAAAATAGCGGCGCAGCCGAATTTTTTTTTTCTGAAGGCGTTTTATACTGAAAATTTGTTCCTCAAATTGTGGCAGCACCCCCTGCTGGTATACAAAATTGGAAATGGTATAACTTGCACAAAATAGAATAAAAACTTAACAATTTTTTTGGTAACATCCCGGCCCCCCTAGACTGGCTTCACGGCCCCCAGGGGGCCGCGGACCACCGGTTGGGAACCCGTGAACTAGAGCGAGAATCGAACCTACATTCCGAGGCCTATGAGACGGCCAGACGACTGACACCCGGCCACGAAGCCCACGAAAACCATGTTCTAAAAAAATGGCATGGAATCATTCTAGAGGACGACTTTCTCGGGCTATTGATCTTTTGCGGGCGAATGGTCTTACAGGAAAATGTTTCGTTTTTCGGGCGCTTGGAATTTGAGCGAATGGTTCTCAAGCAAATGTTACAGAATCAAAATTTACAAACTAGAGAAAAGCTCCGAATTTATTAATAAATCGCATATTACATAATCAAATGTACTTACTGTTTCGTCATCACTAATGCTTGTAGCACACTATTCATGTAGCATGTATTCCCCAGATTCACAAGTCCAACCCTTGCATTGGCCGAGGCTATTACGGAGTTAGGTATTTCGCTACCGTTGAACGCATGTCGGAAGTTGGTTGGCCGAGGGTATTTCTTCAAACAGTCCTTCTGTAGATTTGAAAGATAAGCATAATTAAAAAATCACAACCAAAGTAATGATTGGTTTGCTTACCAGCTCCCTGTATTGATAATCAGGATTCGGAAAACGTATCATCAAACCTGTAAGGATGACAATAAATCGCTGCTGACAGTCATCTCCCGGCTCGTTTTGTTCCTTCAGCTTTCCCAATTCAGCCAATATTGTAGGAGCCTTGGGAAGAATCTGTAAAAGGATTAAAAGCAAGTAAAGGCTGCTTCTCAAGCATTTCTTATATGTAAAATATTCAATTGCTTACCATGTTGAAAACATCAGGCGAGTGTTCAACAGTCACCATTATATGGAACAATATGGAACACATACTCGCATGATAACCATGTTTTTGAAAATAGTTAAAACACGATTTCACAGAACTACAAGACAGGTCCAATAGCACATCGTGTTTTTGAAGTTCCTGCAGTTGTTAAATTAAAAAAAAAAAAAACGTTGTACGGACTATTAGAATACAAGTTAAATTAATGAAACATACATGAAGCCCGGTGATTATTTCAGAAATCCACGTAACAAGGTCGTTTGCCTGATTTTGAGCCGTTAACCAGTGCATTAACGTTTTGAATACATTCTTGATAGCCTTCGTATCATTGTTCTGCTGGAGAATCCACTGAACGCCCTGTTTAATTAATTCTTTCTTATCCAGTAGGTCCAATACAACGGAAGCATACATGGAGGTTTCTTCATCTATTAGCAAATAAAAAGCAGAAGAATTTGGTTGATTTACATCAGGAAGAAGAATAAATGAGATATTCTTTCAGCTTACCAGAAACCATATGCTTGTAGAGAGTTTTCAAACACACCTCGACGATTTCATCGGCATGCTGTTTAGGTACATGGTAGGATACTTTCCGCAGGAAATGTTGCAGCTTTTCCAGCTCCATGGTTATGATGTCTTTTCTTAACGGAACATGCGCAAGGTACAGAACAATCTGTTCGCAAAACATTTTAACCCCATCAATATCATCTCGAATAGCTTCCGGGTTCGCTAGCAGCATTTCGATGCGTTCGATCATTTGATTTATATCATATTTAGGTTGATTGTGGGGTACCTCTGCAACACACTTGACTGCCATATTTGGATCTACAAAAAGTACTCATTACTTATGATATTAATTACATGTGAATGTATAATGTGCTATGGGGGCGGGGGGGGGGGCATTACTAGTTTTCACAAAAAAAAACTTTGTCGTCTTTTCAGTGGATATGCCTTCTTTTTGTGGGATATTCCGACTTTTTTGGGTTATGAAAACTTGTGTCGTCTCCCCTGATGCTATTTATCATCATTAGTCTTAGAAGTTATAGGAAGTGGACGAGAAAGCTTTTGGTGTTTTTGAACGTTCCCTCTCGTAGACTTTTGTCCATACAAAATTTTCGAAATTTGTGTGGAGCGTAGCCTTTGTTCTGCTTTGGTGCTATTTTGATTGATTTTGTTAATATTTCAATGAAAATAAATTAAATGTATAAATTGATGCAATTCACAGGTCCGCAAAAGAAAAAAAGTAGAATGGCGGCCGATTGAATAATTAATGGCATTTAATGTATTTTCACATTAATACACAAGAAACCCTTTAACTTTTTGATTATATTCTGGCGTGGACATACTTATTGAAAATTACAAAAATCAATTTGCTAAAGATTTGCGACAGTTTCGGCAAATACTCGGTGTTTTGATTCGTGTGAACGGAATTAGGAGCTGATTGGAATCAGGCGCGGTCACGGTACATACTATCAAAAGTATAAGGTAAAGCAGCATTATGCTATTCTCAATTTAGTTGAAAATCGGAGTTTTCGACTAGCGAAGTTGGATTTTTCTCCAAATCCGTGCGTCGAACCTAACTTCGGAAGTGGTGCGCTGTATAGCAAACCTGGTCCGCTATACAGCGCACCACTTCCGAAGTTAAGTCCGATGCACGGATTTGGAGAAAAATCCAACTTCGCTAGTCGAAAATTCCGGGTTTCAACTGCAAGTACAATAGTAGTAGGAAAAACTATTCTCAGACTCTATACTTGCAATAGCACAGCAGTCAATCTGCCACTCGCTCACATAGTGTCCTAATGAACTAAAGAGCTATAATTATCATAATTATTTAGAATAAGGGTCTGTCCATAAACTACGTAAACTTAAAGGGGGGAGGGGAATCTAGCCAAAGTCTACGATCAATACAAATGTCGAAAAGTTTTGTATGAACTAAAGTCTTCGTGGCTTCGTGGCCGTGCGGTTAGCGGCGGCAGTCGTCTAGGCGTATGGTAAGCCAGGGAGTGTGGGTTCGATTCCCGTTCCAGTCGGTGGAAACTTTTCGTCAAACGAAAAATTCACCACTGGGCCACTGGGTGTTCTGTGTTGTCCGTTGTCTAGTGTAAGTAATGTGTTCAGTCTGTGCAGCCTCTGGCTGAAGACGGTGTGAATTGTCTTTATTGTCTTGTCTACGAGGGGGAGGGAGAGGGGCTTTGAGGTGGCCAAAATTGAGTCTACGTACAGGAGGTGGCCAAAATGTTTGGGATAGGCATTTTTTTTTTCTCTCACAAAAAAGTTCAAAATGCTGTAACTTTTATAGAGTGCATCAAAAATTGTCAAAATTTGACTGTATGTCAACCTATTATATGTGCATCATTGGTACACATTTGAGCCCGATTGGTTAATCCAGTGCTTCCTGAACTTTTATGAGGTAGCGCCTCCTTGGAGCGTGACATAAACGTTTTCGCCCCCCTAAGTGAAAATTATTTTTTCTATGATAAATTGCTGAAACCTTGCTTATCGGAAGTACTTGAAATTCCATTATTTGACACTACTGAGGCAAAACTGGTATTTAATGTATATACATTAATATCGATCTCATTTTCATAGAGTCTGATTGATTGATTGCATTTTTGCAATACATTTTGAAATCGTGTTTGTGCTATATATTCTTGAACAAAATCGAGCAAAACAGATTGGACTGTAAACATTTACGAAAACTCGTTATCTTCAAACAGATGCTTTATCAGTGTTCTAAATTGCGGTTCTTCAACTCCAGAGATTTTTGGCCACACGTCCTCAAATAAGAGTGGTGGGAAATTGAAAAACAATTACAAAAATATCTTTTATGCAAAAAGTACAACTCAGGAATATATTGGTGTATTTTCAAATATAGTCATCTTTGATTCGAATTAACGAGCTTCGTATGAATTACACACTTATTTCTGAATTGCCTGTTCGGTACTTTTTTGACGAGATTATAACAGCAGTACGATCTCGGTAGTTTCGGTAATCGATTTTACTGAGGCTCAGTAAAACAACTGTCAAAATCGTATGGAAAAGGTAAACAATGCATTTTTGCTGAACGAGTTCGGTGCTCAGCAGTTTTAATCTCGTCAAAAAATTACCGAACTCGGTAATCAAAATTAAGTGTGTAGATACATTTTTATTATAAAATAATTAATTCAATTAATCAAGTACATAATTTACTAATCGGTTTTGAGGGAATTTAACGCTGAATTTATGAAAAATTTTCAAAACAGCTCCTAGTAATACGCAATGTTTGAAATTCTTTCCGGAAATTTCTTTGAAACATTTTCAAACAACGTGTGACGACTTTCATCCGAAAAGTGTTCTAAGATTCGTCCTAAGGACAAGATATTTGGTGTACACAGCTAAAACTTTCTCGTGCACAAATTTAGAAAAACGTCAAACGGATCTGGTTAAAAATGTGACTCAATGTTTACTGTGCGGAAGCAAGCATCAAGTTACATTTTCAGTCAGATACGTTTGACGTTTCTGTAGATTTGTGCTCGAGAAAATTGTAGCTATGTACTCTAAATACCTTGTTTATGAACTTCATGTTTTTGATTGATTCTATGAAAAAAAAAACGCGTATGATTTAAAAACAAAACTTTCTCATCAAGTAAAGAAAATCTTCCTTTCAAAATTTGGATAAAAATCAATCATAAATTTTCGCCATAGATTTTTTTTATATATATTTTATAAGATCTCCAGGAACCATAGGAATTCTTTCGGAAATTCGTGTATCAGTCTTATTTTTTCTCATGGAATTTTGACAAAAAAAACCACATAAACATAAAAAAATTAAAAATTTAGTGGATCTTGAAACACACATATTTTAATCCTAGAAACAAAAAAACTTGAAATGTCAGGGAGTTTTAATGATTCAGTTGACATTCTGGACTTGTATTTAAATACTTTTGATATACCTATTTAAAAATCGCCCCCGTTTTTGTATTTTCGTCCCCCAATTTTGGGTTTTCAAATTTTCGCCCCCTTAGGCATGATTTTCGTGAAGCTAGAATTATTTCCGTAAAAAATATTTTCAGACAGATTATTTTTGAACTGTCATATCTCAGAAACCAGTGAACCGAATTGAATAAAATTTCAAACCTTTATAAACAATATATTAGTGCTTTACAAGTTATTAAAACATAGGTACTTTTTTAACATTAAATAAGTTATCATGGATTGACACGTTTTGGATTTTTCTCGCGAAAATGGTAATACATATAATAGGTTGACAGTCAAAATTTGAGAGTTGTTGATGCACTCTATGAAAAGTTACAGCATGTTGAATATTTTTGGGAGAGAAAAAAAAGGTGGCTATCCCAAACATTTTGGCCATCCCCTGTACTGCCGGTGGAAGCATAATTGTCCCATGTGCATTTTTGGCAATATTGAGATTTTGCAGCCCATGACCATGTATCATGGGGTACTATCATATGGGGAAATAAAAATAAATAGTTTGTTCCGAAAATTGTTGAAAAAATGCAAGGCCGATTTGTAACATTCTTAAAAGTGGACGCATAAGCGTCACGTTTCATTGGAAATCCTATGGAACTAAAATCGCTCTAAAACAAAAATTAGTGCTCAAATTGAAAATTGGTAGATGTTAGAACACGATTCAGCACTTATACTTCATAGTTGAGACAATTTACTTTTCTCGAACTTTGGACGCGATTTTCTCGATTGTACTGCCGGTGGAAGCATAATTGTAACATGTGCATTTTTGGCAATATTGAGATTTTGCAGCCCATGACCATGTCTCATGGTGTACTACCATGAAAACAAGTAAAAGAAAAGTGGAAGAGGGGGTGTTTGCTTCTTATTTTATCCCGCTCCTTCTCGTGCTTATCAAGGAGAATGAATAATGGGTGAACCGGGAAGAAAGTGATCAAGGTACCCGCAAACCCAGTACTGATTATGATTATGTCTAATCTTAATTGGAATGTTAAATGAATATTGCACATTTAGTTCACAACTGGACTATCGCAGTAAGTATGTTTTCATAAGTGCGAGAACGCAAATAAAAATGCGCGATTGCATCAAATCAACTATGTGTCTTCAGAGCACTTATTCACCGTAGATCGAAGAAGTAGTGCGCTGAAAACACCAACTCGATTTGTTGTAATCGCACATTTTTATACATGTTTACACTGATGAAAATTAAGTGCGCAGTCCAGTGGTGAACTTGATGCGCAATAAATGCTCATATAATAATTGTCACACAAATATTAATGACCAAGCCAATGACACTGAAAAGTTTATACTAACTTGCTTTAAAATATTTCTCTAGAATCCAAACACGTAACTTCGGTGCAGTCTGGTTGTTTTTGACTTCCGGTCCGTAATTTTTTGTTATAAGATCCAGTACAATATTTGGACTGATCAATTCCTTGACCTGAAAAGTAATAGTATGAAAGATACAATCGTTTTCGATATATGTTATTATTTTAAATCTGGGGTTAAATTATAAAATAAACATCTATAAAGTTCAGACAATTTAAAGGCACGGATCCAACAAAGCTGCTTAAAAAAGTACAATTGGCTTGTTTAGCGGTGTTGAGATAATTCCATATTCTGAATCTGCAAGCAAAACTGAGCCGAAATCTACATTTTCATGAAATTTGGTGTCCGGGAACCTAATTAAAAATCATTTTGAAGTTTGTATGGAGAGATTTGTCGAATCACCCCTCGCCGCATGTTGTACTGGGCGGAGCTGTCAAAGAGATGTCCAGCTGTCAAAAGGTGATTGCAAAAAAATCTCTTCAGAATTAATTTTAGGTATCAAAATAAAGTTCTGAAAATCTGAAAAAAATCATAGTGGCTCAGAAAAAGTTACTTTTTTGTATAAAATGAAAAATCGTTACATTTTTCAAAAAATTAAAAAACCCAATTATCCCATCATTTTTAAATCAACAAAAACGACCACAGTTTAGAAATGTTTTTGAAAAGACCTAATGCTAAATAAGCATTTGCCGGGAGTTAGTTAGTCGGCGCAAAAAGTAAACAATGTGCGCGGAAGATTCGGAAGTTTGCTTGCCGGAGTTTACTCTTTTGTTTTTGAACACGACATATACTTGGGAATTCCGGGAAAGATAGCCTAAGGAATAGGCCGTCCCTTATTTTGCAAAAATTGGGAATGTTATAATAAGTTCGTTGTTGGAAACTTATTGTTTTAGCTAAGAAAATGATCGTGTCAAAATTTGAAGTCTGTATCTTAAAGCTAAGTAATCCCTCAAGCGGCCTAAAGTTGTCAAAAATTGTTTTTGACTAAAAAACATGATTTTTTTTTCAACAGAAATAAAAATACGCTATTCTACTAAAACCGATGATTTTAGGACCCTAAAGAGCCAAAAATGTACTAAGAATTGCGATATATGACGCGAGAATGAGTACATAGTATTTCGGGAAGTGTTCCCGAGCAAGTTGCTTCACGAACTGCTACACTCGCGAGTGTAGCACAAGCTGAATATTGTCGGGCCGCCACCAAACCGGACGTCGCACAATCAAGTCGCGACGCGACCGATCTCGCGACGTTTTTGAATCATGTCAAAAGTATTGCGCATCCTTCCCGTTGTTGGACCAAGAAAATGACAATTTTTGATTGAATGTCAGTCTTGATTCCAACCGGATAGACAATATAGACCGTTCAGTGGCTCGCGATAAAATTCCAAACTCTGAATGGAAGTTTAATATAATACAGAAATTAGTTTGTCGCTAATAAACTAAAAAAACGGTTGATTTGAATTAGAAATGGTGTTTACAATTTATTTCTCTGCGGGAAATTGAAGATACCTAATGTATCTGCCCTTCTTTTTCAGGGGGTTTAGCGGCACCTTCTGCATTGATTATTTTTAGGCCAATCTGATTGTGAATTGTACGGTGCTATGTCCAAATTACATACACGTCCAAGTTATATGTTTTACCCTACATATTTGTTATATCTCAATTCTATTCGGGTCGTGTTTCCCCGTCCTGAAATATAACGATTGTTAGTAGGTCTTTTTACCCTATAAAAATCGACATTGAAGCTCAAAGATTTACAATGCCAGACGGCACGCACGGTAGATGCCATTAGATCCGGACAAAATATTTATGTACTTCAGCATAGTTACCATTAGTGTGATTGATTAACCTCTATAATCCTAATTCATATTACCGTGTTTGGTTCGATCGTTTCCAGTAAGGCCCATCCAATTTTTTCCAATGTATTCTGTGTAGATTGCTCAACTTCACTCTTACATACATCAAAACACAGAATCAACCTAATAAAATTATATCGTAAAGAAAAGCGAACGAAAAAGTACACAATTAATAAGGGGAATGGAGCTCCACAACAAATCAAAGTTACTCACCTGAATCCTAGCTGCAATTTTTGTCGATTTGAGGCTGTCCCAGCGTTAATGGACAAAAAACCCTCTTCGATACTGGTATCAATTAGCTCTGCGATCGATCGGAACATGCTTTTACGGCATTTTCTGAAGATTTGGCACTATTTTCACGACAAAACAAAATAAAATTGCACAAATTCCGAAATTTTTGTGCACTTCTTCCTTGTTTGTCGCTGTTGCTGACGAAACTCTGATGCTGTGCTGACTGTCATTCGTATGACAGCCATATCAAGCGTACAGCAAAATTTTGAAGAGCAAAAAAGCTCACACGCCAGAGCAAAAAAGCTCAATGCCTCCGTGCACGGAGAAATCAAACTGCCTATTTTTTGGGTCGATTTTACTCAAAGCTGAGTATATCGAATAAACTAGTTACCCAAAATTAGGTTGTTTTCCCTCTTTCCCCCACCGATGTTGTCAAAAACAAACAGAGATGTGTCTATGGGTTTAGACAGTGCTAGTGACTTGATTCCAGTCAGTTGAAATGCCCAATGAAATCTGTTTACACAACAACAAATATTATTACATGCTTATTTTAACATCGGTTCAATTGACCCCATTAAACTAATTGTATTTGTATTGTTATCAATGGTAGTTTACTATTTACTAGATTCCTTTAATTTATTGGAAAACATTAGAAAAATCTTTGTTCATCTTTTTCTTGTCGTAACGTCCTCACTTGGCTAAAAACTTCTTTTCAGCTAGTTTTCTATATAAGTACTTCCTCAGTTATTCATTGAGAGCTTCTGCCAACACGTCTGTCAGTCGTTGAAGTTTTAGCGGATAACATTCGATAATCGAAACATCTACTGTACTCAAATTTAAAACGAAATCACGAAACCTAAAAAAATATGTCAAGTGATTTTGTATTTGATTATACAAACATGATCTAAGCAACAATGATATTTATTGTTATTTAAATATTTGTTACGAATTTTTTTTTAAGTGTACCGTAATCCGGGGTAACATTGATCAGAATTTTCGATCTTTCTTGAATAATTCTCTTGTTAAAGCAAATGTTACATGATTTATATTTTTAAAACAAGTACAGGCCCTCTGAGTATGTGTTAAGCTACCCGAAAAAGTATTGTGAAACTTTAAATCATGTTAAAATAAGCTTTTTAATCAAATTTTTGATTTTGTGGATTTGGGGTAACATTGATCATGCCAGTCATCAATGTTCGTTTGTGTTAAAAATACCCTTACTTACTAAATTCGGGGTCGCTGATTTCGAATATGTTGTCCAAATTTTTACAAGTTATGTACTTTTTGAGTTATTTTGAGATTAAAATCCTCCAAACCGCGAATAACGCCTAAAGGTAGGCAATTGCTTAAGGAATTGATAGTCTACTTTTAATAAATCGTATATTTTATTACAAAAATGCATTTTCATAAAAGTTTCGTTCATTAAATCCAACTCTAGGATATCATATTGAAGTAATACAGTGATTTCTATCCTCATATTGTATCTAGTATTCATGCCATGCATGAATGTTTGACAATGTATCTCATTGCGTTACGAAACACAGTTATGGACAAATCGATTTATTTTAATGTTAATTATATTCAATTTTGAAGAATAACATGTCATTTAATAGCTAAATAACAGCATATTACGATATACCATTCGATAGCAGAAACTGATTCAATGTAAAATACTTGTTTGAACATTTCATGAGGTCGGTCAAGCCGATCAATGTTACCCCGCTGATCAATGTTACCCCGGATTACGGTAATTGAGAAATATTTTTTTTTAATAAAAAGTCCATGAGAACTTTGCAGGCACTTTTGAAACTATATAAAAACAACTTAAATTAATTTTACTGATAGTTACCACAGACAAACAGACGTAGCACCTTGAACGATTTTCATGGAAATCCATCGCCCAGTTCACACTACCATCACCTGGTGGAAAAGTTGCACGAATCTCTGGGTTGTGCCATATCGTCAACAGAAGGCGCTAGTGTGAAACGTCAAACGCACAGGAAAACCAGAGAAAATGAGCTTCTGCACGAATCTGACGTACTGCTCACTCCCACAGAAAATTTAAAAACAGCGCGCACAGTAAAAGTCAAATTTGACTTTTACTGTGCGCGCTGTTTTCAAATGTTCTGTGGGAGTGAGCAGGACAGGGCAAATTCGTGCAGAGGCTCATAGGTAGAGAAGCGAAGAGTGTGAAGCCAAAAAAACCTTATCGAACCGTCAAACTGGTATCCTATCGAACAAAATCAACAAACCTTGACGATTGCCGCATAATTCATGATAAGTATTGCGATCATTCGAAACATTTTTTTACCAATATTTTTAAATATCAAGGATATTACTGTAAATAACATTGATTCCTTAAATTGACGAAAATTGATCCTTTTTGGTATACATTTTAGATGATTTCTTGTTAATAAATCAACAGCATAAATCATTTTCTAATGCAGTACACGAGAAAGACACTACCCTCGATAGGTGGATTAATCTGTTTTTCGGTAGTTGCCAACATCCGAGTTACGAAATCAAAAAAGAAAAAGTGTTGCCGTTCAGACGGCTGTTCACTCTTCGCTTCTCTACCTATTTTCTCTGAGGAAAACTATGCGCGCGCCTCTGGTTGTGAAAGCCACAACTATGAAAATTTAAAATGATCGTTAAAAGCGTGGTCGATGGAAATTTCGCAAGTGTTACGTCTGTTTGTCTGTGTAGTAACTTTAAATTATTATAGAACTATTGAAAAACAATCGAATCAATTGGGTTGTTTAGTGAACAAAATATTGCTATTTTCTATATCCTAATCGAAAGAGCTCATTTTTCTGAGTATTACGTGATTTTATTGGATCCCAATAAATAAAATGGCTCATTCCAGCCGGATAGACAATATTTATGTATAAAAAAATGAAGGTGACAAGTTTCTCTTGCCTTATAAATGGCCTAGGGTAATTATAATAGCAGGGGCATTTTCTCTATTGATAAGGAAGAAAATATATTGATGAACAGGAAAGTGTGTTTTTATATATTACAGCAAACCAATAAATTTGTAAAACCTCTATTGAAACAAATCTTCCATTCGCCTCCGTTTGACTTTCGTACTTGCAGAGCTTTTTACCGTACTTTTACCAATCGTTCGCATGGTTTCCAGCTTTTGCTTCTTGGCTTCTTTTTTCCTGTTCTTCACCGCCAGCTTGCGTTTCGCAGCCTGCACTGGATTGTTAATTTTCTCCACGGCAACCGTTCTCTGTCGCACACTTCGTTTCTCAAGGATCTTGGTCTGCATGCGCAAACGGATTTCATCGTACTTTTCGCTACCGATTTTCGATTTTACCCTATTTCCCAACCGTATCACAATCTGCTTCACCGCCTTGTCGAGGTGATCTTGGTCACTCAGCTCGCGTGTCACCGGAGACAGGATGGAGGGTGCTAGGGAGACCACCATGCTTTCGTCCAGTAAATCCACCAGGGCTTCCATCCACTGGAACATGTGCTTGCGCTAATGAAGAAAAAAAAGTATATTTTACCAAATAATATTCTCTCTGACATTTGCTGAAATTTTCAAAACTTACCAAAACGATAGATTTTGGAGCTTTTGCAACTTCACTCTGTACAACATATCGTACTCTCCGAATCAACCAGGAGAGATTTACGTCCTTGGATGCGTCGTCATGTTTCAAATTAGTAGCATCGCTTTGTAATGGAATTACTTTAAGGATGTTTGCAATTAGGAGTAAATTTTGCGTTACCAGGGAAGCAACATCGTCTTCCGTTTCTGCTGGAACCAATTGCGAACACATATCCAATACAAGTGACCTCGCATCCGAACGTGGGTTGCCATAGATGTACTGCTGTTTCACATCACATTCTTCGGCTTGCAGTATTTTGTGAACTGTATCAAAATCTATCGCGTTGAGTATCAAACCTAGCAGCTTCAGAGCAGCCAGTCGAACCCACTGGTGGCCATGGGCCATCAAGGACTGCAAATTGTAGGCGAGCTCATCGATGAAATCGCCGTGCTGGACGCTTGATAGGACATGAGGGCACACTTCAAAAATTCGGGTGAAAGCATTTAAAGTCTGAACGAGAGAATGGTCTTTTGCCTTTTCGTGTTCAGAACTATCATCCCCAAGCGGCGCCGCTGAAGATTTTAGCTTTACGAATTTCCCGGTGCTTTCTTCGTTCATGTCTGTGATCGTATAAAGCAGTGCGGGAAGCACCTTCATTAGCCGTCCGCTGAACGATTCTTTCTCCACGTTCACCATCCTTATTATCAACTGGGCTGCCAATTCTCGATGACTGATTTTGGCGCCTTGAAGCATCGTTAGAATTAGTTCTAACAGTTCGTCGTAGCAGGATTTGTCTATTCTCGAAAGCAAACTTTCCAAACTTTGTGCTACCAGCGCACGACAGTCTGGAGATTCTTCGTTGACCAACCGAATTCCGACTGTGATGAAGAAGAATGCAGCCTTTTTATTCAGAATTGCCTGTAAAGATACATAAAAATGTGACATCCTTAGCGCAGATTATTAGTTTGTTAGGGAATCGCGCCACTTGGACGGTGGTTTCTATATTCGTCTGTTTTCCACTATAACTCAGTCAAATTTGAACCAATTGGCATTTGGAATGTGGTGAGATAGGTATAGTATCTACCCGTGTACAACATTTCAAGTCAATTGGTTCAAAATTGACTGAGTTATAGTCGAAAACAGACGAATATAGAAGCCACCGCCTAAGTGGCGCGATACCCTACGGTATGTACGTGATATGGAACCATTTAAAACCTTCTCAAACGTCCTGAAACCTTATGCTCTACAGTCCACTCTTGAAGCATCTATCAAAGTGCACCGAAGACGTCGATACGATCCGAGGCAAATGTGCACTTTTATCACACTTTTTAGGCGTATCAAAAAAAGTGTAATAGTCCAATTTGAGATGCAGTCTGCAATACCCCTTTATAAGGCAGTGGCAACTATATTGCCACCTCATAACAATATTTTTTTCTGCTCACTTAGAAAATGTTGCCAACTTTTGTTTTAACTATTGGACACATTTGACCTTTGTCATCACTCATTATTTTTTTGAATCATAACAAACATCTATTGGTTATTTTAGAACAAAAAGTCTTTGATAAAACTGCCATTTTTGAGCCATTGAAGGTAAATAAGCTCGAACTTTGGTTGTGACAAACAAATCACAAATCTATTGATGACGAATGGAAGGCCTATGTTCCTTCTACTCGTGGACACAATTTGAGCTGGTTTGCTTTACTACTTAAAAAACTCAGCTTTTTTGAAAAATTGTACTAAAGTTAATGGTCATGTACTAAAATGACAACATCTTTCAAAATAATCATCCAATGAATTAACTACATCGGCTGTTTTCCTACTCTCCGCATCGACCAATGTGGCGCTAGCTTCTATGCGCGAAAAATCGCTAAAAGTAAATCGCAAAAATATTGTATGGCGAATACCATCTAAAGGCAAATTCTTCAAAGTGGAACACATTATTCGAAAACATATTTGGTAGTGGTTGTGCACAATGGTGACCACTATTAAGCCTACCAAATATTTTTTCGGGAAAAGCTTTGTATTTCAAGTAATTCAAGTTTAGATGCATTTCGACATACAAAATTAAATTGATTTACTCCTGCTGATCAACTGTGGCTGCGCGCAAAGCGTGTAGTCCATTTTAGCGGATTGTGCTTTTGCCTGCTATGGCCGAATGTACTGTGCTTCAGAGAATTTCGCGTTATTATTTGGGAACCGCTGTGATTGATGTATTGTATAGGTAAATCCAACGGAAGCTAACGATCCCTCCGCATCTGGTGGCAGGAATGAGAACCCTATGAAACACGTGACTCCTCCAAAATTTCACATGGCAAATCACGGAGAGTAGGACCCTTAGCTTAAGCTTCAAATCCGCGGTTATGTCCAAAAAGATACCAATACTCAAACCTTGGCTCAAACATCTTATTTCATTCGATAGAATTTTCATTGACGTCCAACAGATGTTTGATCTTTAGTTCATTCCTTGTCAAATGTGAAATGGTTTCGGATGGACACGAGAACACGGATAAAACACGGATTTAACTCTACTCGATAAAACGCTTAGTCACATATATTCAGTGTTATCTCTTATTACTAATGCGACTGGTGAATAAGTTTTGCTATAGTCAAAGCCTCGTCGTTGACTGAAACCGCGCGCCACTAAGCGAGCTTTATAACGGTCGGGTTTCCCGTCAATTCCACGCTTGATCCGGAATACCCACTTGCTGGTGACTGGAGTACGATTCTTGGGTAACTTCGTCAGACTCCAAGTGTTATTTTTCTGCAACGATGCTAACTCATCCTCTACGGCGTCTTTCCACTTCAGCCAGTCCAGTCGCTTCCGCGCCTCCGCCAAGTTATTCGGAACCTCGTCGACGTATCCCATAGCATTCAACGCATACGCTGCATACTCCACTTCAAAATCTTCGTGCCACTTCGGAGGGCACCTCTGACGCTGCTGCCTTGGTTCATCCCGACGTCCTCCGCTTGCAGTGTCTTCCGCTTCAGGCTCAGCATCACTATCTCCTCGAAAACTGTCAAACTCGTCCACTGATTCTTCATCTGATACTTCTTCAGATCGTTCTTCACCAGACTTCTCCGGCACAGAATACTGGAACACATCACTCGAACGAACTAGCTTTTCTTCGGAACAGCCGCCTTCAGCTTCAACAAAGTCAACGTCGCGTGCGTGAACAATCCGCTGGGAGGTTGTATTCCACACACGATAGCCGTTATGGCCGTAGCCAATAAAGATTCCTTTCCAAGCTTTGGAATCCATCTTCTTCCGATGTTCTTTCGGAATGTGCACAAATACACTACATCCAAACGTACGCAACTTGGAAATATTTGGTTTCTTGCTTTCCCACAATTCGAAAGGAGTAACTCCTGATTGGATCGCAGTTGACGGACTACGATTCACGAGGTAAGCCGCTGTTTGCACTGCCTGACCCCAAAATCGCTTACTGATTCCGCAATCGAACATCATAGCACGAGCCTTCTCAACAAGAGTGCGGTTCATCCGCTCAGCCACCCCGTTCTGCTCGGGGGTGTACGGAACTGTCCAATTTACCTCGATGCCTTTCTCCTTGCAAAACCGCTCGAACTGCTTGCTGCGATATTCGCCGCCGTTATCACAGCGCAATTTGCTAATCTTCTTCCCGAATTTTGCTGTCACCAGAGCTTCAAAGTTTCGGAACCGATCAAACACATCGTCCTTTGACTCGATCAAGAACGCCATCGTAAAATGCGACCAGTCATCGATAAATGTCACAAAATACTTAACTCCATCTAGTCCGACTGGAGTGACTGGTCCACATACGTCCGAATGGATCACTTCGAGCACTCGCAACGATCTTTTCGTTTCACACGCCGGGAACGGTTTCCGAGTTTGCTTCCCCTAAAGACACTATATGCAAAGACACGAAATGTTCCAATTGGAATTCCAAATTTACTGTCAATGTCATTCCAATCGAGCAGGAGACCTGTCAAACGTGCTTTAAAGCATTGCTCGTCGGCATCATCGTCATGATTGGATGATCATCATCGACAACAACAATCATCACACTTCGTATCTTTGCTTATAGTATCTTTAGCTTCCCCAAAACGCACGGCTCACACACGATAATGTTATTGTCATTCGCATCAACGGGGCATTTTACTCCAGTAACCATTTCACAACGAAAAAGCTGTTCCAGACTCTTCGCGTTCAAATGTCCATATCGACGGTGCCACAGCTCCAAGTCTTTCGGAATTCGACCGCACGACAACAACGATTCACTTTTGCTTCGTCCCGCTTTCCAGAAATCCAGCTGGTACAATTTTCCGACACGCGTGCCAGACGCGACGATCTTCGATTGGTGGTAGATTTTCACTTTTCCACCTTCGTACACTACACGCATACCTGCTTCGTCAATACGCATAACGGAGAATAAATTGCACCGTAGTTCAGGAACATACAAAACGTTTTCAACGGTGCACTCAGTACGCTTGCCGCCCACGCACGAAGTCACTTTCACTGTACCAGAGCACTTTGCGACAATGGACTACCCGCTTTGCGCGCAGCCACAGTTGATCAGCAGGAGTAAATCAATTTAATTTTGTATGGCGAAATGCATCTAAACTTGAATTACTTGAAATACAAAGCTTTCACCGAAAAAATATTTGGTAGGCTTAATAGTGGTCACCATTGTGCACAACCACTACCAAATATTTTTTCGAATAATGTGTTCCACTTTGAAGAATTTGCCTTTAGATGGTATTCGCCATACAATATTTTTGCGATTTACTTTTAGCGATTTTTCGCGCATAGAAGCTAGCGCCACATTGGTCAATGCGGAGAGTAGGAAAACAGCCGATGTAGTTAATTCATTGATTCGCCATCCTTGGCGATCGCAATCTCGATCGGATCACGCAACGGCTTCAGGTCTTCGAAGAGTGCCTTGTCGTTCACAAGGTGGTCGGAACATCCGGAATCAACATACCATCGTATAGGACTGGACTCATCCCGCATTTTTTCACCCCTGCTCACGCCTACAAAACACACACCACCATCGCCAGCCATATGTGCCTTTGATTTTGCATCGCCACCAGATTTCTTATTCTTCTTCAGCGTACACTCCGATAGGATATGACCTTCCTTCTTACATCCGAAGCACTTAATCTTCGACCTCCTTTGCTGCCGGTGGAAGCATAATTGTCCCATGTGCATTTTTGGCAATATTGAGATTTTGCAGCCCATGATCATGTATCGTGGGGTACTATCATATGGGGAAATAAAAATAGGTTGTTTGATCCGAAAATTGTTGAAAAAATGCATGGCCGGTTTGTAACATTCTTAAAAGTGGACGCATAAGCGTCACGTTTCATTAGAAATCCTATGGAACTATAAAATTGCCCTAAATAAAAAAAATAGTGCTCAAATTAAAAATTGGTTGATGTTAGAACACGATTCAGCACTTATACTTCATAGTTGAGACAATTTACTTTTTTCGAACTTTGGACGCGATTTTCTCGATTGTCTGTTGTTGCACATGGGACATTTATGCGTCCACCGGCAGTTTGGGGCTGCTTCGAACCGGCGAACGCCGTCCCATCGTTATTCGTTGCACCCAATTCGACACCCTTCCGTTTCGTCTCTTCATCAAGCAGCCGACACTTAACAAATTCGAGGGAAAGATTCTCCTCCGGCATCGTTTCCAGCGCCGTAACTACTGCCGAATATGATGATCCAAGCGTCAACAAAAGGTGACAAACGACATCGAGCTCATCCAGATCTGCACCCGTCGAACGATACTCCCGGACAAGTTTGTCAAACTGCAAGAAATGATCCTGCAACCTTCCGTGTTCGAACCGCAGGGTCAACATCCTTCGCTTAAGGTGCATTCGACTCGCGATGCTGCGTCGTTCAAAAACTCGTCGAAGGGCATCCCATATATCCTTGGGATACTGCTTGTCCTGAATATACTCGAGCTGTGAGTCATGAATTCGGGACACCAGCAGTGACTTGCATTTCCGATCCAGCTTGGCTCGTTTTTCACGTTCAACTCCTTATGCTTCTTCACGTCCTGGCTATCACCGACCACATCTTGCAGGGATTCCGCCTCACTAGCTAGCGTCTGGATACATTCCTGTAGTTCGTGTTCTTCTAGCAGGATTTCCATTCGGAATTTCCATGCGGAATAATTGGTGCCGTCGAACAGTGGCAAAAACATCCGTTCCGACTTTTCTTCCATCGCGCGAACCACTTCGACCGCTACTACGCGATATCTCCTTCTCATTCTTTTTTTCGGCGTCGGTCCATAAAGCCATCCTTGCCCTCAAAAAAAAATTGAGGGCAATGTTTACAAATCGTATGAGAATTCGATAAGGTTAGGTTTTTGCTGCAAGCCTCTATGTGACGCTGACGGCTTCGCTTTGCTTTGTTTTGCTTGTGGTCGAACTTGTTACAAAAGTGACACATTATATTTAGACTGACTGGAAGTGAGAGTAGAGTCAATGTCAAAAGTGGAATTGCGATCATCTGTTATCTCCATACAAATTCCCGAGCAGGAGACCTGTGAAAAATGGAACATGACGCCACTCTCCCTTCCAGTCACTCTAGTTATATTCTGCTTCTTCATAGCTGCCAATGTATATATCCAGGTGAGATATATTGTCTATCCGGTTGGAATCAAGACCGACATTTAATCAAAAATTGCAATTTTCTTGGTCCACAAGGGTCGCAACTGTTTCGCATCTAGTGCGCTGTGTTGCTGACAACAACGGGAAGGATGCGCACTACATTTGACATGATTAAAAAACGTCGCGAGTTGGGTCGCGTCGCGACTTGATTGTGCGAAGTCCGGTTTGGTGGCGGCCCGACAATACAACAGTGTAATTTTATTGTTTTTAGAAATTAGAAGTCCCCCACATTAACTCAGGGTAGTAAAAAATATTGGATCGTAGAATAATACACATTGTAATGGTCGGTTCATGACTATACACCTTCATCCACAAACGCAGATAGAATGCCTTCCAATTGAACTTACCGTTGGAAATAATTTGAAGATAGTTTCCAGCATCTGTACCGCAGACTCACGACCGGCAACCATCTCGTACTCCAGTTGACTGACGTAGAAATGAAGTGTTTGATCGATGCTCTTACCGAGTGCATAGTTCAGCAGATATTCCTGAACAATCTGGCGACAGTCTTCCCTAATGAGAAAGATATATAGAGAGAGTGCAAGAGGGTTATAAAATGCTATCTTCAAATAAAACACGTTTAACTGTACCGTATTTTCTGATTATCGTGGGTAATACTGAGCTCAGCGACCTTTTTAACGATTGCTGCCACCTCTGGGGCGATTAGCTTCCTTCCAATAATGGATCGCAACAAAATCAGAGCCATATTTTGCTTCTCGTTGTGATACAAATCTTGTTCCACGTATAGCAGCAACATTTTCAGTTGATCATTACTGATTTCAAAGTATTTAACATACTTTAGCAAGGTAACGACCGCTTTGAAGCTGTTTTTCACCAATTGGAAGTTTTCATCGTTTCGACCAATTACAGCCGTGGCATACTTATGCAAGAGTTTCAGCAAGTTTTCCACTATTTTCGCGATGTTCTTCTCAATCCCAGGCAAGCTTAGCTTGCTAGACCAAATAGAGGAAATGCATTTGATGCTTAGCGTTGTTACTTTAACATGATTGCTGTTCAAAGAGTCGACCAATATGGGAACAAGTGGATCCAAGAATGCTTCATATTCCACGGAGAGCACTTGATTTTTCTTTATGAGTGAATGCAATATCTCTAGTCCCATTTCGACGAAAACATGAGCATTAGTCTTCGCGCTAGTTACCAACGCAATTTGATTGAAAGCACCTCGCCGTTTCGGTTCCGCCGGGATCAGATAGATGTCTGGTCTTTTTTCTTTCATTTTATTTTTCTGCTTGTCGGACAGAGTGGCTTGTTTACCCCCGCAAACCAAATCAGGAATGCTCTCCGAAGTAATGCCGAACACAAAGATAAGTATGGCTTCGACGCTGATGTTTTCGTTGGCACATATTCCGTCCGCAATTTTGCTAAGTGCTTCTTGCACTTTGAGTACGGTTTTCCTTGAATTAGTTTTGGCAATTATTTCCTTTAGGGGCACAATCAAATCAAGTGTTGATTTTTCGCTCATTTTCTTCGCCAATATTTGAAGCGATAGGAAACTCTTCTTGTTAGGTTTGGCCTCTGGCGTTTTACTGATGAGAGAACCGACTTCCTTTTCTTCGGACAATCGCCCAAATATATCGTTGATGCATATGCTCAAAACCAGTTGCAAGATATCATCGACGACTTCTGTACTAAGTTGATCCTTGACGGCATCTAGCAGAGTGTGCACCGTTACCACCATTACATGTTGTTGAAAACCTCGAGAAAGTATAGCCGTCAAGTTCTCCAAAATGATTCTTAGGAGAGACGGGCCCACAGATAGAAGCATGTTTTTCAGCGTTTCTCTCGCTATGCTGCGAACCTGTTTTAGGTTGGACTTCAAAAAGTTTATGACCTTCATTAACAGTTTAGGCAAATTCAGATCCATAAACTTTGTTGGTAACTTCTGCAGTAACTTAACAATCGCTATTGCAACTGGGATTTTGGACATCTCTTCTTTTTCACGCTGGTATCGTTCCTTTCTTTCGTTGAGCTTGATGCTGTCCGGAATTTCCTTGTAATTTATAGCTGAGAACAGATCCGGAATCAGTATTTTGGAGATGTCGTACATGATATTTTCCGCATTTGCCTTTCCCAGTATGGTCAGGCCAGAAAAAGTGATGTGCGATGATACTTTTGAAGATATCTTGTCCACTTTGTCTTCATCGTTGTCTTCATTATCTTCGGAATCGATGTGCTCATTAGACTGTTTGTTTTCCTGTTTTTCAACGTCAACGATGTCAGGTTGATTAGCATCCTCTGCAGCATCGGTATTATCACTGTAAGATAAAAATAACAAAACTATAATTAGTTGCTCTCTTTCGGCGGATTTATATTTTCTATCAAGACTCGGTTTTAGAGGTTTTAGACAATATATAATTGCTTTTTTTTATTGAGAGGATATTATAGAATGTACACAGTAGTACAAATTAGTCGTTGGAAATGGCCTAATGGAGGGGCAGCAGGGACGAAAGTCCTGGGGCCTGACGCACCCCCCCCCCCCCTTACGAGTCACCCGCGTAGTCGCCGGCTAACAATACAACTACTAACCCCAATTTAAGGTGTCAAGCGACCCGTGCTGAGGAGTGAGTGATCGAGGGGGTGAAAAAGATGCTCGATCTTTAACGGAGGCTGTGGGGTACCTGGGCACCCCCACATACCGCCATACAATTTTTTTGCGATTAACTTTTAGCGATTTTTCGCGCATAGAAGCTAGCGCCATATTGGTAGATGCGGAGAGTAGGAAAACAGCCGATTATTAGAGGCGAATGCCGCATTGCGGTAAAGCCTCTTGAAAAAAAAAAAAAACAGCCGATGTAGGTAATTCATTGATAACGCACGCACATTGCCCACCCGGAGTAACGCCTACGTTATCGAGTGACAGCTGCTGACGAGATCATAGCAAGCCGCGACTCTTCCTCTTTCTTCGGTCAGCGTCCGACCACGCACAGTGTGTTGGGTCGCTGCGCTGAGCAACTCTCATCGAGAACCATCAGCTAAATTCCCACAATGGCTATCCTGCCAGGTTTTATTGCGTTTTTTTGCAATAAATCTCAAATAAAGATGAGAATCGCTCAGCCAGGGAAGTTTTTTTTTTTGAAGAGTGACCAGGTGGAGCTGCAGGACAGCTGATAGCAAAGCCTGGACCCTTTCCCAACTTTCCCCCTACTAGGACTAATACCATAGACTAATTTCAAGACCTCGATGTACCAAAGAAAACGATCAAATTTTCGGTGACCAGTCCGGTACCCAATAAATATTCATAACCGTGTATTTTTTTCCGTGTAAATTGCCTTTTGTGTAAATTTTATTTAGCGTGTTACACTGATCTGACAGCTCTGACAGTAAGGGACTAAACATAAATTACGTAAAGTGAGTACCGAGGATTGTTCACAATCTGCGAACTTGACTGCGGAAAAAATTGCGACCATGACGCCGCTGCTAATACTCACAATGGACTAGACGATGTCGTCAACTTGAGCAAAGTGTGTAGTAATTAGCATTAGGTCGTAGTAGTTTTTAAAAATACTGTTTTTAACTTTTCCCATCGCACTAGTGTTTTGATCGAATGGAAGCTCCAAAGATGATTTGATAATTGAACAATATTTCAATAATCGAAAATCTCCGAGGTCACTGGACAACATTCAGAGATAAAAAAGGGTGTCTATGTCTATGTTAACGCCTTCAGAGTACTATTCTTAAGAAATATACAAAGAGAAAAAAGAAAAAAAAATGTGTCGTAGCTAATTTTTAAAGATTTGATATTTCTGAAAACTATTCGAAGACAGCTACCAGAACTAGCGTTTTTAGCCGATATGGACAACTAGTTTTTCTGACAGCTTCCCCAAACAATAATCAGATAATATCCTCAGTTATTTTATAATACATTCTGAAAATTATTTCAAGCTGATTACCAATAGTGTCAATAACCGATGTTAGTCATTGACAGCACCAGCATCATCTCCAAATAACTCTCATATTAGGGTTAGATAACACTTTTTGAGCTTCCATTCGATATTGTAAAGAAATTTGTCAAACCCTATTTGTCAAAATATAGTCAATAATGTATCAAATTGTGTTTCTAATTTCGCTAGTCGTCTTCTGCATATCTGTGATCATCTCAGTCCAAAGTAATATTATATCTAGAAATCCTCTACATAGAGATAAGCGGAAGTTACATATGTCGATTCGGCAACGCTGTTCATTTTGTTTACATCAGCTGCCAACACTTGCTGCAAAGCTACAGGGGTTACTCAAAATAACTGGGACAGGTAACATTTTCACTTTTCAAAAAATGTTCAACTCGCTGTAACTTTTCTAAAAGTGCATCAAATATTCTCAATTTTTTACTGTAAGTTCATCAACTAGTTGTGTATCAGTAGTCCAATTTTGAAGAAGATCGGACCATTGTCCACGGAGTTATAAAGATTCTAGGAAAAGGTAAAATTATCCGATAACCAACTTTGAGCTGTTATATCTCCGGATTCAATGAACCGAATGCAATGAAATTTTGACCATTCATGACTTGTATAATAAGCTATGAAAAACCTTTGACTTAACTTAAAATTCTTTACACGGAAGAAAATTATAACGATTAGATTATTTTTCTAATAAAACACCAAATTATCCAAAACTTCAACATCGTTTCAAAATTCAAGATACAAATTTAGTTCAATTAATTTTCGTCTAAATGACTTATATATAAATGTGTTTTGAAGGAAAGTTACAACATAGCCGCTAATAAATTGAGAAAGTAATGGGATGCATATTAGAAATTGATTAATTTGCTAAAAAATCGTGAAATGAATGAAATCGTTATAACTTTTTCTCTTGTTAAAAATTTAAAGTTAAACGTTTTTAATAGTTCATCATATAAGTCATGAATGGTCAAAATTTCATTGCAATCAGTTCATTGAATCCGGAGATATAAAAGCTCAAAGTTGGCTATCGAATAATTATACCCTTTTCAATAATCTTTATATCTTCGTGAAGAATAGCCCGATCTTTTCCAAATTTAAACCACTGATACACAACTAGTTGATGAACTTACAGTAAAAATTTGAGAATATTTGATGCCCTTTTCAAAAAGTTACAGCGAGTTGAACATTATTTGAAAAGTGAAAATTTTACCTGTCCCAGTTATTTTGAGTATCCCCTGTAGATGTTCAAACTTTGTGCGTGACTTCGTAGTGGTTCAAGTTGTTTTGTTTACATTTTCTAATTATGGTAGATTTTTTTTTTCAAAATTTTGAAAAAAATAGCGGAGCAATCGATGAAATCTGAAATTTATTGCAAAGTGTTAAGCTAAACATATCGGCAGAAATGAAGCAAGAAGCAGCAATGAAAGTTTTTTCGAGAAGTGCAGCAACAAAAGTTTCGTCATAGGCTTGAGCTTTTGAAAGCAGAATTAATTAAATTCTATCTTTTTACTAAACTTACATATACCGTCAATTTCTCGATATTAAAAATAAATAATTTTAATTTATTTAGTTCGGATTGCAATACCGTTCAATCGACGCCTTCTTACGAACAATCAGCCTGTTCATTTGGCTCACACTTTGACAGTTCTTTCTGCACGATTGGCTTACAATGGCCGCCTCCGCAGATCTCTATAATGTAGGATTACTAATTATATCCATCGTAACCCTTTACAATGTCAACCGTCCTAAGTCCTAACTAAATTCCTGCTTTTTTTGATCAGTGAAATAATACCGTCTAAAGTGCCCCACACAATGCGTACGTTTGCGTGTGCGTGACAGTAGTTTGACACATTTCCCATGGGAAAACTGTCAGAAAAACGCAAACCTCGACGGAACGGACGCTATGTGTTCCAGGCTTAAGATATAAAAACAAAAAAATTCAGTCAACTGATTTTTGTCAAAAATAAAAATGATAATGATTATTTGTCAACTTTTATAAATTCACAAAACCCATAAAAATAAGAAATTGAAATACAAACTCCTATAATCAACAGTTTTATCTTTACCTAATCAGTCCATAATTTTCTAATTGTAATGAATCTAATCTGTAAGGCTGTAAGTCAACTTATCCTAGCGTCCCCTGTCCTGTGTACTAACGAATTCAAGTAACGAATGATGAATGTAACGCAGAGACCTCCTCTACCCACTCTTGCGTTACGTTAAATTTAACAATTATTGTTAAATTTGAGAAAATTCAAAGAATGCAAAGATTAGGTCTATGCAAGCTGAATTATAATTTATTTTTGATTTGTGATAAATGCACGACGGATACTCCTTTGGTTCCCATTAGCACTTACGGCGATTCCTTCACTTGCGCTCAACTCGTAAACTAGATATATCTAGCTCAAAGTCCAAGCGGTGGTGAATGAACTGGCGCTAAAATGCTAATGGGTTAAGCCCTCCCATCGCGTCAAGATCGAATATCCAGGGGGAGGGGAGAATCGCTCAGCCAGGGAAGTTAAACCAAAAGTGAATATATTTGGAAAGTGCAATTGAATTGAAAACAAAGACGAGTCTCGAAGGTGCCGCAAAAAAAGGAAAAGAGACGCGCCGAGAAATCCAAAAAAAAAGGTTCGAAGAAAGGTAAAGAGGGACGTGCCTCGGAAGCTGTCGATTTGATTTGGTAAATCAAAATAGAGAATGAGGGAGGCGCTTCGAAAAACGTCGTACTTTAATAAAATAATTATTGAAAATACAACGAAGATTGTTTTATTCAAATAAGATAATTTTGGTTTTTGAAATACAGAGGCAAAAAAAGGACAAATATTCGGTAGATAAATATATTCATTAAAATGCAGACCATGAATCGTGCTCGATGCATCCTAGCTTAAGGTTGAAGGATTCGTCATTGATATTATCGTCATCATTGAAAATTCAAAAGCAGTTTTCTCGTGCACAACACAAATATTTGTTATGAAAATGTATTCACTGCATTCCATTTTCCATCTGAAACCCGGTGAATACATTTTCATTATGATCATTTGTGTTTTGAACGAGAAAACTGCTTTTTGAATTTCAATGATTACGATAGTATCAATGACGAATCCTTCAACCTTAATCACTCAGATCCTGCTGATCTGTGTCAGCCGCCATAAGATTGCGACCGTTTGATTTGTACACGGCGGCTGACAGCTTCATCCGTCGTCTGCAAAAGTTTTAGCCAAGGTGCACACCGTGTACAAATCATACGTGCGCGGTCTGGCGCGATCTGAGGCTGCGCGTTTCGAACGCAGCTTGCTGAGAATCTAAGATAAGCGCGACAATATGAGCTTGTAACTTAGTCATACGCGCTGTGGTAGTTTAGCTGCGCGATGAGTAGGCCGAGCTCTTGGAATTATCATTATCAGTCTAACTGTCAAGAGAGAAGCACCACATTGGCGACGAACGAACCCCGTTTGCTTTCGAGCCTTCGAAACGATCATCGGAGCGTTTGCCAAAACGACTTTGGACGCGATTTTGGAGATCCAATCCAGACAATGAAAAAATCAAAATCCGTTGTCCGTGAAAGGATGTGCAAGAGCTGCAAGTGAAGCTGACCATCAAGAAGGAAATGTCCATAGTGTTGCATATGAAGGTTTTATTGCTTTTCAATTTTTGAAAAATGATGACAAATGTCTTATCGATATGATAATCGATGAGAGAAAAAAATGAGAAAATAGAATTGAGGGGGATCGAAGCAAAGGGGTGTTGTAAGTGATAAAAATCCACATTCGAGTAAATGAGATTCAGTTTTTCAAAAACAACCTAATTTTCTCCGATTTATTGTATTTTTTTCCTAATCATCTTAAAAATAATCTTTAAAAAATTTTCAAAAGCTTGAAATCTAAAAAAAATGGTTGTTATGGCCAATTTAAAATTGATAAAATGATCACTTACACCCATTTGCTCCTGGTCCCCTCAAATATCCATTATTATAACTAACTAATGTATCAAAGTACCTAGAGAAAAACAAATAAAGCGTTTAATTCTGTTTCTAAAAACGAACGGACATGACAGAAAAACTAATAACTATATTATACGCACCTTGTGTTATTGCCAGCTGCTTTCAGTTGTACCAAACCACCTATATCCTGCAAAAGTGCTGTATCGGCTTTGGTAAGATCAAAATGGAAATTATCCAACAACGCGACAACAAGCCGTATCAGCTGCTTTTGATACTCGATGTTATGCTTCATTTTGTTCAGATACTGTTTCAACAGTGCCTTATAACTAGTCCATGGCAGCATCCGGCCAATCAATGCAACGCAACTTCCAGCGGCATCGGTAAGTCTCACTTTCTTGCGGTATGTCTCGTTGCACAGGTAAGTTGACACAATTGGCAAAACGAAGTTGTTCAATGTGTGCGGAGAAGGAAGTTTCGTAAGTTTTTGCGCTATTTTACAGAATCTATTCATGGCACGACGGTGCCGATGGATTTGCAAATGGGTGATGTTGTCGAAGAAATCGATCTCGCGATCTTGACTATTAGTAAATGGGTACAAATCGGCAAACACACTACAATAGTCGGCGCATTCTCTGCTCAAATCGCCCAGAAGCTGAATATTTTCATTTCTGGTGGTCTCGTTTTTATCCTTGATACCCTTCATCAATGCAGTCAGTATAACGCGTTCGATCAAATACTGAGTTTCTGCTTTCTTGTCACTGCCATACATTTTGATCGAATGTATTGTAACTTTCCGCAAGAAGTGATTGGTGTTATCACGAACAGCTAGGTCACTATCGGTTTTAAGATAATAGAAGCACTGATGCACGAAAAGGATGGTGAGATCGATTCCAATCGTTTCTCCATTTTCCATCATACGATCGATGGTGCGGAATGCCCCAAGCCGACGCTCATAATCAGGTTGTTCCAGCCAGCGTTTATCCATGGCATTCATGTCATCAAGAATCGCAGAGCAGCGAGTATGTTCTGGAGTGTTGGATTTTTCCGCGATGAGCTGAACCATTTGGCGAATCAGTTTCCTGGTAGCTGAGAAAAAGATGTTTGAAAATAAGCTTTACAAACATGTATCTGTGTTAAAAAAAATCTAGTTTGGTATTATAAAAGCCTGTGTAACTACCGGATCGTTAAATCGGCCGGAATACGAGCAACCTTTAGGAAAATATGGTAATCAAACAAACTTGGTGAAAACTTTGGTCGTAGGCTGACAAGAGAATGGGGGAGGCCTTTGTTTCAACAAACCTTCTCGTGGTGAACTCACCTAGGGCGAAAAGCCACGTTAATAAAGACAAACAAAAACCAACAAACCTGAGCGTCTGTTTCCCATGCTAGTGGATGCTGATCGTCGTCCGAATGCGAGTGCACTACACTAAGCTTAACTCAACAGTACACCATGGTCCTTCGGAAAGTTTGTGGTTGATGACCAGCCCTGCGAGCCAGTTGTAAAAAACAAATGCAACGGAAAGTCGCCAAGAGGCAACAACCCCATCGGATAAAAAGAACATGTGGTTGAAAACTCAGTACGTGCAGTTGGAGATATCTCAATTCAATTTCATCGGGTACACCCAAGGGGACGGCATCCTATTTTTTCACTATGGAGTTTGACAGGTTGGATTGTGCCTCCTTACGTGGAGCATAAATTTATGCTCCAGCTAAAATATTCACCAACACAGCCATGAAATTTGAGTGTTTACTTTTTTACGAGGGATATTGGTGCAAACCGCTTGCATCACATTAGTTCTCATAAAAGTGTTGATCATGAAAAAGGGGCACATTTGATAATTTTCAATTTGAGAGTATCAATGCTTAGGTGAAGTTCCTACAGAGAGTGGGAATTGTTTGTGAAAAGACACACAACACGTCTTTTCGCAAACATTTTTCGCCAAAGTGCGTTTTTCCTTATTTTCTCCCGCTGCTGTATTGAGTGAACGTTGGTATTAGTGAGCTCTGGTTGCGCATGATAAGCGGCAACAAAATCAGATCACCATAGCAGCCCCGTGGGTACACCCGTATACTCGTCGATGTACTGAAAGGATTTTTAGCGGAAACGTTTAGAGATAACTAAACCATCAAGGAATCACACGTGAGCTGGGAACTGCTTTTATCGCGACATCGTGAGGAATGTGCAGGTTAATAATCAATGATCGATGCTTCAACTTAAGCATAATCAACGTGCACAGCTCTCACTTCGGAACCACTGATGATGACAAAGATAAATTCTATGTGCAGCTCGATCGCGAATAGGAGCGCTACCCAAAAACAACGGCATGAAGATCATTAAATAAAAGCTAAATGCTCAGGCCAGGTGAAGGAATTTGGACCGACGATCGCACAGATCGGCGCCCACCAGTTGACGGACAAAAACAGCCGCTGCCTCCAAATACATGGCCAATCAGTTACGCCTAGACATCATCAGAGCAACGGAATTACAAATCTACACCGCTCTGATCGATGAACGACTGTTCTTGACATTATCGACGCCAGGAGCTATTGTGGCGCTAACATCGAATCTAACTACTACATGGCATGGAGGCACAGAGTCACGATCAATGGTAATAAAATCGCTGATTTTGATTTTAGAATGTGAGATCTTCAGAACGATAACCAGTATAAATACCTAATACAAAACGCTACACCGGATTATCTTCCGTTGTATGTCACCTAAAACGAATGAGTTCTTGGGATGTTGTCAAACCAGATTTTTTGAAAACTGATCATAAATAAACCAAATCTTTACGATTAATCCTACAAAATTGCCTGAACACAAGATTCCAACAAATCATCAGTTAATCGATTTTAAGGCGGCAGATGTCCTAATATTGTTGATAATGTCTCATCTTAAATGTGATGTTGAACCATTAAATATTTGTATGTATATACCTGCATGTACCTAGTTTCTGAACTTACCCAAATCTAGAACTCGTTCCAACAAAACTCCAATCTTGCGCAGGTGCTTTTCCGGATGTGGAACCATTTTCAGAAGCGAATGAAGTGCTACATGCATCTGCTGGATTGTGTCCATATCTACGTTGGGCAGCGTAACCCTTCTAACTATCATCGGTAGCAACATGTCCGTTATAGCGTCGCAGCATTCCTCATTTTTAACATACTCAGCAATTCGGGACAACACTAGCAGATGATCCTTGTTTATTGACCGTTTACGTTTCATTATCTTCTGGATGTATGATATGATGTCCATAACGTACGGCATAAGCAGGTAAGTTCCGAGATTCATTTCGGCCTCGTTAAATGTGCTGTCTACGGTTTGACTGTTGGAAACCGTGATTCTTTCCGTTTCACTGGTGTCCAAGGTGAGCAAAGAAATGATCATCTTTAGTATTTCTTGACAAACCGCGTCGCTTGTTTTTTCTCCGTTCAATAAGCTAACGATACGCGCTATGGGAGTTGATTGTAAAACAAATCCTTCTTCTGATAATGATCGCGCTAGAAGCTGATAGTAACGGGGATTTTTGCTCCAAGTAATGAACAGCTTCAGAAGTGGAGTAGGCGAGTGAATACATTCCGTTTCCAGTTTTTCCAACTGGGGTCGCACATAGATGGCGAAAACGGCTTCTATCTCTTCCGGAGTCCAGCTGTAACTGTCGAAGTGATCGAAAAATTCCACCGTATTCATGAGAGCTTGTGATTTCAACTGTTTCACCATGGAATGATCCATCTGCATGAGGATTGCATCCATACAAAACTTAATATGGAGCAAGTACTGAATAAACGACTCGTCTTTCAATCCTCCAAATTGTTCCCGAATGCTGTCTATCATTTTCATGAGAACCTGTATACGATAGACCGGGAGGTCTTCCTCGAATCGATGGTCGCTCTTGCTGATGGCTTGGTAGGTCTCCAGAGGATTGGAGCGCAGTAACTTCTCAAAATATGAGAACGACATGCTTATGAAACGATTTATCTCATCCTCTCGGAAATTGCCTACGAAGCGTAGCAGTAGGGCCTTTAGCTCTGCGGGCGTCACCTTCTGGATCATTCTAGTATGAACAATTTTCATGACCAACGGAACCACCTGAAAACATAAATTTCGTTTATAATAGTAATGCACGTATCATTCAACACATAGGGTGGGGCGGGGCAAGATGGTTCAGTGCCATTTCCGAGCGCATTACTAATGTTTTGATTATGTTGGTAATTTTGTCACCTGACGCCTGACCAGCATGAATCTACAAAAGTTGAGGGTAGGTATTTATTGAAAAATTATTCCCTCTCATTGGACATAAAAAATAAAATGTTTTTTTGGTATTTTTTCTATACAGGGTGTTAGGTTCCTGAGTGCAAACTTTTTAAAGGGTGATAGAGGACCATGAATGGTGAAAAAAAATGTTCTACGCACATGGTCAAATCTCAACCGTTACGTAGTTATTGAACTTCCCATGTGTTTGGCTCTTATTGCCTTAACTGGCTATAACTTGAAAATGATCAAACTTATCGCAGTTTTTTTTACCCTTATTCGAAAGATTATTGAATGTTATAATAAATGGCATTTTTGAATCGATTGGTTTAGTGAAATAACTAAGTTTTATAGAGCAAAATAGCTAAAAATAGTGTGTTTTAATTTGTTTTTATCTAGTCCTATAGGACATATCGGTGAAGTACTAGATTTGTAGTAATGAGCTGAATTTTAGTATGGTGAGAAGGTCAATTCTCCGTTTCTGCAATGAAATGGTGCAAAAAGCGTGGGTATTATGATTCCTTGCCTAATTTGATGCTGTTTGAGCAAAACTTTGGGCAACAGTGTTGTTGTTTTCTCCATTTCTTGCAACATAAACAACATTGTTATCCAAAGTTTTGCTCAAACAGCATCAAATTAGGCAAGGAATCATAATACCCACGCTTTTTGCATCATTTCATTGCAGAAACGGAGAATTGACCTTCTCACCATACTAAAATTCAGCTCATTACTACAAATCTAGTACTACACCGAACGTGCCCCATTGTAGAGTGGAACACTGCCTATGATCGCATAATTGTCCCATATGAATAGGAAACCCAACAAAGATGGGACTGATATGCGACCATGGGCAGAACAGGGACCATAACTTTGCCAAAGAAAAAAAATTAATTTATTACGCATGTTTCGAAGATAATTGACAAAAACAATTTAAAACACTAGTTTTAGCTATTTTGCTCTAGAAAACTTAGTTATTCAACTAAACCAATCGATTCAAAGATCCCATTTGATAGAAAATTCAATAATCTTTCGAATAAGGGTCGAAAAACTGCGATAAGTTTGACCATTTTCAAGTTATAGCCAGTTAAGGCAATAATAGTAAAAAACATGGGATGTTCAATAACTACGTAACGGATGAGATTTGACCATATGCGTAGAATTTCACCACTCATGGTCCTCTATCACCCTTTAAAAAGTTTGCACTCAGGAACCTAACACCCTGTATAAACGACCGCGGGGCAAAATGGTCAATTTTGAGCGAATTTTTGGAGGATTCAAGTGTAATTTATTCTTTATTTCAAGACCAAGCGAAAGGAGCGCCTTAAATAAAAACATCACTTTTCTATTTCCCAAATAAATTATTAATGTTTACTAGTTTATTCTGTATTGATATGGTACATACATGAATATAGAAAAAGACGTATTTATTGCCGTATTTCGTTAAGACAATCTAAATTATCTTCAAGGTGACCCATCTTGCCCCGCACTTTTTTCGCGGTGCAAAATAGGTCAGTTTTTTAAACTGCTTGTTTAAAATCATGTTTTGTATTTTATGAACTTTTTATTGACTTTTAGCACAGTTAACTAATGTATTGAATAGAAGAGGACGAATACGATTAGTGTTTACAATGCTATAATGATCCATCATTAGGTGACCCATCTTACCCCGCCCCACCCTAAATATGTAACAATCAATGACCCTTGAGTCAGACGACGGCCATTTTTCACATCTTGTTTTAGGTTTAATGCGTCATTGTTGACGAATGTACACTGCCCCCACTCGGATTTTTGTACAAAACTGAATAATTTTGTAGTACACGTATTATTTTTCGCGGTTATGTATTGACGTGTAAAGCAATCTGTGAATGTTTCGAGATGATCGAGGTGTTTTTCATGTAATGGCGATATTTCAAAGTTTTATATGGAAACGAGTTTTCAAACTTCAAATGCCGTTTTCTCAATTCCTATTTTTTTTACAAAGGGGACTCACATGCGAGTGGGGGCAGTTACAGGGGACAGACACAATGATCGGGACAGGCAGAATATTCATTTTACAAAAAAATGTTCAACTAGCTGTAATATCTCGTAAACAGCGTCAAAAAATCTAAAATTTAAATTACCGTGAGGTGCCCATATTTTGTGCACTTAAGAATTCTCAAAGTTTGATGAACGACTGGAATTTTACCATAAAGTATATCAGATTAATTTCTTTCATAATATTTAGTGCTGGCACTGTAGCTTCCAAGAAAAATATAAATTAGGCAACTTCACATTATACAAGATAGTTACAGCATTAGTTTTGATTTGTTTGAAAGTGCCAAATTTCGTGCACGGGTTCCAAATTTCGTTCAAAATGGGTCCAAATTTCGCTCACTCCAAAAGACGTAGAATTCACTTAAATGTGTTAATTTTCAAAACTTAGCGTACACGGAGAGACGAAACTACCCAAAAGTGAGTTCTTTCCACCCAACTTCGGGGTTGCGTGCGTCAAGCCAATTTTGAGTTGATGGAATCGATGTTTTTGTTGGGTTGTTTCCGCTTGCTTCCATGTGAAAAAAATACCTAATTTTAAGTTTTTTCCACCCAACCGAAATTTTGACTAGGTTGTATTCACTCAAATTTGAGTACTGTGCTAGAAACTCAGTGTTGGCTTGACGCACGGAACTGCGAAAGTTGGCTTCACTCTCTGACAACAATAGAAAGAGCGCATGAAAAGGGAGATGAAAAAGAACTCAAAATTGAGTTTAAAAGTACCTAATTTTGAGTTTTTCAGTTTCTCCGTGTACACGTACAATACCAATGAAACCATAACGTATAGATAAAATCAATGTCTGTGGCGAAATATGAGTGAATATTTACTTTTTCCCATGTTCGTCCCGAATGTTTACATTAAGATTTCCAAAAATCCTTCTGTAGTTTTAAGGGTTATTATTTTTGACGTTTGTTTTGCTCTTTAATTGACATCTTAATTAAACAATATAGTATTTGCTATTTGAATCAAGTGTTCACTAACTTTACTGATGGTCAGTAATGTGAATCAATTCATTTTTGTAATTATAGCTTTTTACCTTTCTATTAGGTGCCATTAATAGGCACATTCCTCGGGAAGTTAGTTCTAGTAAAGTGTCGTCTTCCAAATTTGTGTTCTGGCAATAAGGCTAATGGTAATAATTTGCTTGAATGAAACTAACTGCTGTAAGCTATTACACTGTTTGGATAAATGAAATCATTCCGAGCTTACTTAGTATTCCCACATTTTAAAAATTGTTTATTTTTTTCACTTTCTACGTAGTTTATGAGCAGTCCCAAGCTAATTTTAAACCAAACTACTAACTAAAATAGGGTGGGGCGGGGCAAGATGGGTCACCTAAGGATGGATCACCATAACTTTGTAAATGCAAATCGTATTGGTTTGTATTCGCCCGCTTCTCTTTAATACACTAGTTAGCTATGCTAAGAATCGAAAAAAAAGTTCAATAAATACAAAATATGATGTTAAACAAGCAGTTTAAAAAAGTGATCGATTTTGCGTCGTGAAAAAAGTGCGGGGCAAGATGGGTCACCTTTTAAGTAATTCACATTTTCTCAACGAAAAACGTCAAAATATAAAATTTGTTCTGCATTTATATATGCTCCATATCCATACTGAGTAAACAAGAGCTACTAGTAAACATTTTATAAATTTATTTGGAAGATAAAAAACTTTACGATTTGAGTGATCCTAAGGCGACTTGAAAATCGATGTTTTCACTAAAAAATTATCATAATTTTATGTTATTATTTTGAGCGTTCATTCCGCTTGATTGAAGTCATTTATGAGATAGTCTTGTAATAAAAAATAAATAACTTTTGAATGCTCCAAAAATACGATCAAAATTGATGGTGACCCATCTTGCCCCGCAGCCGTTTATATGGAGATTATATGGAATGTATCGCATAAGAAAAATGGCTTAAAACCATTTTAATTTTTAATTTCCAATGAGAGTGAATAATTTTTCAATCAATGCCCCAAACTTTTGTATATTCATGCTGGTCATCTAACAAAATTATTACCATAATCAAAACATGAGTAATGCGCCCGAAAATGGCACTGACCCATCTTGCCCCGCGACCCATCTTGCCCCGCCCCACCCTAACTATTAGAACTATTGTTAATAATCGAATCATGCGATGGCTACAAGTACACATGAACCTCTAAAACAGAGTTATAAAAAAGAGTGCTCGAAATTAGGGACCCATACAAATTGTGGGTTCCTAATTTCGCCAACCAGATAAATGTTGAGAGAAAATAAGAAAATAACATTTTCAAGTAATTTTATTGCGTATTATAATAAAACATATTGAGTTGAAATAACCAAACATAAATTGGAATATTTACTTTTGTTAGAGATCGAAATACTTGTTGACTCCCGTGAGTGTTGATTTTCCCGTATATCTGAATATGGCATCTGCTATTTGCATACATTTGCAATTTATTTTTCAATCTTTGACATAAATCAAATTTTTCATTTCTTTTTGTATGAATTGTATTAAGATCAAATGCAGTTTCGAGGTTATAGAAAATTTTTGATGATTCCGCTGTTAATTAGATAATAATGCTCTCAGATGTTAGAAGTTAACGAAATTTGGGCGCGCACGAAATTAGGGCACCCCACGGTAATTAATTCCATTAATTGATCAACTAGTTGTCTATGAATGGACAAAATTTGGACAAGATTGAACTATTCTGCATAAAGCTAAAGCGATTCTGTAAATTGCTCTATTGTGGTGATAGCCATTTTTGAGCTGGATTCAATGAACCGAATGCAATGGAATTTTGAACATACATTGTAATTGCTCGGTCCACACCCTGTCCGACAATTTTGAACATTAATGACTCATGAAATGAACTTTAAAAAATTTTCGACACAGATTCTTCATTGAGGCCTAACGGACTTTTTTTTATTTCTCTCCATCGATCCTCTCTTTGTGTTATTACGGAAAGTGTATTAAGTTTTCCAAAGATTTCTTGGTTGAAATGCGAAGACGACGACTACATCTTGCTCTAGAAACAAAAAGAATAATGATTTTGTTTGTTTTGATCAAGTTATTAGCGAAAGAGAGAGACGACGAAGAAAAATCGATCCAGTCAGTTAGGCCCTTAAGAAAAATCATTGTCGTTTTGACTTAAATGTTGTGCCTATGGTTTTGAGAAGTCGTGCATTTGTAAATTTGAATTCCCGCTAATGATATACGCAAATGTTGTTTTGGAGTGATCAATTTGTAAATAATACGGGGCCACCGCAAAAAGAGATTTGAATAAAAAAGACGTATGGCTACGTCAACGAAGAGACTGTTCACCTACCTCCGAACGATGTTCATCCAGCACCACACACCGTAACCTATTTTCGACGCCGGCGTCCTCCTTGAAAAAGGTTTGCATTTCTTCCTTCATAGTCTTTTCACTGCTCAGACGGTACAAATTATCTTTATATGGTGCAATGGATGCATTGTTGTACGTGAATATGCAATCCAGGGCCAACTTTTGCACCTCGAAACTACGATGGGTCAGCAGCTCTTCAAACAACTCGTACAGTTTCTCCGACTTGAATATAGTTTTCGGATTTTTAACCTTGGCGAATATGTTCAAGTACGCAATCAAAATCTTCTGGGTTGCCTTGGGAGCGGAATCGTTAGCCTCACCTTCAGCTTGTTGCTTCACTCTGTATTCTGTTTTTATAAACTGCAGAAACGCATCCACAATATCTCGGTTTTTCGATTCAAAGATCCTGTTTAGCTTGGACAGCGTTACAAGCAATTGAACGCGATAATTGACAAAATCAACCTTGTCACTACATTCATCCTCAACGAAGTCGAAAACATTGTCATCACTAGTTTCCGCATTGTCCGGTGTAACAAAACAACTAATATTCTCAAGAGCATAGTCCAACTGATGTTTGTAGATCTTCCAAAAATCGGCCACTGCCAATTCCTCGGCGTAAGTCGTCAGAACCTCGCTAGCAGGCTCCCACAGCAATTTGAAATTCACGGACAATAACGAAAGAACAAACTTCATCGCATCCAATCGAAACGCTTCATCGCTCATTCCCTGAAACAGACTGGCATCGAATTCCAATTTCTTCAGCTGCATCACTTGCTCCCGATAGGTATAGATATTCGGCTCGACAGTTTCTATGGCATAAAGCACATCAAACAATGATTGATCCTCATTTTTAATGGCTAGCCTTGGAAGGCCGTTGAACAGCGAGAACATATGGGTTACCAGCAGTCTTGTCCTATGACGCACCGATACCAGCAAATCGCTTAATCGGGAGTGGATAGTTTCGAACAGTTTTTCGGTCAGCATCTGCGGTTTATACTGATGAACTCTGGCTAAGCACAGATTAATCACGTTTAGCAGATGGTCTCGATTGGTTTTCACCACTATCGGTACTAGCTTTTCAGCGATCGTGACGAGGATCTTCAATTTATCGTTCTTGCAGTGCACCAGCGCTTCCACCATTATAGTTAGGGCTTCACATTGCTGGCTGGTTAGTTGGTTGTTGTTTGGATTGGACAACATGGTAGTAATGTTCTGCTCCAACAACTGGACGATATCTTCATCGTGGTCGAAATCCACTAAATGTGGCAAAAGAACCAATGCCAGAAGATAATCCGTTCGATTGCCTTGGGTCAGCCCACCTGCAAGAATATAAAACAGATTTGAGATTAATCATGATATTATCCAGCAGGGATCTTCTTTAGGTTTGATTAGTAAACACGCCGCTTTACAATACATAGCGAGGTAACGTTGAAGGTGCTTCTACTATTTGTAAAGCCATTTAATAAGGGGATTCTCTGCACAGCGTAAATAGCTGCGTAAGACATGATTATTAGTAATCCTACATTATAGAGATGTGCGGAGGCGGCCATTGTGAGCCAATCGAGCAGAGCGAACTTTCAAAGTGTAAGCCAAATGAACATGTTTATCGTTTGTATGAAGGCGTTGTTTGACCGGTATTGCAATCGACAATAAACGTATTACAAATATTTATTTTGATCATCGAGAATGTGATGGCATATGTAAATTTAGTAAAAGATAATAAATTCTACTTTCAAAAGCGTATGCACATGAAGAAACTTTTGTCGCTGCTCTTCTCGAAAAAACTTTCATTGCTGCTGCTTGATTCACTTCTGCCGATTTGATTCGCGCTATTCTTTGCAATGCATTTCAGATTTCTTCGATTGCGCTGTTATTTTTTTCAAAATTTGGCAAAAAAAGTTTGAATATAATTAGCAAACGTAAACGAAACAACTTGCACCACAATAAAGTCACGCAAAAAGTTTGAACATGTAGCTTTGTGGCAAGTGTTGGAAGCTGTTGTGAACGAAACAAACAGCGTTGCCGAATCGACATATGTAACTTCCGCTCATCTCTATGTAGAGGATTTCTAATGCTTATCTTCCATATTATTTTCCATATATTATTTTCCATAGTTATAAACTTCATTTCATTTGGGCAACCATTAATTCTAAGCTTGGAAAAAACGCTGCTACCGACACTTCAAAATAAGCATATGTGAAATAAATATTTTAAACTTTTCCAAAATCTTTACTGCCCTAATAATACATGCTATAAAAAACCAGATCATAACGATTGACAGTCAATAGTTTATACCAAGTATTCACGTTCTAAAATTAGGTGCTTACCTCTTAACGATGCCATAACCTTCTGCTTTGCATTGTCCGTCTTAAGCTTCACCGGAAACTGCTTCCACCGATCTAGATTAATCCCATGCTTGCAAAGCGGAGATTTTTTCGTCACTATTCGGGCTAACAGATTTAGACTTTGCGTATCAAGATTCTTCTCGAAGAATTTCAGATAATCCGGCAAAATAAGAATCTCGAACATGGCATAATCCACAACTCCGAGCACAAACTCCTCGAACACAGTTCTCGAGCGGGGTCCAATGGTCATGATGTTTTTTGACAGGCGACTGGCATCCAGCTGAGTGATGTTCAGGTTTCTAGACAACATCATGATGGTGGCAATCTTTGTAACGTTGATTAGTATCTGCTCCGAATCTGTATGATTGGCCACCTTCACCAGAATGCCTATCATTTGGGAAGTGTTGTTCAAGCATCTTCCATGCTGATGTTCCACAGCAATGCCAATCAACTGTAGGATGTAGTGTAGCGCTGGTTCATTTTCCACTGCGTCGCCACCGGGCATACATTTGTCTACAGCTTTGTAGATTGCGTTCCAAAATGGTGCCAAGTTCGCACTAGCAACACATTGTAGCATATCAGAAACAGTTTGCACCAGAATGTTGAACAAAATCTCTGGGTCGAAACCGGTGTCATTGCCATCCGGCTCGTTAAAAAGATTTGAAATGAGCAATTTCCAAAAGTCATCTGCACAACTATGGAACTGTTCATTGACTCCGCGCATTATCTCAAACAAAAGCCGACCACATCCAGTTGTCACAGCAGGATTGTTCTTCGCAGCAGTCGCCACCATCAGGACCAATTCCTGTTTGTTCTTAACGTCACGCGCTAAAAAGCTGAAACATTCTGCCGCAAAGTTAGTAATGTGTAGAGGTTTTGCATCATCCAGCAGATTCACAATGCGTCCGAAAATGAAATCCAGCCTTTTGCGAAGATAGCCGCGCATGATCTTGAAGAGGAACGCCAAACACAACAATGTCCATTCCAGTTGGTTGGGTTCCTTTGTGTCCAACAAGTAAAGTAGTTTGTCGAAAATGCGCTCAAAATATGGACAGAAATCCTCTCGTAGGTCTCTAGCCAGCACAACCACGAACCTGCATCGAAAAGGGAAGAAATCTTTTAGCACATTTCACTATCAACCACGTAATATAACTTTATTTTTGTAATTCACTTTCGGTACGTATAACGTACCTATATTCAACAGCATGTCAACTACCTGAAAATCTTGGAAAGCTTAACATGTAATTTCTCCTTTAAAATCGAGGATATCCCAGGAAATTTTGGAGTCAATCAGGAGTTTTTGGTTGTGAGGAATAATATTGAAGAATATGTTTACTTCCATTCATTAATAAAATGATTCAGTTTTTTTTTTGTTAACCCGCATTGAGATTTACAGTTTGTCTTAATCTCCAAACTGTAGGTTAGGGCGGGGCAAGATGAGCACCCTAAGGATCACGTTGAGTTTATTGAAAGTTAACACAATTTTTCAAAGTACCTCTCAGTAGTTCTCTTCTATATCTTGTTTTCTATCACCCATAAACATGGGAGGGTTAAAAATTCACAATAAGGATGATTTATTTGACTAAACAAAAAAGATGTTTTATGGTCAGTTCGAACATGCTACGGGGCAAGACGAGCACCCCTACGGGGCAAGAAGAGCACTTCATTAAAATCCCAATATTTTAACAATAAATTGGTCATACACTGATTGATATAGTGAACCTTGTGTATAGCTATGGTATCACGTTCTAAAATTATCATTTTTTTCGATTATTGAAAAAAAAATGCGGTTTTATAATACTTTATACAAAATGACCCGAAAAACAATAAACGATTATTAGGTTGCTTATTTTTAGAAATTTACTCAACCAAATAGTTGCAGAGGTTACGGAAACCTATGTTCGGCACTATTGAGTGGATTACAATAATTTCAAAATATTTTCTATATTACCATCAGGGGTGCTCATCTTGCCCCACTATAGGAAAATAACTAAAATTGAATAAATTTTAATGTTTGTTTTTAGAAAATATTTTCTAATGTAAATTAAAATGCTTTGCAGTAAGCTAGTAATGTTGGCTGATAACTAGAATTATGGTAAAAATTTGATTCTGACATAAAAACCTTATTTTATTCTGATGATTTCTTATAAGAAAATGCTAAAATTCCATGCTATCGACTTTTTTGACAATATTGTTTAATTCGTTCATTATGAAGTACCTTTTATCAGGTTTACAAACAGGATGAACATTATTCTAACGGATTATGAAGTTGCTTGGGCAAAATTCATCATAAAAGTAGTAAAACGGAGGGGTGCTCATCTTGCCCCGGGTTGCCATCTTGCCCCGTCTTACCCTAAATCTCTTTATCTGTTCTTGTTAATGAATAATAAACAGTTGCATTTATGTCAAAGAATATAAGATTCAACGCATTCAACTTTAAACCACGGTGTATGCATTCCATATCTATTGGTAACATCATATGATGCTGTGTATTGTTGAATAGTATAGAGATGGAAGCTCGCAAGTAATGGTCGAAGTATTCAATCACCTTATGTGAAACTGTTTGTGCATATTCTGTGGAACACACCTACACACATGCGTTTCACCATGTATTACTGATATTAAACAATATGACTAACAGTTACACGCATCGGTATTCGTGAATCAATGAAAATCGGCTAAAAGCTGTGATGACCATATAAAAAAAGCAACAAAAATTGGAAGCATCAAACCCACACACCAAACGCTTTCAGCAATATTTTGCTGAATTTTGCCGAGCTGAAGGGTTCAGCAATTTTTTTTGCTGAACTTTCGGCAAAGTTTGCTGAATTTCAGCAAAACGTTACTGGTGATCAGCAGAGTTTACTGAACAAATCAGCAAAATTTTGCTGAATTTCAGCAAAATGTTTACTGAAACCTTCAGCTCGGCAAAATTCAGCAATATTTTGCTGAAACCTTCAATCGATTTTTGGTGTGCAGATGGCAATTTTGTTCCGATCTCAGATTTGGACAAATATCTATCGTAGTTAATCGGAAAGTGGTACCAGAAGTAGCAGCTGATGTGCTGTTAGCGGTAAGCCTTTTATCTTACGGAAAAATAGCGTCTATCCAACTGAAACTTACAGTACATTTTTTCTCGTAGCCGAAACCGACTTTCACCCGGAGGCGCTCATCGGCTTAAGTTCCTTGCTGCACTCTGAATAAAATCGAAAGCCCTTAGGTCTAGAAAGATAGAACCGAGTACGCAATATTTTGAAAGCAGTTTGCCATACATACGAGAATAATACCAACTATAAAGATACAGTTCCAAACTGATCCCGAATGTTACGGTAAGAGATTGAAAAATTTTCAATTCGCCAGTCAGTCTTCAAATCAAGCTTCAAATAGTCATTTATTTATATAATTTATCGATGCCATTTGCCTCGGCCTGTATGAAGCTGATCATCAATATCAGTTTTTTTTTTCTCGATCAGCACTTTGTAAGGTCGGTAGAGATAATCACAATAAACTAAGAATAATATGTACGACAAACCGCCTGTTTCAGTGGTAAAAGTTCACTAAATAGGTGATCCCTACCCAATTCAAGATGTCATGGGGCTATATGCTTACCGTGTCTAGGAATGAATGCAATGTGTCATATATGTGCATTTTCGAATTTTCAATACCGAATTAGTTTTATCATAGCTGTTTTTTTTTTTGTGCAATTTGATCTTGATTGAGTAGAGGCTACTGTTAAAAAAGCTCAGATTTTAATCATTAGCATAAAATAACAACAACGATCGACGTTTGCAGTCTCATGCATAACGATCAAAAACAAAACAAACTGGAATCTTAATCTAGATCTAGAATTGCGTAGCTTTCAACTCGTGAATCACCAACTATTATCAAACAAACATCAAAACTGTTGGATGATGGTTCTTCAATGGTGATACAATGGTAACCAACTCGAAGTTACCCATGAAAAATCTGTAAACGCGCGATATACGATCTTTTAAATTGTTCAATTCGTGACAAACACTACCTATAAACCTCGCTCGTCGTATACAGCGCGAGCGCAGTGCAGTTTCAGTATCAAACAGGCGCGCGTTCTGAAAGGCTAATTATAAGCGTCATCGGAGCCGTTTTCTCAGATCAAAGCTTTTTTGATTCCGTTTCGGGTCCTGAGTATCCGTGCAAAATTTGAGCTCGATCGGTTGCGTCTACACTTTGCGCATTGCAATTGAAATTTGTATGGGATTTTGTATGGGAAAACATACTTTTTGTCATAAGTTGAAAAAGTTTGTCTGAAACTTTTTAACCGATACTGTAAAATGATAGCCTAGGGTGTCCTGAAAAACTTTGTCGAAGACCGCAAAGCGATCCGATGCTTGTGAAACTAGTTATAACCAACGAACCGCATGCATGTGTTAATGTTTTAACATGTAAAGGAATAACAATAGCAACAAAATCATGCTGTTTCAGCAAGCAATGCCAACGCTATAACTTTTTTCATAAGCATCAGATCACTTCGCAGTCTTCGACAAAGTTTTTCAGGACACCCTAGGCTATGTTCTCACTTTATCGGTTACATAGTTTTTGAAACATTCGAGGTTGTTATGAGAGAAATGCATAAAAGTGTGTTTTCCCATGTAAAGTTCCATACAAACTTCAAACGCGATGCGCAAAACGTAGACATAACCGATCGTGCCCAAATTTTGCACACTTATTTGGGTGCTGAAATGGGACCAAAAAAGCTTTGATCTGATGGGATACCATTGAATTTTCCATTTTTTCATATAAACGATGACCCACTCTACTAATTATATTTGTGCGATGCTTGAAATTTGATTCAGTGGCCTAGACACATTCCTTAAGCTGCTAGTACACAGGGTCAAATATTTGTCCAAAAAGAAACCAATGCTCAAACATCTTGTTTGACTCGATCGAATTTTCATTAGTGTCAAACTGATGTTGTTTCTTGAGTTCTTTCCTTGTCAAATATTTGACCCTGTGTACTACTGGCCTTAGAACTAAATTTCCCTGATTGCCTTTAGAATTACCTGAATATTCTAGGTATGTAGTAGACTCCCTGTTTTGTAAAATAAGTCAGCTCCCACATAATGAAAATGAATGCACAATACTTACTCCAGCAGAGCCTGCAGCGACAGTTCCGTGGCATTGTCGAGGCTGCGCAGCAAATGTTCCAGAACAAAGTCTTTTTTGTGCAAAAGCTGTGGAAGGGTCACGATTCCGCGCAATCGAGCCTGGAACTGTTGGTACTCCTCGGAAAGATTGAGCGCACTCCATTTCTGAATTGTTTGCTGGAAGAAGCACTGCTGCTCGTCAAGTTCTTCATTTTCGTGTTCCACGTAGTATAGGGCCGACCGGCGGACATCAACTTCGGCTACGCGATCGTGGAAGCTTTTGAACTGCCGGGTAGACAACATGGATTAACCTCAAAATAATTTTCGGCAGCTAATCGGATGAATAGCTCGATATTTATCAAACGTAGTGGTACTTACCTGGAAGGCATTTTTAGTTTTATGCTTAACTGGGCGATTCTTCATTATTCGCAATGTTTATTACTTATTTTCATCAAAATTTCCTTGAAATATTCACTATAACTTCGAACAACGAGTGTGTGTAAATCAGAAAACCGACTGAAATAAAATGAATCGCAAGCAAGGACCTGTTTGTTTATTTACATTTTGTATCGCGCACGTGATAGAAATGTCATGGACCGACCCAGTGTAAAAAAAAGTCATGTTTTGTCGGCGAGGGGCATCTCAACAGAAAGCAGAAATTTTTTTTAATGGACTATCCGCTTTGCGCGCAGCCACAGTTGATCAGCAGGAGTAAATCCATTTTATTTTGTATGGCAAAATGCATCTAAACTTGAATTACTTGAAATACAAAGCTTTTCCCGAAAAAATATTTGGTAGGCTCAATAGTGGTCACCATTGTGCACAACCACTACCAAATATTTTTTCGAATAATGTATTCCACTTCGATAAATTTGCCTTTAGATGCTATTCGCCATACAATATTTTTTCGATTTACTTTTAGCGATTTTTCGCGCATAGAAGCTAGCGCCACATTGGTCGATGCGGAGAGTAGGAAAACAGCCGATGTAGCCCGGTCAACCATTTCTTTAGATACCTTTACATTTCTTTATGAAGACCTTTAAAGACGTTCATATTCGAAATCGATAGCGATCGTCATCGTTTCTTGAAGAAATTTAAATAAAATTGAAGTTCCATCGATAACGAATAATAAAAAACGTTATCGATTTAACGATACAAAAATAGTGGGTTCTGTATTATCGAGTCACAAAAAATTTGCCAGAAAGTTAAAAATAGCAATCCACATCTCTCGCCTCCTATGTGTACATGAGTTTTTATGCAATGGACTACCCGCTTTGCGCGCAGCCACAGTTGATCAGCAGGAGTAAATCAATTTAATTTTGTATGGCGAAATGCATCTAAACTTGAATTACTTGAAATACAATGCTTTTCCCGAAAAAATATTTGGTAGGCTTAATAGTGGTCACCATTGTGCACAACCACTACCAAATATTTTTTCGAATAATGTGTTCCACTTTGAAGAATTTGCCTTTAGATGGTATTCGCCATACAATATTTTTGCGATTTACTTTTAGCGATTTTTCGCGCATAGATGCTAGCGCCACATTGGTCGATGCGGAGAGTAGGAAAACAGCCGATGTAGTTAATTCATTATTTCCTAAATTGGGATTTGAACTTCACTTACAGGAGCTTGAAGATATCATGTTCATACTTACTTACTGAACCGCAAGCTATTGCTATGAATATGAGTGATTAAATGCAGTCATTTTTCGAACAAACTACTAACCTTTAGCAGTTTCGAAATGCACATCAGAATCATTAAAAATAATTACCCCGCCATTGGCGAACTGAATCATTGTTGGACCATATTTGGCCAATAAAACAAACAAGGTCCCCGCGCGCGGGAGTGAGTTTTGCTGGAAAACGTAACTCATCCAACACAGTGTGGCCTCAGGAGTGACTTCCTGCTGCCAATATCTGTCCAAAATACCTACCACTAGCATACATTCCCTGCCTACGTTGCTGTCCCCGAGAGCAATCCGGTGAGATGCGGCCTAATCCGGACCTAGGAAGCGTTTAATCTATGCTTGGAGAAACCGTTCTGGTTCTGATTCAATATTGGTTTCTTTTTTTTTTCAATTCGAGCAAAACCAAAACATTGCTCCTGTCATTGGAGGTATCAGAATGCCTTTGTTCAGCTTCGCCCAACGATACCAAACAGAATGGTAAAGAAGTATCGTGACTAATCTTTGTGTTTCGATACCAATGTGCAAAGTTACATTGATGTCGGAAATTGAATATATTCCGATACATACTCGTGAAGAAAACTAAAGCGTTAGCGATAACATAGAGTTACACGACATCTAGTTACGTTTCGGTACCGATTTTAATCATATGAACGATAAAGGTCATTATTCAAGTTTTGTTATCGGTCGATGAAGTTGTTTGAATATATGTAACGAAATTATTAGTAAAGAATAGTCGACATTAATCTTTATATTTTGGTAAAGAACTTTAACGAAGTTTGTGAAATGGTTGACCGGGAGATAATAGATTATGCATTTCGCCAAATTGATTTACTCCTGCTGATCAACTGTGGCTGCGCGCAAAGCGGGTAGTCCATTGGACTGACACAATAGTGTGCACACACCTTCAAAGTGTGATTACAGCGCAGGGATACGTCACATCGAATTGAGGTCTTCGGTGCACTTATTCCTTGTAAATGGAGGAATAAGTGCACCGAAGACGTCGAGACGATCCGAGGCAAATGTGAACTTTTATCACACTTTTTAGGCGTAATAAAAAAAGTGTGATACCGTATTACCCCGCTAATTCGACAGCGACTGTTGTCGTATAACCGGGTTAAACTTTTAATTCGACAAACTGGTCACCCTACATCACCTTGATTATTGAAATTTGGCAACTCTATTTTCGTTTTTGTTTTGATTTCCGACTTTGTTATGGATTACAATTTCATCAAATATTGTGGTGGTGCGAATGAAAAGCTCGCTCTTTCTACAATGAATTAACCTCGGAATTAACTACATCGGCTGTTTTCCTACTCTCCGCATCGACCAATGTGGCGCTAGCTTCTATGCGCGAAAAATCGCTAAAAGTAAATCGCAAAAATATTGTATGGCGAATACCATCAAAAGGCAAATTCTTCAAAGTGGAACACATTATTTGAAAAAATATTTGGTAGTGGTTGTGCACAATGGTGATCACTATTAAGCCCACCAAATATTTTTTCGGGAAAAGCTTTGTATTTCTAGTAATTCAAATTTAGATGCATTTCGCCATACAAAATAAAATTGATTTACTCCTGTTGATCAACTGTGGCTGCGCGCAAAGCGGGTAGTCCATTGTTGCCTTCCGCAGTTCATTCCGGTTGGTCCTCAGGTGGTTTGGGTGTCGAATAGCACCAACTCAGAACTTCCGAAAGTAGCGGCTGCAAGAGGAGCTGCAGTGGGTACGGGTATAAGCGCAATATCAAACTGTTTTGCATTTACAGTGTACATTAGAGATGGGCGAACCGTTCGCGAACGGTTCAAAAGAACTAGTTCTTTGGGATGAATGAATGAACTGTCGTTCGTTTGAAAAGAACGATAGTTCTCCGTTCTCTCAAAAACAAGAAAACTGAATGTCCCTCAGATCCGTTCATTCATATTTTTCTAAGATGATGTTTGTTTTCTGAGAGAGTGAATGCTGTCAATATTCTACCAAACCATCTCGTAAAATTATTCTTGATGACAGCTCGGGCAGCTAGTCCGAGAACGGCAACTGAAAAATAATTTTCAAAAACATTAAAATGTTCCTCTAATTTTGTAAACAACGCGTAAAATAACTTGACGAGAGTAGATCTGTAACATTTTGGTAAGGTACCTTAGTACTAGTTCTACATTAGATTTACAAAACCAAGATAAAAAAATACTACTGAACGATAGAACGGTTCCCGAGAACTAGTTCTTTCTAAAGAACTGTTCAATTGAGAACGATTCCCTTAAAAGAACTGTTTTGCCCAACTCTAGTGTACATGGCTGCGACGTTTGAACACTTTTTAATTCGACATATGTCGTATAAGCGGGGTACGAATTAAAAAGTGTCGTATGAAAACGTGTCGAATAAACGGGGTAAGACGGTAGTCCAATTTGAGATGTAGTCTGCAATACATCTCAAATGGACTACCCGCTTTGCGCGCAGCCACAGTTGATCAGCAGGAGTAAATCAATTTAATTTTGTATGGCGAAATGCATCTAAAATTGAATTACTTGAAATACAAAGCTTTTCCAGAAAAAATATTTGGTAGGCTTGATAGTGGTCACCATTGTGCGCAACCACTACCAAATATTTTTTCGAATAATGTGTTCCACTTTGAAGAATTTGCCTTTAGATGGTATTCGCCATACAATATTTTTGCGATTTACTTTTAGCGATTTTTCGCACATAGAAGCTAGCGCCACATTGGTCGATGCGGAGAGTAGGAAAACAGCCGATGTAGGTAATTCATTGGACTATCACACTTTTTTTATTACGCCTAAAAAGTGTGATAAAAGTTCACATTTGCCTCGGATCGTCTCGACGTCTTCGGTGCACTTATTCCTCCATTTACAAGGAATAAGTGCACCGAAGACCTCAATTCGATGTGACGTATCCCCAGAGTGTCTAAAAGCTCATGTATACATGAATGAGACAGTGTGCCATGCGCTGGGTTGAAATGCGTCTCAAGAAAATTTGTGAGATTTGAGATCATAGCATGCTCATGAAAAATCTAGTGTACGTGCCTCAATGAGACGTCTCGTGAGACTCGTCTCATTGAGATGTTTGTTAGTTACAACTGAATCATTTTAGAGGCCCAGATTAGATTCTGTGAACCTATTTCTACAATCCAGTTATCCGGAGATTGAATCCACTTATCCGCCAGCGGTAATTGAGGCGGTCAGTACAAGCGAGCGGTTTAAGTTTTGACGTTTCTAGGGGAAAAATCGAAGCGGTTCCGTTTCCCGCTCCATCCCTGCGCCAACCGTTTTGTGGCACTAACCGATTGCTATCCTTACTAAACGTCAAAATTTTATGTACTTGCTGGTACACACCGCCGCCATTGCCGCTCGCGCATAAGTGAATAAACTGGGGGCCAACTGGGGATCAACTAATTATTGGCTTTGGTTGTGTCAACTGAGATGCCCATATCCCAGAACAAAGCTGTGGCCCACATATTTTTCGACACCGCTGGGGGTGGCGAATTCTCCAATCGTTACAGAAAATTAAACCCAAACCGATTATGTTTTTTGTAAGGTGAGAAAATTATGAATCTTTGATAAAACTTCCGCTACCGCCTGTTAAACTTTTTCGAAGTCCGAGCGAAGCGCGACTCGACTGAAATTTTATTCATGTTATTAAATTGGCAGATTCACAATATTTAGTACTTACAATTAAGTTTTCCAATGATGACGCACAAATAACCTATAATAGCCACTAAGCGAACTGGTGATGGGAACCTATATGTTTCAAAGGACAGCATAAATACTTTAATCTGGTCCGAAGTTACTGCTACTTACGGTTAGCACCTGATCGTAAATTCGCAGCGGTAACGAATCGCTCTCCACCATAAACTAAAGCGTAATTGATACTCAATGACTGCAAATCGTATATAGGTTTAGGTACAAATCATCGGTACTAGCTAATCGAATTCATGAAATTTATGTTATTTACCTGTATGATCCCAAGTAACCACGAAGCCGTATATAAGTGCATCAATTTTGCCATATATTGATAATTAAAATTATGAATATAATGCTGCATTACTTTAAACACCCCATTAAAGCAATATTAAAGTCGAAAAGGGCCCCACTAAAATCAAATTAGTGCCACATATTGCAGCACGCTGACAGCCATTGCTAAAGTAATATAAATGCATGTGCTGTACATTTGCATTTGACATGCTTGATACGTGCAACACGAAAAACCAAAACAAAAATCTATTTTTAGCACCGTTTCGTTATCGACGGTACTGATGCCCTCACACATTAATGTTTTAACCATTATTTTTTTGTAGTCGGATCGGGAGTCGAACCAGAAGTGTTGAAGACCGCTAGATGAGTTCCATACGCGCTTGTACCCTGGACCGTTTCTGCTGCAGTGATAACAACAGATATTTCATTAACTAAAAGGAAAATGTTCTTCTATCTCAATCATTGTAGTAGAGGGTAAAACGACTATGTCATATGTAATAGAATACAGTAAACTATCACATTCCGATAAATTACTGAAAATTACATAATGCATTTTCGAAGATATTTAATCAACATAAGAAAATAAAAACCTCGACTAAAACACCCTTCGCACATTGCTCATATGCTAATTGTGATTTCTATCGTTATTGGCATGTGATTGCAGCGTACAGAAAAGAGAAAAGTTCATCTCTAAAATTTAGAGTCTAAATATTTAGCTTTTGCTGTCGTCGATCGGTGGCTCAAACGGGGATTAAGTTGATCGGGAGTCGAACCAGAAATGTTGAAGACCGCTAGAGTTGACCGTAAAGTTGTTCAATCTTCTTGATTTTATTTGTTTACCATTAGAGTCAAGCTTTTATAATTGTATTGTTAGAGCCAACTTTGCTAGTTTGTACATTGCATTTATTCAGTTTTTGCAGTGTTGAATTATTGGATTATCTTATATCACCTTTTAATAAACCCGAATGTAAAGAAAAATGCAATGCATCATCACATTGATAATGCCAATCTAAAGGATTATTGCATGACAAGTGTGGAATTACTGCATTTCGCATTGCAAAGGTTGATATTCAGTCTAATTCGTGCAATGTTATAATGCTTGTGGTTACTTGGGATTGCTTAAACATATATGGTAATACAGTAGGCAATTACTAGAGAATAGTTTTACTATATGTAGTCCAATAATAGCGTAAAGTTTAAGGAATATATCGGTTATTTAGAAAGATCACTATTTTGTGGCAACAACGTGTAGCAATTCTTTGTGATTTATCCATATAGGTGCGATCTGTCAGATCGCTTACTATTGTCTTATTGCTATGTAGTAGACCAACCGTCGATCCAAAGGGCCTATCCGACCCGTGCGTTAACACCCCGACCCGTAGGGCCTCACTGTTTGGTGGCCTTACTATCCTCCAGCACGTCCAGAAGTGCGACTTTGATCGCAGGTCGTTGAAATATTCCTGACTCAGTCTTGACATCTACTTTGCGTACCTGACCATCGACGCCTGGGTACGTCTTTGTAACTCGTCCACGAAGCCATCCATTGCGTACGGTTTCATCTACGATAACCACGAGATCACCTTCTTGAAGAGCACGTACATCTCCGAACCACTTTGTTCTCCTCGCAATAGTTGGTAGATAGGACTTGATCCAGCATTGCCAGAACCGGTCCAACAGGCACAGCATTACTCCCCAATTCGTGCGCTGTAAAATCGGTTGATTGATGGGGATTCGTGCCAGAGTGTTGCTGCCACTAGAGCTCATCAACAGGAAACTATTTGGGGTGAGAACTTCTTGACCAGGAAACTCCAGTGGAACAAACGTGAGGGGACGAGAATTGACAATCATTGAGGCCTCGGCGAGCAGTGTTAGAAGTCCTTCGTCGTCCAGCTTGTCGTGGCACGCCAGAACCTTGAGTGCATCTTTAATGGAGCGAACTTTTCTCTCCCACACACCACCCATGTGTGGAGCTGACGGTGGGTTAAAATGCCATTCTGTTTCAGCATTGGTAAAGGTTCCAGCAATTGCGAGATTAATCGACTTTATTTCAACAGCTAATTCTCTAGCTGCTCCTCGAAAATAAGTGCCATTGTCGCTAAAGAAGTTTTGGGGAGCTCCTCGCTTGTCGACAAATCTGCGAATAGCCATCTTGCAGGACTGGATCGTCAAAGAATGCACCACCTCAAGGTGTACCGCTCGTATGGTGAGACAGGTAAAGATCGCTACCCATCTTTTAACACTACTGCGTCCCTGCTTCACCAGAAGTGGCCCAAAATAATCAATACCAGTGTGGGTGAACGGGCGTACATATGGCATAACCCGCGGCTGCGGCAATGGCGCCATTCTGGGTGCTTGAGGTTCGGCCTTGTATATTCGGCACCACATGCACTCTTTGATGGCCCTCTTCACCACTGATCGAACCTTGGCGATATAGTAGAGTTGTCTCAGCTCGTTCACAACGGTCTCCGTATTGGCATGACCGTATTTAGCATGGAAACGCAGTATCAGCAACTCGGTGACACGGTGACATTTGGGCAGAATTTTTGGATTCCGAAAATTGTATGGGTAATACGCTGCCTTCGGGTCGATTCTGCTCTCCATTCTCAATAGTCCTTGTTCGTCGAGGAAAGCTGATAGTTTGGCCAATGGGCTGGACTTAACTAGGCGACCAGTTTTGGTTGGTGATTTGACATTTTTCAATGCTGCTATTTCCTCCTCGAAAGCCTGAGCTTGGACAATCCGCCACAACCCTTGTTCAGCCGACACGTAGTCTTGATGCGTCAACATTGTTATGCGAGATTTAGTTGGAACACGTTGTTTTGCCGAGCAACGGTTAACGAAATGGTATAAGTAAGCTATGGATTTGACGACATCCTCCCAGCGCGAGAACTTATTGAAATGTATTACCGTATCCTTCGTCATATCCTGGTGTACGTTCATCCTTCTCAATTCGTCCGTTGGTTCACCCACAATAGGTTTTTTCACAGGCCATTCACTTTCTGGTTTCCAAAGGAAATCTGGTCCACTGTACCATTTGCTTTGTACGTCGAAGCTGGGACCGCTGCCCCACTTGGTTGCCTCGTCTGCAATATTCAGCCGGGTGGGAACCCAGCGCCATTCTTCCACGGATGTTTCGGCTAGGATTTCCGTAGTTCTGAACTGCACGTAGGGACGGTACTTACGTGGGTCGGCACGTAACCATGCCAGAAGAACAGTCGAATCAGTGTGAAAATACCGCTTTGTAATCTCCAGCGAATGGTTCTCCAAGACGCTTCTCATAAGCCGAACGCCGATAACTCCTGCATTCAACTCATTTCTGGGAATGGATTGAGGTCGTAATGGAGTTACCTTTGCCTTTGCAGCTACCAGTGAACATCGAGGTGCTCCTCGGTCAATTATACGGAAGTATGCGACACTACAGTAAGCAAGCTCGCTTGCATCCACGAAAATGTGCAGCTGTAGAGAACTGTAGCTTTGCTGTTCATAATCGGGAAAATAACAACGAGGAATTTGTACTCGTTGCAAGTCGGGAAATAATCTGATCCAACGTTTCCAGTCCTTGAAGTCCCTATCGTCAATGGAATCGTCCCAACCGATGCCAGATCTCCAGATGTTCTGAATCAGAATTTTACCGTGTATCGTGAAGCAAGCAATAAGTCCAAGCGGGTCGAAAAGACTCATTACAACGCGTAACACTTGCCGTTTAGTGGGCACCGTTTCGTCAGATAGGAGTGGAAGGAGGTCTGCATGGAGTTGAACGGTAAATACAAACAAGTCCTGATTCGGTTCCCACAACATGCCGAGGACACGTTCGGCCATCGTCGACTTTTCTGCGGTGAAGCTCTTTGTCGTTTGAAACGTTTCTTGACTGTTTTCAGCCCCGACCCGTTCAAGGATTTGCTGAGCGTTGGAGTGCCAGTTCCGGATTTCAAATCCGGCTTTGCTGTGGACCTCACGAACTTCTACCGCCAACTGGACAGCTTCTTCGAGGGTATCTCGGCTGTCTAAATAGTCGTCCACATATGTGTTCTGTATAATGGCTCTCGCTGCCTCGGGGTAATCCTTCTCGTACTCCACTGCATTTAAATTTTTCGCATATTGAGCTGAACACGGTGAGCAGGTAGCTCCGAATGTCGCCACGTCCATCACATACACGTCCGGGGTGGATTCGGGGTTAGCACGCCACAGAAATCTCTGTGATTGTCTGTCCTCCTTCCTGATGCGCAGCTGATGAAACATCTGCCTGATATCGCCTGTTATAGCGTACTGCCTTTGACGAAACTGGCAGAGAACTGACATGAGCGGAGTCAGTAAATCCGGTCCGGTTAGGAGCATGGAATTCAAAGAAATTCCTTTAACGCTTGCAGCTGCATCCCACACAATTCGTAGCTTTTCGGGTTTGCGTGGATTACGAACAATTCCAATCGGCAAATACCAAACGCGTCTTGGATCAGACTCTTGCAACTCTTCCTTGGTAGCCTTGTGGGCGTATCCCTGGTCCTGATAATCAGCTATCTGAGCCTCGACGTTTATTCGGAGTTCCGGGTCTGATTGTAGCCGACGTTCTAGACATTTGAGTCTTCGTTCCGCCATACCGTAGCTTTCTGGGAAGTGCACGTCATCACTCCTCCATAGTAATCCAGTTTCAAACCGGCCGGATTCTGTTCGCCGAGTAGTCTCTTGCAGTATCCGTCTAGCTCGCTCGTCCTCTTTTGATTCTGGGGTTGATGAAGCGGTTATGCCAAGGTGTTCCACATCAAAAAAATGTTTCACAAGATCGTGAAGACGTTGATCAGCAGAGCAGTCGCACACGTGAAGCATCATACGGTTGTAGGCATGGCTTCCGCGTTGTCCACCGAAGATAGTCCAACCCAACTTTGTCTTGATGGCCACTGGTTCTTCATCTCGTCTCTCTCGCTTCTTCAATGGCAACTTCAGTCGCGCATTATCTGCACCAATCAAAATCCGTGGAACTGCGTCGGTGTAGCTCTGGATTGGTAGACCACGCAGATGTGGAAAATGCACCGAAAGCTCAGTGTAGTTTAAACTTTGCCGAGGCAGGCCTAGGTTGTCCACGGTTTGTACTTGTGACAACAAATGTTGAGTGGTTCCGTCACCTGATATACAGACTTTAACTCGTTTGGATACAGATTCTTTACGTGTGACGTCGCTGGTCCATTGCAAACAAAGCGAGCTCTCTTCTCCATCCAGGTCGAGCATGTCGGCGATACTACTTTCGAGGAGCGTTACGTTCGAGCCGTCGTCAAAGAAGGCGAAGGTCGTAACCGACTTTCCGTTATGGGACAGTGTCACAGGAAGTATTTTGAAAAATGTGCCATGTTGTTGGCTGCGATGAGTGGTGACGACTCCTGACGAACCAGGCCCCTTAAGTCCTGAGGGGGCCGGTTTCGGTTTCCCCGGATGCAACAATTTATGGTGCATATCTCCGCAGCCGTCCATACCACAGGGCTGTGAGGTTCTACACGGCCATTTACCATGGCACGTTAAACATCTCTGGCACATGTTTCGTTGCTCCACCAGTCTCCACCGTTCTATAATCGTCAGTGAACTGAATTTGTCGCAGTTCTTAATTCTATGAGCGCCACTTTGGCACATCAAGCACAGCTTTTGCTGCATCTCGGGCTTCGTTCTCGATGAACTTCTGGTATCGACTTCAGCAGAATGCGTGTGGACATTTCCGCTTTTCTCCTTTTTCTTGCCAGACCGGACCACATCGTCTTGAGGGTTGGATTCGAAAGGCATTGCAACTTGACAAGCGGCTGTCTTCATCGACGAAACGAAATCGCTGAACGCTTTCAACGTGACTTCAGGAATTCGCTGGGTATGTAGACCCCAATCCAATCGAATACTTGGGGGAAGCTTACCGACCAGTTCCGTTAGAAGCATGGGGTTGGAAAGATGGGCTTGCAAATTGGCGGCTTCTATGTAGGTAACGAGATTGCGCACCTCGCGCCCGAACGTAATTAGCGTGTCTAATTTATTAACGTTTGGAGCAGGCGCGTTCCTGATTTTGCTCATTAAGCAATGCACCAACTGATCCGGACGGCCACATTCATCGCGTAGTGTGTTGATTATCTCGGGGATTGCCTCCGGCAGAGTTAAGATGCTATGTACCTTTTCCCTGGCCTTCCCGACCAAGCACTTCTGCAACCTTGCAAGGTTCTCGTCCGGCTGTATGCCGCACATCGATGTCGTAGACTCAAACGCACTCAAAAACATGGGCCATTCTAACGGATCCCCGGAAAATTTCGGTAATTCCCGGGAAACCACATGGCGAGCGGCCAATGAATTACCTACATCGGCTGTTTTCCTACTCTCCGCATCGACCAATGTGGCGCTAGCTTCTATGCGCGAAAAATCGCTAAAAGTAAATCGCAAAAATATTGTATGGCGAATAGCATCTAAAGGCAAATTTATCGAAGTGGAATACATTATTCGAAAAAATATTTGGTAGTGGTTGTGCACAATGGTGACCACTATTAAGCCTACCAAATATTTTTTCGGGAAAAGCTTTGTATTTCAAGTAATTCAAGTTTAGATGCATTTCGCCATACAAAATTAAATTGATTTACTCCTGCTGATCAACTGTGGCTGCGCGCAAAGCGGGTAGTCCATTGCTGTGGGTTTATTATTCCGGCGAATGAATTCTGCACCGGGTACTGTGGCTGCCAGTACGGTTGTTGCCAGTAGGATGGCATTGGCTGCTGGTACCACGAATGAGACGCTGGGTCACTCTGTGACAGTTGCGGTGGAGCTACGTAGCACGACGGTTGGGGAGGAATCCTGTTTGGCGGCGCGGGCATGTGGCCAACATCAGCTGAAGCATCTCGGATGATCGGTTGCGAAGAATTCAGCCAAGAACGAGGTGGGTCTCCGTTGCCGGGATGTCTCGAGAAACCAACTCGATGCTCCATTACTCTAGGCTGGTTAGCGTGAAGCGAAGGCATCGTCGAACCCGAGGGGTCTACCGGAGGCGGAGGTAACTGGTGGCTACTAGATGTGTTGATGGGAGGAAGAGTTGACGTTGTCATCGGAGGAAGCGATGGCTTAATCGGGCAAAGCGATGGTTTCAGGTTGTCCACCGGGCATACTGGCGGCATCCTCGATGCCGTTCTTAACGGACCCTCTGTCGAAGCGAGTTCCTGCGCCATTGTGCCTAACGAATATATCGGAGGTGGTGCTGGCAACGCGGGATAATATGACACTGACTTGCTCATTGGTGCCGGTTGAGACTGAGGATGAACTGCACCCAACACATTCGGCAAGTGCGACGAATCCGGTTCCGCAATACGCGACGAATTCACAAGCGGAAATGATGTCTCCGGTATTCCAGAGGGTTTGGTTGGGGGAAGCAGGTGCTTCGGTATGCCCAACGGGGTGTTGGAAGAGAGATGACTTACTTGTTCGTTCGTGGGAGTCACAGACGGCTGTTGATGATCGGTAGGCCGTTCGTGTTGCGAGGTTTGGGTGTTAAGAGGCGGCGGAAGAATTTTCGTCGTGGCTCCGGTTCCTACCTGACCCGTGAGTATTGGGGTAGAGGTTTTGCCGGTTTGCGGCGGATGATTCTCAATCGCTCTGTTTGCTATTGTAAAGTCCTGCTCAGCCACCCAAGTTCCTACTCTGCTCCGTCGGCTGCGATGACTCTCGTGACTTCTAAGGCTGCCACCTACCGATTGCCTAGCCTCGATTTCGGTTTCTAGCTGATGCTTCGCAGCTAGGAACTCCCTTTCTCTGTCGGCTTGCTCCTTGCGTATTTTGTCCTCTAGCGCCTTGGCCTCCTCAAGCTGCTTCAATCGTAGCCGTGCGCTGGATGCATTCGAGCTCTCGGATCCAATCGTGCCGCAAAACGTCGAGCAGTTAGGGCAACGCCACGAGCGATCACAGATAGAAGCTTGCACGCCGGCACAGCTAAAATGCCACCAGCCGTTGCATTTGTCGCAGGCCACCATATCCTCTGCGTTATCGGGACGGTTGCAACTCTTGCAACTATGTGTGCCTTCCTGCATAGTGGGGTTAGGGTTCGATGCGCTCAACATGACTCGTTAATTTCGAGTTTGTTAAACTTTTTCGAAGTCCGAGCGAAGCGCGACTCGACTGAAATTTTATTCATGTTATTAAATTGGCAGATTCACAATATTTAGTACTTACAATTAAGTTTTCCAATGATGACGCACAAATAACTTATAATAGCCACTAAGCGAACTGGTGATGGGAACCTATATGTTTCAAAGGACAGCATAAATACTTTAATCTGGTCCGAAGTTACTGCTACTTACGGTTAGCACCTGATCGTAAATTCGCAGCGGTAACGAATCGCTCTCCACCATAAACTAAAGCGTAATTGATACTCAATGACTGCAAATCGTATATAGGTTTAGGTACAAATCATCGGTACTAGCTAATCGAATTCATGAAATTTATGTTATTTACCTGTATGATTGCTTAAACATATATGGTAATACAGTAGGCAATTACTAGAGAATAGTTTTACTATATGTAGTCCAATAATAGCGTAAAGTTTAAGGAATATATCGGTTATTTAGAAAGATCACTATTTTGTGGCAACAACGTGTAGCAATTCTTTGCGATTTATCCATATAGGTGCGATCTGTCAGATCGCTTACTATTGTCTTATTGCTATGTAGTAGACCAACCGTCGATCCAAAGGGCCTATCCGACCCGTGCGTTAACACCGCCGATTAATCAATTCGAAGATGAACGTTGGCGCCTTCAACTAAAACGACTCTTCATCCGTCTCCGCTGATCAAACAGAATACACCAAAAAACCATCAATTGGAAGTACACGATCTGATCAAACGAGCACCAATAGCACCGTTATGCAGTCTCCCAAAACATTATAGACATACTAACGTCAATTGGGAAGAAGCCCTTACCAGGATTGTTCCTCACTGCGCTCCTACCATATATCCCGTGGTAAAACTACCTCCGGCTGCATTCTATCTGCCCCAGCATACTTATGACCCAAACCCTTTCCGCCCCCGGAAAACGTCGACCAAATCTCAGCTGAACATTATCTGTAAATGTCATCCTAGTGCAGGGTTGAGAGTGTATAAGGTCGGTGTGAGGTACCTGGAGCTTGTCTCATTGAGATGTCTCATTGAGACTCGCAATGCTTATGTGATGAGCACCAACATCGCGAGTCTCAAGCTCAAGGAATTTCCATGTGCTCACAGCCAACTTTTCTCAATCTCGTATTGAGATTTGTACGTACAGATACTCTGCGTATCCCTGCGCTGTAATCACACTTTGAAGGTGTGTGCACACTATTGTGTCAGTCCAATTTGGGGTGCAGTCAGCAATAAATCAATTTAATTTTGTATGGCGAAATGCATCTAAACTTGAATTAAATACTTGAAATACAAAGATTTTCCCGAAAAAAAAATTTGGTGGGCTTAATAGTGGTCACCATTGTGCACAACCACTACCAAATATTTTTTCGAATAATGTGTTCCACTTTGAAGAATTTGCCTTTAGATGGTATTCGCCATACAATATTTTTGCGATTTACTTTTAGCGATTTTTCGTGCATAGAAGCTAGCGCCACATTGGTCGATGCGGATTGTAGGAAAACAGCCGATGTAGTTAATTCATTGTTCGGAATATAGCGCAGTTTCGAGTTCAAAAGGAATCGCTCAAGAAACTTCTTGAGCGATTCCTGGCAGAAACTTTCTACGGTGACGGCCATTTGAATGGAGCGAGGAATGGACTACCCGCTTTGCGCGCAGCCACAGTTGATCAGCAGAAATAAATCAATTTAATTTTGTATGGCGAAATGCATCTAAACTTGAATTACTTGAAATACAAAGCTTTTCCCGAAAAAAAAATTTGGTAGGCTTAATAGTGGTCACCATTGTGCACAACCACTACCAAATATTTTTTCGAATAATGTGTTCCACTTTGAAGAATTTGCCTTTAGATGGTATTCGCCATACAATATTTTTGCGATTTACTTTTGGCGATTTTTCGTGCGTAGAAGCTAGCGCCACATTGGTCGATGCGGAGAGTAGGAAAACAGCCGATGTAAATAGTTAATTCATTGTTCGGAATATAGCGCAGTTTTGAGTTCAAAAGGAATCGCTCAAGAAACTTCTTGAGCGATTCCTGGCAGAAACTTTCTACGGTGACGGCCATTTGAATGGACCGAGGAATGGACTACCCGCTTTGCGCGCAGCCACAGTTGATCAGCAGAAATAAATCAATTTAATTTTGTATGGCGAAATGCATCTAAACTTGAATTACTTGAAATACAAAGCTTTTCCCGAAAAAAAATTTGGTAGGCTTCATAGTGGTCACCATTGTGCACAACCACTACCATATATTTTTTCGAATAATGTGTTCCACTTTGAAGAATTTGCCTTTACATGGTATTCGCCATACAATATTTTTGCGATTTACTTTTAGCGATTTTTCGCACATAGAAGCTAGCGCCACATTGGTCGATGCGGAGAGTAGGAAAACAGCCGATGTAAATAGTTAATTCATTGTTCGGAATATAGCGCAGTTTTGAGTTCAAAAGGAATCGCTCAAGAAACTTCTTGAGCGATTCCTGGCAGAAACTTTCTACGGTGACGGCCATTTGAATGGACCGAGGAATGGACTACCCGCTTTGCGCGCAGCCACAGTTGATCAGCAGAAATAAATCAATTTAATTTTGTATGGCGAAATGCATCTAAACTTGAATTACTTGAAATACAAAGCTTTTCCCGAAAAAAAATTTGGTAGGCTTCATAGTGGTCACCATTGTGCACAACCACTACCATATATTTTTTCGAATAATGTGTTCCACTTTGAAGAATTTGCCTTTAGATGGTATTCGCCATACAATATTTTTGCGATTTACTTTTAGCGATTTTTCGCACATAGAAGCTAGCGCCACATTGGTCGATGCGGAGAGTAGGAAAACAGCCGATGTAAATAGTTAATTCATTGTTCGGAATATAGCGCAGTTTTGAGTTCAAAAGGAATCGCTCAAGAAACTTCTTGAGCGATTCCTGGCAGAAACTTTCTACGGTGACGGCCATTTGAATGGACCGAGGAATGGACTACCCGCTTTGCGCGCAGCCACAGTTGATCAGCAGAAATAAATCAATTTAATTTTGTATGGCGAAATGCATCTAAACTTGAATTACTTGAAATACAAAGCTTTTCCCGAAAAAAAATTTGGTAGGCTTCATAGTGGTCACCATTGTGCACAACCACTACCATATATTTTTTCGAATAATGTGTTCCACTTTGAAGAATTTGCCTTTAGATGGTATTCGCCATACAATATTTTTGCGATTTACTTTTAGCGATTTTTCGCGCATAGAAGCTAGCGCCACATTGGTCGATGCGGAGAGTAGGAAAACAGCCGATGTAGTTAATTCATTGAACAAGGACGTCGACTACCTGGACAATGGGCCTTTTCATTTGACGTCTTAAATCAGCTGATTGTTCGGGCGTTTGACAGTTCTTCTATGAAGATGACACGTTCTTGTTAGCAGCTGTTGTTCAAGCTTTGTAAACAAATGCATGCACGGATCTGTCACATGAAAAGGCCTATTGTTACCATTTGGCTCACCTATCTTGACAATCAATTTAAATGCGTCAAACTTCATCCAAGTCAAAGTGCAAGTCAAGTGCACAAACTGTATTCCCAGTTTGCAATTTAATTATCGATACAGGCGCCGATATTTCTTTATTTAAAGCTCAAAATATCCGCCCTGATCAACCTGTAAATATCCACAATAAAATTAAATTAACTGGTATTACTGAAAATAGTGTAGAAACTTTAGGAGTAGTAAACACAGCATTGTGCTTTAATAATACTTTAACTTTGAATCATGATTTTCATTTAGTAACACCTAATTGACCTATTCAAGCAGACGGTATTTTAGGCCAAGATTTTTTAATCAACTACAAGTGTGTAATTGATTATGAATATTGGCTACTTAATTTTAATTTAGGGAATACTCAGGTATCAGTATGCATAGAAGATAATTTAAATGAAGGCTTCATGCTACCAAGTCGTAGTGAAGTTGTTAGACGAGTTCCACATTTAAGAATCTCTGAAGATATGGTAGTCCATTCCAAAGAGATTTACCCAGGTGTTTTTTGTGGAAATACCATTATTTCTGCAACGAAACCATATGTAAAATTTGTAATTACCAATAGCGAACCCATATACACTCCCGTTCAAAAGTTTGGGGTCACCCCCTAAAAAACATGTCATTTTTTTAGGCCCATATCTCCGCCAATGGACTACCCGCTTTGCGTGCAGCCACAGTTGATCAGCAGGAGTAAATCAGTTTAATTTTGTATGGCGAAATGCATCTAAACTTGAATTACTTGAAATACAAAGCTTTTCCCGAAAAAATATTTGGTAGGCTTAATAAAGGTCACCATTGTACACAGCCACTACCAAATATTTTTTCGAATAATGTGTTCCACTTTGAAGAATTTGCCTTTAGATGGTATTCGCCATACAATATTTTTGCAATTTACTTTTAGCGATTTTTCGCGCATAGAATCTAGCGCCACATTGGTCGATGTGGAGAGTAGGAAAACAGCCGATGTAGTTAATTCATTTGCGTCCGATTTCAAAACCCTAGGTTTCATTCAAAAGATAATAAGTCAAAGTAACTTTGAACATGATTTAAAAGAAACTTTTTCAAAAATTTTGTATGTAAACTTAACCCAAAGTTGCCAAATTTTCTAAAAAATGAATATAAACTTACGGCAGTGTCGCTGGAAGTTGGGTCGACCAAATTTTAAGATGAGAGCGGTAATATGACCCATTTTCTATTAGCTTTCAACTGCTTTTTACAGAACTTAGCTAAAAAATCGAGAAAAAAAGTTATTAAGTAAATTAATCCTTGATGTCATCGACCAAAAGTTTGGGGCCACTCCTCAATATGATGTATCGGCCAAAAGTTTGGGGTCACTTTCGTAAAACATGGAAAAGTGATTTGGTGATATCTTCGTCATCTATAGTTCAATTTTAATGGACTACCCGCTTTGCGCGCAGCCACAGTTGATCAGCAGGAGTAAATCAACTTAATTTTGTATGGCGAAATGCATCTAAACTTGAATTACTTGAAATACAAAGCTTTTCCCGAAAAAATATTTGGTAGGCTTAATAGTGGTCACCATTGTGCACAACCACTACCAAATATTTTTTCGAATAATGTGTTCCACTTTGAATAATATGCCTATAGATGGTATTCGCCATACAATATTTTTGCGATTTACTTTTAGCGATTTTTCGCGCATAGAAGCTAGCGCCACATTGGTCGATGCGGAGAGTAGGAAAACAGCCGATGTAGTTAATTCATTCATACTTACTACAGATGCTTCTGACATTGGATGTGGAGTAGTGTTGTCTCAACAAACACAAAATGGAAATCTTCCTATCGCCTATGCTAGTAAAACATTTACGCAAGGTGAGAAAAATAAACCTGTAATTTTGAAAGAATTAACTGCCATCCATTGGGCTATTAATTATTTTAAACCCTATTTATTGGTCAGAAAGTTTTTAGTACGAACAGACCATAGACCCCTAGTCTATCTGTTCGGAATGAAAAACCCAACTTCGAAATTGACAATGATGCGTTTAGATTTAGAAGAATATGATTTCACAATAGAGTATATACCTGGAAAAGGAAATGCAGGTCCAGATGCGTTGTCGCGAATAGTAACAACATTGGACGAATTAAAGCAAATAAGTATTATTAGAATGGATTAAATGCTTAGGCTGTTTTCCTACTCTCCGCATCAACCATTGAGGCGCTAGCTTCTATGCGCGAAAAATCGCTAAAAGTAAAACACAAAAATATTGTATGGCGAATAGCATCTAAATGCGTATTTCTCGAAGTGGAACACATTATTCGAAAAAATATTTGGTAGCAGTTGGGCACAATGATGTCCGGTTTGGTGCCTACCAAATATTTTTTCGTTAAAAGCTTTTCATTTCGAGAAATAGAGTTTAGATGCTTTTCGCCATACAAAATAAAATGTTTTTACTCCTGCTGACCGGCATTGAACGCACTCCCTGCCGGTAATCCATTAACTACATCGACTGTTTCCCTACTCTCCGCATCGACCAATGTGGCGCTAGCTTCTATGTGCGAAAAATCGCTAAAAGTAAATCGCAAAAATAGTGTATGGCGAATACCATCTAAAGGCAAATTCTTCAAAGTGGAACACATTATTCGAAAAAAATATTTGGTAGTGGTTGTGCACAATGGTGACCACTATTAAGCCTACCAAATATTTTTTCGGGAAAAGCTTTGTATTTCAAATAATTCAAGTTTAGATGCATTTCGCCATACAAACTTAAATTGATTTACTCCTGCTGATCAACTGTGGCTGCGCGCAAAGCCACAGTTGGACTACCCACTTTTCGGGCAGGAGTAAATCAATTTAATTTTGTCATAGGATCGCAGTAGTCTGTGCACGCGGACGGTTGTGTTTTTTGAATCACCTGTCACGTTTTTTCGGCTCCGTGTTTGTTTCGGCCGATGAAATGGCAAGAAAAAGGAAGATCAGTGAAGCTCCAAAGGAGAATTTAGTTTGTAGGGATTTTGTAGGACGTCGCGCTTTTGCAGGTGTTCGGTTCGGCTGAAAAACTTACTTCTTACGTGAAAGATTAGGTTATTAAGCCGGAAATCCCTTTGCTTGAAGTGTGCCATTTGTAGAGATGGCAAAGTGCGTGTTTGGAAAGTGTCGTCAATGGATTACCTGCAGAGAGTGCGTTCAATGTTGATCAGCAGGAGTAAAATAATTTTATTTTGTATGGCGAAAAGCATCTAAACTCGAATTTCTCGAAATCAAAAGCTTTTACCGAAAAAATATTTGGTAGGCCCCGAACCGGTCATCATTGTGCACAACCGCTACCAAATATTTTTTTCAAATATTGTGTTCCACTTCGAGAAATATGCCTTTAGATGCTATTCGCCATACAATAATTTTGTGATTTACTTTTAGCGATTTTTCGCGCATAGAAGCTGGCGCCACATTGGTCGATGCGGAGAGTAGGAAAACAGCCAAAGCATTTAATTCATTATCGCGATCGCCGTCATATGCCGGTTGCGTGGAGTGATTCGAACAGAGCATAACCTGGAAATGCGTTTTAAAGCTACAGGAGTGGTAGGTGTGTGTTGAATTTTAGTGCAGGAAGACAATTGCGAAGTGAATTGAAAAAGAAGAGAAACGGTGCCTAATCGAATATTTTTGTTTTTGGAGTTTTCTGTTATAACGCGTTGTTGGGGCTGCTTTTAAGTGGCGTGATATGACCATAAATGTGACCAATTGGGGCTTTTAAATATTACCCAAGGACAAACGAAAAGATTTGAAAAATGGTGAAAATTGAACCGGAATTCTTTGCCGGAATGCAAGTAGTGTCGCCATGCCAACAGCTCATAGTTGCGTAATGAAGAGCATTGAGCAGTTCAAAACGTCCGGCTTACTGTGATTGGTGGGCGTTATGCATTGAATAAATGTGGATAAAATTTGGAAAAGTTTAAAGGAGAAAAAAGACAAATACTGGTGAAAAGCTTCAAAACCAAGCGAGGGGAATGCTCGTACCATCTTTGAGTACTGTTGGCACAATGTATTGGACAATTTCATTCGGTGAGATCTATCCTTTTTAATATATATATATATATACATTTTACATTCTATATGTTAATATTATGTTAATTTATATTTAAAATAAGGTTAATCATTGAGGGGTTAGGGGACCATAACGTTTTAGTTTATTTTCAGAGAGCGAGCAAAGGCGCTTAAACCTAGGCACAAGGGCCAGGACACGGACCAAATACCTGTGTTCCATCCCAGGATTCCAAGGACTATGGGGTGACATTAACCCTCTTAGCATCGTCACCCCCACCGATTTTTCACGTATTTGGCTTTCTATATAAAACTGAGCGGTTGGTACGAGATGTCCCTGCTTTAATGGTTTTATTGTAGAATCAATAACGCTGCACAGTAGGCCTGGCCGCTTTAATGCTTGTAATGCATTTTCGATGTACTGCAAGCATTAATAATGACAAGAAAAATGGTAGAAGTAGTCGATTCTATCATTTTCCAGGATTCTTTCAATGAATGGCTGTGTATGTGTAGACTAGACTAGACTAGGAGTAAATCAATTTAATTTTGTATGGCGAAATGCATCTAAACTTGAATTATTTGAAATACAAAGCTTGTTGCCGATTTGAGAGCCACTGTTGAATGTCTCTCGTCTGAGTTACCACGATCGTCTATCTAACAATGATCGCTACCGCGTCGACGAGGAAGAATGGGCAAGGCTTGGATAGATATTGGCTTAGGCCTGGGACACACTGGTGGTGTTCGTACCATGGTACAAGTTGCCAAGAAAATTATTCCAAGGCTATCTTGAATGAAGACAATTATCAGTATGAAACTCATTTCAAGATAATTGTACCATGGAACGAATACCACCAGTCTGTCCAAGGTTTTATTGATTGATGCACCAAGCGGTAAGAAGAAGAAGTTTTGACATCCAAGCGGTGTGCCGTCGATTTGATCCTCGTCGCTGATTGGTCGATGGATGTAAACGGCACACCGCTTGGATGTCAAAACTCTTCTTCTTACCGCTTGGTGCATCAATCAATTGTTTTTGATTGGAACATTCTGTACCTGTACCAGTTATCGCACCACCTTTTGTAGAAACTATTTCTACAAAAATAAGAAGAAGACCGACGAATGTAAACAATAAGTCAAATGATTGATTTGTTTTTATACTTTACAGGAAAAATATAAAAACGGAGCCAAAACTACTTTTAGTGAATAAATACCATGCAAATTGAACTAGTTGTAGGACGTGATTACATTCCGTAAACTATCTTTGTTGGGAGGACTCGTAGAGTGAGGTTAGACTCGATGTGAGTATTATATTGATCCTAAATGTTTATAATGCAAAAAACTAATAAGAAATTACAGCTTTTAGCAACTTCCGTTACACACAAACAACGAGTTCGCTTAAAAGTAGTCCGAACCATCCGAACACTCCGTCCCCGTTCCCAACAATCTAAAAGATCGAGGCGAATCGATCAATTTCGACCACGAAATGGACACGTATCAGGCATGCGGTATTCAGACGGACGATTCCTTGGTCCAGTGTGACCGATGCGATTCTTGGTGGCACTTCGGGTGCGTGGGAGTGAGTGATATTTAGCATCAGTGAGAAGAGCTTCATCTGCACAAAATGCTTTAGCACTACTCCCCCACCGCCGCCGCCGCATCATAATGAGGTTTTGCGACTACCACCCACTGATACTATGTCCGTGTCGTCCAGAAGGTCGTCGATTTCGAATGCGAGTGCTCGAGCTCGACTAAATCTAGAGAGGCTCGAAGTTAAGAAAGTTCTCGCCGAGAAAATGTTGGACCTGGAGCTACGGGAACAAGAAAGGAAGATCGAACTCGCCCGCATACAAAAGGAGGGAGAATTGGAACGCAGGAAGCTGGAGCTACAACGGGATTACGAGGAAGAGAAGCTACGTCTGATGGAGGAAGAGCTGCTTGATGATGCTGATAGGAGTCTACGTTCCCAGCAGAGCAGTAATAGTAAGGTACGACAGTGGAGAAGTCAAATGCAACTTGGCGGAGCCTGTTCGACGATGCAATCCCCTGCAGCGAACGAGGTTCTGGGTGATCGTGAAGCACCAACTGCCACGACGACGACTATAGTACATACAGGGTAATTCGTGTTACACCCGAAAGGAGGTGAAAGTAGACCATATTGTCGCGCTTATCTTTTATTAGAGTCCTGCGGCGGTCGTACGCTCGCAAGGCATACCGCCGCATGACAGTCGCAAGGCAAAACAGAAGAAAAAGTGTTCCCGCCAAAAACAAAAGCACGTGGGTTTCGCGAAGTGACAGATGTTTTCGAATGTATTTGTGACGAACGGCAAGAGTAGCTCAGTGGAATGAGTGTTCTTGCTGTCAAACCCCATATAGTGGAATTATATACTTTTAAATCTGGTGACGCTGTTATGATTAGTGACTGTCGCGCTGATATCAGAAGACAGAGGCAGATAATCGCCATATTCTGATTTTTCTTGAGAGGCATAATATTTGCAGCAAAAAATTGTTCTACAGGTAGGTCCGGAAATCACTGCTAAGTGAGTTATTCAAAAATTAGTGTTATTAAATTACCCCGTCTTTAAACATCTCTAACTCAGAAACTATGAACCGTATAATCAATCTAAGTGCATGGATAGAAAGCTTAAAGCTTTGTCTTTTAATGCTCTTTGGACAGGTAATTGATAAAAAGTCATTTAAGTGCAGAAATTTTGACTTTTATGTAAAAAGTGCCTAAAAATGTACCCCCTTTTCACCTTTTTTTGATAGTTTACTCGTGAAAAACGTGATAAATGTGAAAAATGTTCTTCTACAAAACATTCATTTTTTGATACGCTACCAATCTGTCCTTTGGTGCAACATTGTATCTTTCATAGTTTTGTCACAATTTTGAATTCAAAATTTTGTGAAATAAATCAATGTTTTTATTGCAATACTGTCTGGCAATCCTACACGTTTGCTTGCTGTTGGTCGTCGTGCGCATGGCAACGAAGTCCAGCGTCGCGGCGGCGGTCATCGTTTGACAGAGCCAACTAGTGAACGGCAAATTGCGCGCTATGTTTATGAATCAATCTCAAGGCATCCTTTTCTTTGGGTGAAGATTCAATTCGCCTAGATGCCATACACCCAAACCCACTCACTGGTGGAATTTAGCGAGATCATACCGCTGGGTGGCACCGTTTTAAGGGATGTTCAAACCTACGGGCCGTGACTGGGTCCGGGCCGGGGCCGCGGCCGAGACTCGATAGGGCTTTTGTCGCTTCGTTCTCACTGCACACAATGCTCACCGGGCTATAGCGCCTGCACACCAGCAATTTATGTTGCGCGAACGCACGCACAGTATGAAGCTATTGTTATTCATTTTTGTTTTTGTTTCTGCGCACTTTCTCCAGTGTGTTTGATGTACATTCATCCAGAACTTTCTTTTGTAATTTCTACAGGAATCTGGGATTCCTCCAGCTTTTTTTTATGATTTCCCTTGGAATGCTTTCTGGGACTCTCCCGTAGTTCTTTCTGGAAAACTCTAATGAGATTCTTCTAGGAGTCCTGCCTGGTATTTCTCCAGCTACTCCGTCTGGGTTTTTGTCCTTGAGTTCTACTAAAATTTCTTCTGGGATATTTTCAAGAACTGGTTTAGATTTTTTCTCCAGAAATTCCTCTAGGAGTAGCTTCCCACAGTTTATTTATTTTCAGTTCAATGGGAAGCCCTCCTGAAGTTCCTGAGAGTGAGTCCAGGAGCTCCCCAGGCATTCCTCCAGGGCACCCCCAAGAAATACCAAGGGAATTTCTTGAGAGTTAGCTCAAGAATTCCTCCAGCATTTGTCGTAGAATCACCCTAGGATTTTACTGGGAATTTCTCCATTATAACTCTGGAAATTAATGCAGGAGTTCTCCAGCAATAATGCAAGCTTCTCTTCAGGATTTTTCCCGAAAATTACTGAAGGACTCAAGGGATTTCTCCAGAAATTCCTGTATTAATACCACCAGGACTTCCTCAAGGGACTCCTCCAAAAAATCCTCCTCGATGTCAACTAAAAATTCTTCCAGTAGTTCTTTCAGGAATAACTCCAGAAATTCATCTCGAAATTTCTACAGGAATTTCTCTTCAGGAATTGTAGAAGGGATTTCATCAGGAATTCTTCCAGGGATTTCACAAGACAATTTTTCAATAAATTGCTCTAAGACTTTCTCTAAGAATTCCTGAAAGGAATCATCTAGGAATTCCTCTGACGATTCCTCTAGATTTTTTTCCACGGTGTCCCCCAAGAATTTTTCCAGTTATTCCTCCATGAGTTCCTGCAGGAATTTATCCCGAAATTCTACCAGGAAATCCTGCAGGGATTCTTCCAGGAATCCCACCATAAATTCCTCCTGTAATTGCTGCAGGAGATTCTCTAGAGGTTCCTCCAAGGATTCCTCTAGAATTCCTTCCAGAATTTCTCCCAGGAAATCATCAGGAAATTCATCCCAGGAAATCATCAAGAAATTCCTTTAGAAATTCCTTCAGTAATTCCCCCAGAAATTCCTTCAGTAATTCCTCACAGAATTCCTCTAGGATTTTCTACAGGGATTTCTTCAAAAATTTCTCCAGAAAGTACTCCAGGCATTTCTTCAAGAATTACTTCATGAATTTCTCCATAAATTATTCCAGGAATTCCTCCAGAAATTACTTCAGGTACTACTCCAGGAGTTCCTCCAAGAATTCCACCGGAAATTGCTCAAGGAATACCTCCAGAAATTCCATCAGGTATTTTTCCAGGAAGTCTTCTTGGAAATACTCCAGGCACAACTCCAAGAATTTATCCGTGAGTTACTCCAGGTATTCCTACACGATTCTTACAGATGTTTATCCAGGAACTACTGCAAGATGTCCTCCAATTTTTTTTCCAGGAATTCCTCCAGTGATTCCTTCATAAATATCCTTCATTCCTTCATAAATATCCTCCAGAAATTCCTCCAGAAAACACTCCAGGAATTCCTCTAAGAATTTCGCCAGTGATTTCTTTCGTCCAGAAATTTCGCCAGTGATTCCTTTAATAAATCTTCTAGGGATTCCCCAGGAATTCCTACAGAATATCCACCAGAAATTCCTCCAGGCATTCCTCCAGGAATTCCTACAGAAAATACTCCAGGAATTCCTCCAGGAATTTCACCAGGAATTACTCCAGGAATTCATCCACGAACTTTTCCAGAAATTCCTCCAGGAATTTCTCCGAAAATTTCTCCAAGAATTCTTTCAAGAATTTTTCCATAAAGTCTTCAAGGATATACTCCATGAATTACTCCAAGAATTGCTTCAGGAATAACTCTAGGAATTCCTCCACGAATTGCTTCAGAAATGTCTTCAGGGATTCCAACGGGAATTCTACCAAAAACTACTTCAGCCTGTCCTCAAAAAAATTCTCCAGTAATTCATCAAGGAAATACTTACGGGATTCCTCCAAGAAATACTCCAGGAACTACTCCAGGAAAGCCGTCAAGAATTCCTCCCGGAAATAATCCAAGAATTCCCATAATTTCTCTTTGAATTACTCCAGGAATTCGTCAAAAAATCGCTTCTGAATTTTTTCCAGAAATTCCTCCCAGAATTCCTTTTAGAAATACCTCAAGGAAATGCTTCAAGAATTTCTTCAGAAAATCCTTAAAGAACTCCTCCAGAAGTGCCTCCAGCCAATCTTTTAGGAATTCCTTCACGAATTTTTTCAGGAACTTCTCCAGATATTGCTTAGGAATATCTCCAGGAATTCGTCTTGAAGAACTATTCCAGAACGTACTCCAGAACGTCTCTAGAACTTCCTTCAAGAATTCCTTCGGTTAACTTTCCAGGAATTCCTCCCGGAATTATCTCAGGTACAGTATTCCTTAAAGAGTTACTACAGGGATTCCAGGAATAGCTCCAGAAACTCCGTTAGAATTTACTCCAAGAATTTCTCCAGGAATCACTCCAGTAATTCCTCAAGGTAGGATGTCATCCAGGAATTTCTGTAGGAATTCTTGGAAAAAAAATTTGAACGGATTCTTGATTGAAATCTTGAAAGAATTCTTGGGGGAGTTCCCGTAGCAGTTTCTGGAATAATTTCTGGAGAATTTTCAGGGAGAATTCTGGAGTGATTTTTGGGGAAGATCCTGTAGAAATTTCTGGAGGATTTCCTGGGAGAAATCCTAGAAAAGTTTATTTAGGAATTCCTCCCAGACTTCCGCCAAGAATTGCTTCAAGAATCCCTCTATTAATTATTTCAGGAATTCTTCCAGATATTGCTTACGAATATCTCCAGGAATTCGTCCTGAAATTCTTCCCGAAATTTCTTAAGGTTTTATTTTAGAAATTCCTCAAGAATTTTCCCAGGAAGGCCTCCAGAAATTCCTCTCAGAAACACTCTAAGAATTTCTCCATGAATTACTTCAAGGCTTTCTCCAAAATCTATTCCAGAAACTACTCTAGGAATTACTCCAGGATTTCCTCAAAAAATGTCTCTAAAATTTCCTCCAAGAATTCCTTCGGTTAATCGTCCAGGAATTCCTCCCGGAATTATCTCAGGTACAGGAATTCTTTAAAGAGCTACTCCAGGGATTCCTCTGGGTAGCGCTTCATATTTTTTTCAGGAATAGCTTCAGAAACTCCGTTAGAACTTACTCCAAGAATTCCTCCAGGAATCACTCCAGTAATTCCTCTAGGTAGGATGTCATCCGGAATTTTATCTAAGAGTTCCTGCCAGGAATTCCTTCGGAGTTTCTTTCAGGAATTACTCCCTGGAAGAATCCCTGGTGGAATCCTTGGAGGAACTCTTAAAATAATCCCTGGAGGATTTTTTGAAGAAATACCTGGAGGGAGTCTTGGAAGAATTCCTGGGGGATTTCCTTGGAGAAATTTCATTAGGAATTCCTAGAGAAATACCTGTAGTAAGCCTTGATGGAGTTTTTGAAAGAGTCACTGGAGGAATACCTGGAGGAATTCAAGGAGGAATCCCTGGAGCTATCTCAAAAGTTATTTTCGGAGGATTTCCTGGTGGAATTCATGGAGATATTCTTGGAGGAATTTTTGAAGGAATTACTGGAGGAATTTATGAAGGAATTCCTGAAGGAGTGTGTAAAGTAATTCCTGAATAAAATTCTTCAAAAACCCCAGAAAGAACTGTTCGAGAGATTTTTGGAGAAATTCATAGAGGGATTTTTGAAGCAATTCTTGGCGGAAGTCTGGGAGGAATTCCTAAATAAACTTTTTTAGGATTTCTCCCAGGAAATCCTCCGGAAATTTCTACAGGACCTTCCCAAAAAATCACTCCAGAATTCTCCCTAAAATCCTCCAGAAATTATTCCAGAAACTGCTACTGGAACTCCCCCAAGAATTCTTTCAAGATTTCAATCAAGAATCCGTTCAATTTTTTTTTCCAAGAATTCCTACAGAAATTCCTGGATGACATCCTACCTTGAGGAATTACTGGAGTGATTCCTGGAGGAATTCTTGGAGTAAATTCTAACGGAGTTTCTGGAGCTATTCCTGGAATCCCTATAGTAACTCTTTAAGGAATACTGTACCTGAGATAATTCCGGGAGGAATTCCTGGAAAGTTAACCGAAGGAATTCTTGAAGGAAGTTCTAGAGACATTTCTTGAGGAAATCCTGGAGTAATTCCTGGAGTACGTTCTGGAAGTTTTTCAAGACGAATTCCTGGAGATATTCCTAAGCAATATCTAGAGAAGTTCCTGAAAAAATTCGTGAAGGAATTCCTAAAAGATTTGCTGGAGGCACTTCTGGAGGAGTTCTTTAAGGATTTTCTGAAGAAATTCTTGAAGCATTTCCTTGAGGTATTTCTAAAAGGAATTCTAGGAGGAATTTCTGGAAAAATTCCAGAAGTATTTTTTTGACGAATTCCTGGAGTAATTCAAAGAGAAATTATGGGAATGAATTAACTACATCGGCTGTTTTCCTACTCTCCGCATCGACCAATGCGGCGCTAGCTTCTATGCGCGAAAAATCGCTAAAAGTAAATCGCAAAAATATTGTATGGCGAATACCATCTAAAGGCAAATTCTTCAAAGTGGAACACATTATTGGAAAAAAATATTTGGTAGTGGTTGTGCACAATGGTGACCACTATTAAGCCTACCAAATATTTTTTCGGGAAAAGCTTTGTATTTCAAGTAATTCAAGTTTAGATGCATTTCGCCATACAAAATTAAATTGATTTACTCCTGCTGATCAACTGTGGCTGCGCGCAAAGCGGGTAGTCCATTCTTGGATTGTTTCTGGGAGGAATGCTTGACGGCTTTCCTGGAGTAGTTCCTGGAGTAATTCTTGGAGGAATCCCGTAAGTATTTCCTTGTAGAATTCCTGGAGGATTTTTTTTTAGGACAGGCTGAAGTAGTTCCTGGAAGAATTCCCGTAGGAATCCCTGAAGTCATTTCTGAAGCAATTCAAGGAGGAATTACTAGAGTTATTCCTGAAGCAATTCTTGGAGTAATTCATGGAGTATATCCTGGAAGACTTTATGGAAAAATTCCTGAAAGAATTCTTGGAGGAATTCTCGGAGGAATTCCTGGAGGAATCCTTGGAGGAACCTCTAGAGAATCTCCTGCAGCAATTACAGGAGGAATTTATGGTGGGATTCCTGGAAGAATCCCTGCAGGATTTCCTGGTAGAATTTCGGGATAAATTCCTGCAGGAACTCATGGAGGAATAACTGGAAAAATTCTTGGGGGACACCGTGGAAAAAAATCTAGAGGAATCGTCAGAGGAATTCCTAGATGATTCCTTTCAGGAATTCTTAGAGAAAGTCTTAGAGCAATTTATTGAAAAATTGTCTTGTGAAATCCCTGGAAGAATTCCTGATGAAATCCCTTCTACAATTCCTGAAGAGAAATTCCTGTAGAAATTTCGAGATGAATTTCTGGAGTTATTCCTGAAAGAACTACTGGAAGAATTTTTAGTTGACATCGAGGAGGATTTTTTGGAGGAGTCCCTTGAGGAAGTCCTGGTGGTATTAATACAGGAATTTCTGGAGAAATTCCTTGAGTCCTTCAGTAATTTTCGGGAAAAATCCTGAAGAGAAGCTTGCATTATTGCTGGAGAACTCCTGCATTAATTTCCAGAGTTATAATGGAGAAATTCCCAGTAAAATCCTAGGGTGATTCTACGACAAATGCTGGAGGAATTCTTGAGCTAACTCTCAAGAAATTCCCTTGATATTTCTTGGGGGTGCCCTGGAGGAATGCCTGGGGAGCTCCTGGACTCACTCTCAGGAACTTCAGGAGGGCTTCCCGTTGAACTGAAAATAAATAAACTGTGGGAAGCTACTCCTGGAGGAATTTCTGGAGAAAAAATCTAAACCAGTTCTTGAAAATATCCCAGAAGAAATTTTAGTAGAACTCAAGGACAAAAACCCAGACGGAGTAGCTGGAGAAATACCAGGCAGGACTCCTAGAAGAATCTCATTAGAGTTTTCCAGAAAGAACTACGGGAGAGTCCCAGAAAGCATTCCAAGGGAAATCATAAAAAAAAGCTGGAGGAATCCCAGATTCCTGTAGAAATTACAAAAGAAAGTTCTGGATGAATGTACATCAAACACACTGGAGAAAGTGCGCAGAAACAAAAACAAAAATGAATAACAATAGCTTCATACTGTGCGTGCGTTCGCGCAACATAAATTGCTGGTGTGCAGGCGCTATAGCCCGGTGAGCATTATGTGCAGTGAGAACGAAGCGACAAAAGCCCTATCGAGTCTCGGCCGCGGCCCCGGCCCGGACCCAGTCTCGGCCCGTAGGTTTGAATATCCCTTAAAACGGTGCCACCCAGCGGTATGATCTCGCTAAATTCCACCAGTGAGTGGGTTTGGGTGTATGGCATCTAGGCGAATTGAATCTTCACCCAAAGAAAAGGATGCCTTGAGATTGATTCATAAACATAGCGCGCAATTTGCCGTTCACTGTTGGCTCTTGGCTCTGTCAAACGATGACCGCCGCGACCGCCGCCGCGACGCTGGACTTCGTTGCCATGCGCACGACGACCAACAGCAAGCAAACGTGTAGGGTTGCCAGACAGTATTGCAATAAAAACATTGATTTATTTCACAAAATTTTGAATTCAAAATTGTGACAAAACTATGAAAGATACAATGTTGCACCAAAGGACAGATTGGTAGCGTATCAAAAAATGAATGTTTTGTAGAAGAACATTTTTCACATTTATCACGTTTTTCACGAGTAAACTATCAAAAAAGGTGAAAAGGGGGTACATTTTTAGGCACTTTTTACATAAAAGTCAAAATTTCTGCACTTAAATGACTTTTTATCAATTACCTGTCCAAAGAGCATTAAAAGACAAAGCTTTAAGCTTTCTATCCATGCACTTAGATTGATTATACGGTTCATAGTTTCTGAGTTAGAGATGTTTAAAGACGGGGTAATTTAATAACACTAATTTTTGAATAACTCACTTAGCAGTGATTTCCGGACCTACCTGTAGAACAATTTTTTGCTGCAAATATGGTCTACTTTCACCTCCTTTCGGGTGTAACACGAATTACCAGTCACCCTGTATAGTACATATGTAACAATACAAAAAATTCTGGCGTACGATTTTAATAAGTCGTATGTTTGCTGTGCTTCCTATGTTGATAGGACCTATTCAAATCGAACGCCAGGGGTTTATTAGGGTAGGGTTAGCTGGGTGGTCATCAAACAAAATGTCTCATTTCATATTTAATCATAATACATCTATATTACATTCTCTTAAGATTATTTTAGTCTTGTGCTGAAATTACCGAGGAACAATCAATGCTGTGTACTGCCGCACACTTGGCGTTGCTCCATCAATCGGCTCATCTGACGGTAATGGGTCACCTTCTGGCACTAGGAAATCAAATGATTGGAAGAGAGTTGTGATAAAGAGGAACAAGTTGGCTTTGCCCATCATTTCACCCATACAGCGATGTCGACCAACACCAAACGGATGGAAGTTGGGAGGAATGACAATTTTTCCACCCTTCAAAAATCGCTCCGGTTTGAAGGAAGTTGGTGATTCCCAATCATTTAACATCATACCGCGGAACATTCCTACTAACATCGTATCCTGGGAAGTAAGAGAAAATATGCTATTAAGTACAGATAAAAGAAGATTCTCAACAAATATTGTATTATTTATACTGATTTATTTTACACACCAAGAAAATATCATGTAATTTTAAGTGTCCTGAACCTGACATATACGAGCATCTTCAAAAACACAAATTTAGAGGTTATAACATGTAAATTTACGTCTTTCAAGACACCCCAAAAAAAACTTATTTTTTCTTAGCGTAGCAATCGCTAAAACCGATTTGACAGATAAAACATATAAAAGTAAAATATTGTCATGCATGGGACTCGAACACCAGATCTGCTGATCGTGAGCCACATCTCTTACCTCTCGGCTATTTCACCGAGTGGAACGTGATACTGATTCTACGTTTCTGGTGAAACGAATTTGTTAACCAACCAGCACTTATATGATGCGCGTAAAATTGAGTCCAATTTGTGATTCAGTCTTGAAAACATTTACGTTTTTTGGTGATTCCGTTTCGTGGAAATTTCAGAATTTCTAAGTCTATAGACCGAAGTTTAGTAAGAAATTAAATATATCCGACAGAAGTTCGCCGAAGTAAAACAAAAACGTCGGAATTCTAAATTGATGTTGACATATCCAATTATTCACTACACAATAGGCCCTTAGGCCGTTACAAATATTTATTTCACTTTTTGTCCCACCACTCTTTGGCTGGTCGAGGGGGGGGATAAAAATAATAAAGCATTTAATCTGAAAAATATTAAAAACTCATCGGATTTGTTAAAGAATGTTTAGCAAAACCCGATATTTTGATAAATATTTTTTTGTCTGCCCCCTCAAAATGCAAAATCCAGCCAAAAATTTTTGAAGGGGGGGGGGGAGACAGAAAGTCAAAATTAAATTTGTATCAGCCTTATTTTTTCTTTGCAAAAATCTGAATTTTTACTACATTGGAAAATATTTATTTTTACTAGAGAGATCGGGTCAGTATCTCAAAGCTCTAATCAAAGCCCTAACTTCTTAAAAATATGTATAGGTGTACGATTTTTTAATGATTTTTACATTTTTTAGAAGTTCATGCCCCATGAGGGATAACTTAACTTTGAGATACTGACTTCAAATGTTAAAACGATTTTTTTTAAATAAAATTGTCATTTTCCAATGAAAAACTTTAAACATTTTCGAATTTTTGCAAAGTAAAGCTGTTAGTACACAGGGTCAAATATTTGTCAAAAAAAAACAATGCTCAAACATCTTATTTTACTCGATCGAATTTTCATTAGTGTCTAACTGGTGTTATTTCTTGAGTTCTTTCCTCGTCAAATATTTGACCCTTTGTACTACTGGCCTAAGAGACGGCCAGCTATACACAGTTTGACCAAGGGGGCGACTCAAGTTTTCTCAACCCAAAAAAGGCGGAATATCCCACAAAAAGGTGTCATATCCACTTAAAAGGCCGGTTTTTTTTTTTTGTTTTTTTTTCAGCTTTTTTTGGGATTATTCGGTTTGAGAAAACTAGTGTCGCCTCCCAACAGTTTGGCAATTTCCAGGTAATTTGCGGGACAGTTCTCTAATGAGCTGTTTATCATAAAAAAATAACAAAGTCGATAGGCAGTACGGTGTTTACCAGGACAGCTAGTTATTTATATTTGGTCAAAGGGTCCCTTGGTTCATACAACGTATTCTACAAGCATATTTAACTCAGAAACGAAATCATTGCGTTGTAGATTACAAGTTTCTTTTTGGTGAAAATACAAGCAAATTTCAATCTGACAAACAAGAAGTGGAAAAAAATCCACAAAATTGTCCACCGTCAAAAGTCAAAACAAGTATTCTCAAACACCCAGGGGAAAAATCAATAATCATATCGAAAATATTTTTTAATTTGTTAATTTTTTGGGCGAAGGTTTCCCGGCTTTTCTTTATGATATTTTTTGATGGTGAAAAATTTAGTGTAGAACATTTCCAATTTATTTTTGCTAACAAAAAAAATATTGCGTTTTCACCAAAACAACTTTTTTCCTCGAAGCTTTGCTCTTGAGATACGATTTTTCAAAGAAACAAGGCTTATAAGACATATCAGGCCATTTTTCACAAACAATAATTGCCCATAACTCGTTCGGGAATTTGGTCTCAGTTTCATCAGAGAATACAAATATGGCTGCCACAATGGTCGACTTGAACCCCTACTCACGTTTTCAAGAGCACCAATCTTGAAAAAAAAATCGTAAACATATGTATGCGCTCAATTTGGAAAAGCTGCTTCTTTTTGTAAGTGAGCTAAGCCAGGATATACAAGCGCGGCTTGGTTCGATGTTTCGTTCGTCAGATTTGTGCCTTTAAAATTTGTATGTAAAATTGCAATGATATTTCTTGATGGTGAAGAATAGAGAAAACTTTTGCAGTTCATATGTTTTCAGATTGCTAAGAAAATTTGTTATGTTTCATAAAAAATGTTGAAACATCAAGAAATCCCTTTGCAATCTTGCATACAAACTTTGGAGGCACAAATCTGACGAACGAAGCATCGAACCAAGCCACACTTGTTTATCCTGGCTTTGCTCACTTGCAAAAAGAGGCAGCTATTCCAAATCGAGCGCATTTGTTTACGAATTTTTAAGATTGGTGCTCTTGAAGGAGTGAGTAGGGGCCCAAGTCGGCCATTGTGGCAGCCATATTTGTATTCTCTGAAGTTTCTCCTTAATTCAAACTTGAATAATTCATAATTATTATGATTATTTCAGTAACAAATTTTGAAAACGACGTATAATCAATGCTACACTATTGATTATACGTCGTTTTCAAAATTTGTTACTGATTTGAAGTGTGTGGCATCTAAAAAACAATTCAATTTGCACTGGTATTTTCAAAAAAAATAGGGCACTCAGATTTTATGTATTTTGTTCTTATAAGGTACACCGGGGCAAGATTTCCCGTAACGTTGGTAGATTACCTCAGAATGGTGCGTTGCGGTGTAAGATCTACCAAATCAAATTTTGATCTTGAAATTTTCCTGCCCAAAGTAGTCAGGCAGTAGTTTATAATACTCCAAATTAAAAGTTTGCAAAAACTATGTGTTATGGTATTCAAGTTGTTTCCCATCTTTGGATAACATCATGTTAACCCGCTGCACAGTGGGAAAAATCGACCCAAAAAATGGATCTTTTAACGCCGCTGGTTTCGGTACGTAAAGTTGACCATTTCTGACGTAAAAAAGTACGAGAAATCGATTGACGCTAAATTCATTCATTGCACGGCACGGGAAGTGCGGTCCATTTTGCCCCATATTGCCCTTTTTTCATACAAAAAGAGAATTAAAATGTACTTTCAAACAACCAACACTACTGAAGATTGTTGAAAATATTATGCCTCTCAAGAAAAATCAGAATATGGCGATTATCTGCCTCTGTCTTCTGATATCAGCGCGACAGTCACTAATCATAACAGCGTCACCAGATTTAAAAGTATATAATTCCACTATATGGGGTTTGACAGCAAGAACACTCATTCCACTGAGCTACTCTTGCCGTTCGTCACAAATACATTCGAAAACATCTGTCACTTCGCGAAACCCACGTGCTTTTGTTTTTGGCGGGAACACTTTTTCTTCTGTTTTGCCTTGCGACTGTCATGCGGCGGTATGCCTTGCGAGCGTACGACCGCCGCAGGACTCTAATAAAAGATAAGCGCGACAATAACTGCAGGTGTAATTAGAGGTTAATAGCAATCATAAAAATAAATTAAACATCCTTTCAAATGTTTATGCCTCAACAACTACTGGAAATTGTTAATTTTACTTAACTATAATGGATTTAAGTTACTGATTTGAAGTTGATTTTTTAACATAAACAAAAAGCAATAGATCTATTATCACCAGATTCACCTTCAGGAGTTGTCCAATTTGCCCCATGTTGCCCTATTATCATATAAAAATGATATTTGAAATGTATATATTAGAAACAGATACTGCTATGGTACATTGAAATTAGTTAGCAACTTAAATTGGAAGCTAACAGTAATCATGCGGGTATGCGAAAGATCATTTCCCTATTTTACCCTACATGCCCCAAAAAGTGCTGTATAATAACATTTTTTGTATTGTTTATAATATCACTGGTTGCATAAATGAAATCATTGATCATTTTTTATATATACAAACACGGTTTATCGATTAGCTTTAGGATCATTCACAAGAGGGTACAAACAGCTGTCCATTTTACCCCAATTTGCCCTGAATTTTTGTCGCCTCATGGAAAAATTGATTTCCCGTATCTGTTTATGATGGACTTCTGGTACTGAAACCAGTGTAATCGAAAGAACAGTTAAAATATATGACTTTTTCTAATTCCAGCTTTTAGTGGGGAATTCAGGGTAAAATAATCATTTATGCACATATTTGAATGTACTGCACGATCTGCTGGCCGATAACGGTCCCTATGCCAATAAGGTCAACTGATTAAATGAGGCATCTTAAATATATATAATTTGGTGCTTTAAGACGCCCTATTTAATCAGTTTAGTGCATATTTGACATATTTTATAAAATGCCTATTATGCCCTTAATTCTCCATCAAAAGCTGAAATTTTAGAAAAAGTCATATATGTATGTCTTTATATATGTCTTTTTGATAACATTGGTTTCAGTACTAATGCAAAGAAAAGCAATTAATTGATTCATTACATGACAACTAGGCCAAATTGGGGTAAAATGGACAGCTAGTCATACCAATTCAAGAATGGTTCTGGTATTAATCGATAATCCGCATTTGTATATATCAAAAATGATCAATAGCTTCATGTTTTGCAACCAGCGACATACCAAAACCATACAAAATATGTGCCAGCAGTTTTAGGGGCATATAGTGTAAAATAGGGAAAAGGACCTGGCCAGGTGTCGAGAGTTTGTTAAATGAAAGGTTTGTCAAGTCCCAGGCAACTTTTCTGGCGCATTAAACTTCTCTATCGACAGCCACCCCAGGATGTGTACGGTCGGCTATGCTATGCTATGCTATGCTATATAGTGTAAAATAGGGAAAAGATCTTTCATATATATTCATATATATATACATTCATATATATTCATATATATTAGATAATATTAGATACTACCTATCGTCGCGCAACTGGTAGCTCAGACTTCAGTATTTTTATTTTATATTCGAAGGTCCAACTCCTTTTAAAAATCCCTGTAAAAATATCTTTTGATTGATTTTTACGACAGTGTTGCCAAGTATGCTAGTATTTAGCGGAAACGCAAACAATAGGTGCGAGTATTGCGTTTACTCTTACTGGATTGCCGAATAATAGATCATGTCTTTTAGTGTTCCAGGCAGAGAAGTGAAGAACAGTGTTGGGTATTGTGTTGTCTATTGATGTGATTGCATATGGTATGAGTTTTGTTTGTTCTTCGTGGCGAAGAATGAACAAAAATTTCTGAGTGAAATGGATTAGTGGCGTTTGTTCCCTAGAGCCTACTTTTCTTAGGCTTTTTTTGCATGGAAAAGAGATCGGTTGTACGCGAATGTTAATTCCGATAAATTAAATCGATTTTTCGATCAATTATAGATGATTCCCAGATCGACAATGTATAGTATCATATTAAGGCCGCACGGGACGACGTGTAAAATTTCCTATCTTCCCTCTCCTTCTAATAATTTGCCTCGCGATTTTGAAGAAGCAAATATCAATTTCCACTGCACTGACGTAGCTGAAATTTTAGTCGATTGTGCACCACAAGTGAGCAAATGAACGATCAAATTTTTAGTCAATAATATGAAGTAGAAGTTGAGATTTGCATCGTACTAGCAACAGAGCAATGGTGGACGATTCAACCACCGTCCCGTCCGGCCTTAAGGATCGGTATATTCGCCTCACTCCATTCATATTCACTCCTTTTTGCTGAATGGAATCGAGAAAGATGCAGCAAACGGATTGTCGTGATCAAGCACGTAACCCCATCACCAGTGGAAAGCCATGCGCAAGTTGCTTGACATGGATATTCGTTGCCGTTCGTCACAGTTTTGATCGCAAGCGAATGAATGAATGGCGAATGGTGAAGAATGCTGTTGAGTGATCGAAGTGGCTGCTGTCGTCGCTGATAGGCAAACACACAAACTAAAGCGACAATCGTTCGCTGCGATTAACCATGGAGTAGCAATTATGAATTGTGTTGCCATCTATGCTCATACTCATGCAGTGTTGCCAAATGTGCTCGTTATGCATAAAAACAGAAATCATTTGTTTTTATTTGGTGTTATCTATTTACGAAAGCTTTTGTGTTAGATGTTTACAATAAAAGTGACATGTGTGGCAACACTTCCATCTACAACATCGTTGAAATGAATGAAGTGACAATTGAAATGAATTTCAAAATAGATACATTTTATATTTTAACAATTTATCCTCATCTTTTCCAATAAACCATTTTTTGTATTGCTAATTATCAAACTAACAATAACTGTCAATTATCGGGTCATTTTGTCAGATAGGACCATAAACAAGAAAACACAGACAAACCGACGTAACATTGGAAAAAAATCCAACGACCACGGCTTTAACGATCTTTTTAAACCTTTATAGTTGTAGCTTTCACAACCAGAGGTGTGCACATCATTTTTCTAAGCGTTAGACGTTTCACCTAGTGTGAACTAGGCAATGGATTTTCGCGAAAATTTTTCTAGGTGTTACGTCTGTTTGTCTGTGAAGAAAAGGTCAACAACAGGGTCGTTAGAGAAGATGTGTATTGTTTTTATCCTGTTCACACATCTTGCAACACACATGGTGCGCATTTTCAGAATAACCTGTACATTGTCAAACACTTGAAGGTTAGGTTTCATGGTATAATAAAAAAGATAAACTGGCAACAATGTCACAATTTTTTTAATCCGTTTTTTACTCGATATTGTTCAAATCAGCACAAAACGTGATTATATGGCATCGAACAATGTTTTTTTTTACGAAATTTATAAACTGCATCTGATTTTATATGATAGTTTATATGAAAAAAATGAATATTTTTTCTTGAAAACGCTATATCTCAGGAACGACGCAAATTACTTTGGGGAGTTAAGCTTTTTCGATAGAAAAACGTCTGATAAACACGATGGAATCAAAATTTTTAAAATCAAAATATACGTATTTTGAGAAAAATCGATTTTTAGTTTTAAAATTGCAAAATATGATATATGGCAACACTGTACCAAAAAAATAATATTTTTTCTGGATTCCCTGAACGATTTCCTTGAAAAAAAAAACCGAAGGTCGAAAATGTGTAGGTTAGGGCAGTTCAGACTTTAAACATGTCAAAAATTCAAAGCTCCCATATGTACATTGCAATCCTTGGTGCAAAACTAAAGTCCTGTCAAATTTTCAGCCATTTCGGTGATGATTTAATGGTGGCCCAAAAGCAAAATAGGTTTATATGAGAATTACTATGGAGAATTTTCGAAAAAGGTTCTCCGCGCTGTAGAGCATTACTCACATGGATGAATTCATAGGGTCAAAGCCGAATTGAATTCTCCAGATCTCAATGATGAATGCTGCCGAAGACCGGAACTTATTTCGACAATCGGGTAAAAAGTTATTAAACAAATTCTCACTCACATGCGCATCTTTATACACGATGTCCTACAAGATGTGCAAGGAGGTAACACGCATACTATGATTGCGTGTCAAGCGTATCGATCGAGCTACGGTCTTCTGTTCAAGCATGCATGGATAATTATTGATTAATAACTTCTGTCTCGTGAGTCGAAACGAGTTGCGGTCTTTGGCAACATTCATCATTGAGGTCTGAAGAATTCAATTCGGCTTTGTCCCTATGAATTCATCCATGTGAGTAATGCTCTACCACGCGGAGAACTTTTTCAAAAATTCTCCATAGTAATTCTCATATAAACCTATTTTGGTTTTGGGCCACCATTAAATCACCACCGAAATGGCTGAAAATTTGACAGGACTCTAGTTTTGCACCAAGGATTGCAAAGAACATATAGGAGCTTTGAATTTTTGACATGTTTAAAGTCTGAACTGCCCTAGTGTAGGTGCAATCGTTTCAATGATAAAAATAAAAGAAAGAGAGGATAATTTTCATATCGGCCAAAACGAGGGATGCTGCCACGGGCCGAGGGGTGATCCGATCGGCACCAAAATTTGGATTTTTTCTTTTTCCATCTAAACAAATGTTTCAGCCAATTTTGATTCAAATCCGTGATGGTCGATTGCAAGCGGTCGGTCACTTGGCGTGGAATGACCCATATGCGTTTGATAACTGTTAGCTTCCAATCCCAGCACGGAGGAAGTTAGGCGTTCGACACTGTTAGGCATTTGTTAGGTATGTTGCTCATCGAAAATTTCGGAAAGCATAAATCATAACCCCGAAATTATGCTGAGTGTTCGATTTTTTCGCGCATCGTTGACAGTTGCCGAAAAGGCAGTCAAAAAAAGCAACAAACATCAGTTGGAAATAAAAATCGGGTCCGTCGGTCGAGAAAATAGAAAGACTTGCGCGTCCGGTTTGTTCTCGCCTTACTGTCGCCGGGACCAAAATAATCGCCGGAATTGATTACGGTAACGTTGTCGTTTGGTCGCGTCGTGTCGGTGGAGTCATTATGGGTACAACATTTACCCGCTGAAACCGCATTTCCCGTGTTCTTCCGGCAGTTGGAGGCTGGAGAATGTTTGGAAGATGGAACCGACGAAGAAGAACCGTTTCGCGAACCCTCTGTGCCCGGAGATTTACACGCGTTTCGATGCTGCAGTGATTGCATTTGTATAAGTGTTTGCGCTTCTTCCGGGGATGGAAACAGTGATTAGTTGTGTAGTTGGGTCTTCAATTAGTCTATTGGTTACGGCTATGGTCCAGTTGGGAAAATTTTCTCGTCTCCCTGGGGAAGGTGTATCATTGTGCTGGCTTCACAATATTGAAATTCATGCAATGGGAGGAAAAGAAAGCCCTTCAATTAAAAACTGTGGAAGTGCTCAAAGAAATGAAAAAAAGAGAAGAAGGAAAAATTGGAAAAAAATAAATATTAGTAGTGAAATGGTGTGATATTGATGTTACCTATTAAGTGAATAACGGAATACACCAAATATATATATTATATAGCACTGATGCTGTAAGACCGACAGCCGAAAATAATATTCTGCACAGAACCACGGAGAGGTCAGCGATTACATTCAGCTTGTAGTTGAGTAGGACCTAAGGGCACTTAACATCCACGGGGATAGAAACCAATTGCGGTCCCAGTGGGTGGAGAAGCATTCATCACTTAGCGTGGGTTAATCGGAGAGTTCATCGTATAGTCCAACAAGTAAGAAGTAAGTAAATTTTCATCTCTGCTTACGGAACTCTGGTGCAATTCTGAATGCGTTAATAGTGTTATTTTTAAATTTTACTTGATTTACGAAACGGTTTCCATCGTTAATTCTTATGGATCTCCTTGGAGCGATTATGATTGCTATATTTAAAACTTGTTTAAAATTTTGACATGTGTTGAATTTGAATTGTGATAAGAATTAGAGCCATTTATGTGGAACTTCCTGGAGAAATCTTGACTTAGTATTGATTGCTTAATTATATTTTTTTTTTCAAATTCGACTTGCGTTAAGAATTTATATCGCAAGATCACAATTCTTATGGATCTCTTTGGAGAAATTCTGTTCATTTTGTTTAACAATATTTTCCAAATTTGAATGGTATTAAAAATTGTAATCTTTTGATCATAATTTATATGCAACTCCTTGACGCAATTTTGATTAATTAATTAAAATAATTTTTGAAATTTGAAATGATCAATTTATTTAAATTATTTTGAGATTTTATTTATGTTTAGAATTGTTGTCGAAAGATCACAATTCTTAGGAATCTCCTAGGTGTGATTCTGATAAATTTATTTAAATAGTTTTGAGATTTTATTTATGGTAAGTGAGATCAAAGTTCATAGGAAACTCCTTGGTGTGATTCTGATAAATTTATTTAAATTATTTAGACATTTTATTTATGGTAAGAATTGTTGTCGTAAGATCACAGTTTAAAGGGAACTCCTTGGTGTGATTCTAATAAATTTATTAGAAAATTTTGAGATTTTATTTATGGAAAGAATTGTTGTCGTGAGATCAAAGTTCTTAGGAAACTCCTTGGCGTGATTCTGATAAATGTGTTTAAATTATTTAGACATTTTATTTATGGTAAGAATTGTTGTCATAAGATCACAGTTCTAAGGCAACTCCTTGGTAGGATTCTCATTTATTTAATTGTTTTTGAGATATTATTTATGTTAAGAATTGTTGTCCAGAGATATCACAGTTCTTAGAAAACTCCTTGGTGTGATTCTGATAAATTTATTTAAAATATTTTGAGATTTTATTTATAGTAATAATTGTTGTCGTAAGATCGCAGTTCTTAGAAAACTCCTTGGTGTGATTCTGATAAATTTATTTAAATAATTTAGAGATTTTATTTATGGTAATAATTGTTGTCGAGAGATCACAGTTCTTGGGAAACTTCTTGGTGTGATTCCGATAAATTTATTTAAATTATTTTGAGATGTTATTTATGGTAAGAATTGTTGTCGTAAGATCACAGTTCTTAGAAAACTCCTTGGTGTGATTCCGATAAATTTATTTAAATTATTTTGAGATGTTATTTATGGTAAGAATTGTTGTCGTAAGATCACAGTTCTAAGGGAACTCCTTGGTGTGATTCTGATAAATTTATTTAAATTATTTTGAGATTTTATTTATGGTAAGAATTGTTGTCGAGAGATCACAGTTCTAAGGGAACTCCTTGGTGTGATTCTGATTTATATAATTTTTTTTGAGATGTTATTTATGGTAAGAATTGTTGTCGAGAGATCACAGTTCTTAGAAAACTCCTTGGTGTGATTCTGGTTAATTTTCTTTTAATTTTTTTTGAGATTTTATTTATGGTAAGAATTGTTGTCGTAAGATCGCAGTTCTTATGAAACTCCTTGGAGTGATTCTGATAAATTTATTTAAATTATTTTGTGATGTTATTTATGGTAAGAATTGTTATCGTAAGATCACAGTTCTAAGGGAATTCCTTGGTGTGATTCGGATTTATATAAATTTTTTTGAGATATTATTTATGTTCAGAATTGTCGTCGAGAGATCACAGTTCTTAGAAAACTCCTTGGTGTGATTCTGATAAATTTATTTAAATAATTTTGAGATTTTATGTATGGTAATAATTGTTGTCGAGAGATCACAGTTCTTAGGAAACTCCTTGGTGTGATTCTGATAAATTTATCAAAATTATTTAGAGATTTTATTTATGATAAGAATTGTTGTCGTAAGATCACAGTTCTTAGGAAACTCCTTGGTGTGATTCTGATAATCTTATTTAAATTATTTTGAGATGTTATTTATGGTAAAAATTGTTGTCGTAAGATCACAGTTCTAAGGGAACTCCTTGGTATGATTCTGATTTATTTAAATTTTTTGAGATGTTATTTATGTTAAGAATTGTTGTCGAGAGATCACAGTTCTTAGAAAACTCCTTGGTATGATTCTGATTTATTTAAATTTTTTGAGATGTTATTTATATTAAGAATTGTTGTCGTGAGATCGAAGTTCTTAGGAAACTCCTTGGTGTGATTCTGATAAATGTGTTTTAATTATTCAGACATTTTATTTGTGGTAAGAATTGTTGTCATGAGATCACAGTTCTTAGGAATCTCCTAGGTGTGATTCTTATAAATTTATTTAAATAATTTTGAGATTTTATTTATGGTAAGAATTGTTGTCGTAAGATCACAGTTCTAAGGAAGTTCCTTGGTGTTATTCTGATTTATTTTTTTTTTTTTAGATGTTATTTAGGTTAAGAATTGTTGTCGAGAGATCACAGTGTTTAGAAAACTCCTTGGTGTGATTCTGATAAATTTATTTAAATTATTTTGAGATGCTATTTATGTTAAGAATTGTTGTCGAGAGATCACAGTTCTTAGAAAACTCCTTGGTGTGATTCTGATAAATTTATTTATATTATTTAGGGATTTTATTTATGTTAAGAATTGTTGTCGTAAGATCACAGTTTTAAGGGAACTCCTTGGTATGATTCTGATTTATTTAAATTTTTTGAGTTGTTATTTATATTAAGAATTGTTGTCGTGAGATCGAAGTTCTTAGGAAACTCCTTGGTGTGATTCTGATAAATGTGTTTTAATTATTCAGACATTTTATTTGTGGTAAGAATTGTTGTCATGAGATCACAGTTCTTAGGAATCTCCTAGGTGTGATTCTTATAAATTTATTTAAATAATTTTGAGATTTTATTTATGGTAAGAATTGTTGTCGTAAGATCACAGTTCTAAGTAAGTTCCTTGGTGTTATTCTGATTTATTTATTTATTTATTTATTTTTTGAGATGTTATTTAGGTTAAGAATTGTTGTCGAGAGATCACAGTGTTTAGAAAACTCCTTGGTGTGATTCTGATAAGTTTATTTAAATTATTTTGAGATGCTATTTATGTTAAGAATTGTTGTCGAGAGATCACAGTTCTTAGGAAACTCCTTGGTGTATTAAGCATCGGTATCTTAAGAACACCATTCTCATAAAATTCCTTGAAGTAATTCTGATGAATTTATTGAGCCTATTTGGGTTTGACTTGTGTTAAGAACTGGCATCGTAGAATGGCAATTCTTATGCAATCTCTTATTTATTTATTTATTATTATTACATCAACAGACATATTGTCCCTATGATGGTTTTCACTTAAAAATAACAACAAAGCTCGATCAAACAGTAAACATAATACGTAAAACATGGAAAAATTCTGATTAAATTATGTATTAAAAATATTTTTTTTTAATTTGAATTGATGTTGTACACGAAAAGAAATTCAATGATTTTATTTAATTATGTGTCCAAACATATACTTTCTTCTAAGAGTTCAATCTGTTTCTTATTAAGATTTCTTATGTTTATAATATACGAGGTAATATACGCCAAATCTAGAACCTTCCACACACACTTCAAATATAGAAAAAAATTTCAGCCACCAATGAACTTTGTTTTGATTACAACAGCAAGATAGCTAAACACGTGAGCTTCTTTAAGACGAACAGGTAAGTAAATCTACTGCCGCATAACGTGTCTAGCTTCTAATTAAAATATAATTTTATTATTATATACTCTTAGGTAGCGTCAGACCGTTACGAACTGGAATTCTCGTTGGCTACGAAGCAATTTCTTCAGGAAACCCTGGAGCTACTATGGGCCACGGAGGATCCATCCAAACCTCGATCCAAACATTTTAATGGAAAACTATACCGAAAAAGTAATTGATGGCTTTATGTGACCTTGCTGTATTGGAATACTTATGTTGCATGTTTTTAACATTTTTTTCAGGTGCTCCCGAAGAAAATCCAAGAATTGCCCAAATAACTCGACGATAGTTTTGAGGAGAAAAATTCTGCTAGTCTGCCGACTAGCTCGAAACCGAAGGATTGGCGCAAATGTGTTTCCGAGTTTATTTCTTGTAGTTAAATTCAATTATGGTCTCGATAATGACAGTATGCCAATAAATATATGTGTGATAAGTGATTTTAAATCTTTTTTGCATTCGAAAATATTGATGTGGAGCTATGCTCTCAGAAAAATCTGCATAATTCTCAGATAAATTTCAGCAGAATTGAACAAAAAAGTGTTGAACCATTCAAAAATTCTTGATGGAAACTGTAAAAACAATACAGAAAATGAAATAAGGAGGCATTCCCAAAGAAAATCTCTAGAGGATTTCCTTAGATGGAAGAATTTCTGAAGCCACGAACGAAGACATCTGTGGGTAATATCTGGAAGGAATCTGTGGATAAATTTCCGAATAAATTTCTGAAGTATTTTTTCAGAACTCTAGATACATTCCCGAAGGAATTTGTTGTGAACAAATTGTTTATATAATTGAAGAACTTGTGGAGTAATTCTCTGGAGCAAATCCCTGAAAAAGCTTTGAAGGAAATCCCATGGATTCCTGAAAAATTCTCTGGAATCTCTGGAGCAACTCTTTCAGAAATCTGTGGGTACATATCCGAAGGAATTTCTAGAGAAATAAAAAAAGTATTTTGTGAAATTCTTGTAGCGATTCTAGAACTAATATCTGATGGAATATCAAAAAAACTCCAGAGGCATGAACGAAGAAATTCATAAATAAAATCTAGAAAAATCCTTTAGCAATCAATAGCAAAATACTGAAAGGAATCTCTGGAGCCATGAACAAAGGATATTGTGAAATTAATCAAATTAATTACCAATAAAATCAAAATTAAAATTAAAATTAAAATTAAAATTAAAATTAAAATTAAAATTAATTAAAATTAAAATTAAAATTAAAATTAAAATTAAAATTAAAATTAAAATTAAAATTAAAATTAAAATTAAAATTAAAATTAAAATTAAAATTAAAATTAAAATTAAAATTAAAATTAAAATTAAAATTAAAATTAAAATTAAAATTAAAATTAAAATTAAAATTAAAATTAAAATTAAAATTAAAATTAAAATTAAAATTAAAATTAAAATTAAAATTAAAATTAAAATTAAAATTAAAATTAAAATTAAAATTAAAATTAAAATTAAAATTAAAATTAAAATTAAAATTAAAATTAAAATTAAAATTAAAATTAAAATTAAAATTAAAATTAAAATTAAAATTAAAATTAAAATTAAAATTAAAATTAAAATTAAAATTAAAATTAAAATTAAAATTAAAATTAAAATTAAAATTAAAATTAAAATTAAAATTAAAATTAAAATTAAAATTAAAATTAAAATTAAAATTAAAATTAAAATTAAAATTAAAATTAAAATTAAAATTAAAATTAAAATTAAAATTAAAATTAAAATTAAAATTAAAATTAAAATTAAAATTAAAATTAAAATTAAAATTAAAATTAAAATTAAAATTAAAATTAAAATTAAAATTAAAATTAAAATTAAAATTAAAATTAAAATTAAAATTAAAATTAAAATTAAAATTAAAATTAAAATTAAAATTAAAATTAAAATTAAAATTAAAATTAAAATTAAAATTAAAATTAAAATTAAAATTAAAATTAAAATTAAAATTAAAATTAAAATTAAAATTAAAATTAAAATTAAAATTAAAATTAAAATTAAAATTAAAATTAAAATTAAAATTAAAATTAAAATTAAAATTAAAATTAAAATTAAAATTAAAATTAAAATTAAAATTAAAATTAAAATTAAAATTAAAATTAAAATTAAAATTAAAATTAAAATTAAAATTAAAATTAAAATTAAAATTAAAATTAAAATTAAAATTAAAATTAAAATTAAAATTAAAATTAAAATTAAAATTAAAATTAAAATTAAAATTAAAATTAAAATTAAAATTAAAATTAAAATTAAAATTAAAATTAAAATTAAAATTAAAATTAAAATTAAAATTAAAATTAAAATTAAAATTAAAATTAAAATTAAAATTAAAATTAAAATTAAAATTAAAATTAAAATTAAAATTAAAATTAAAATTAAAATTAAAATTAAAATTAAAATTAAAATTAAAATTAAAATTAAAATTAAAATTAAAATTAAAATTAAAATTAAAATTAAAATTAAAATTAAAATTAAAATTAAAATTAAAATTAAAATTAAAATTAAAATTAAAATTAAAATTAAAATTAAAATTAAAATTAAAATTAAAATTAAAATTAAAATTAAAATTAAAATTAAAATTAAAATTAAAATTAAAATTAAAATTAAAATTAAAATTAAAATTAAAATTAAAATTAAAATTAAAATTAAAATTAAAATTAAAATTAAAATTAAAATTAAAATTAAAATTAAAATTAAAATTAAAATTAAAATTAAAATGAAAATTAAAACAGGCTCCGATTTTTTTATTAAATATGTTTCGTCCAGCTTTCATTCGAGGCAGAAGTGCGGTTGTAGTAGTGAACGCCGATAAAAGTTCACTACTACAATCACACTTCTTGCTCGGATGACAGCTGGAATGAAAACAAGCAGCATAAAATCTATGCCTAACATTCGTCTAACAGCCCATACTAAAACATGTCTAACGTTAGTCTAATGTTAGACTAACAAACATGTTTCGAATTTGCAACATGTCTAACAAAAGTGTGTCATATCTGTCTAATTTTAGACTAACATTAGGCAAAAGTGAGACAAAAAGTTAGCCTAACATGCTGGCCAGTTAGTCTACCATTAGGCTAATGTTAGGCTAACCCTCCGTACTGGGATTGAACCTAAAACTGATTTCAACGTTCCATAGCAGTATCTGTTTCTTATAAATACATTTTAAATCTATTTTTTCTTTAAAAATAGGGCAAAATGGGGCAAAATGAAGAACTCCCGAAGATGATTTTGGTGATAATAGATGTAGCACTTTTTGTTAATGCCTAACAAATCAACTTAAAATCAGTAACATTAAAAAGCCATTCAAAATTAAGTAAAAGTGTGAATTTTCAGCAGTTGTTGGGGCATATGGGGCAAAATAAGCATTTACAAGGATCTTTCATTCATACTTTCGTGTTGGTTGTTTGAAAGTACATTTAGATTCTCTTTTTGTATGAAAAAAAGGGTAATATGGGGCGAAATGGACCACTTCCCGTGCCGTGCGGTGAATGAATTTAGCGCCAATCGATTTCTCGTACTTTTTTACTTCAGAAATGGTCAACTTCACGTACCGAAACCAGCGGCGTTAAATGATCCGTTTTTTGGGTCGATTTTTCCCACTGTGCGCTGGTTTATCTTGCCCCATGTTTCAACCTGCTTGTGGAAAATCTAAGCTCGTTAATAAAAACACATAAAGATAATATAATTAATAAATAATAAATTATAATACACTGAAGGATTTTAACAATGAAAATATGATTTGATAATACGTTACTTTTGGAATATCATATCCGCACAGTTTTGTGTCCCGCAGGGCTCGATGAGGAATACCGAAAGTATTCGCCATGAACATACGTAAAGCCTCAAGTACAACTGCTTCACAGTACGGCAAACTGAAAAAAAGTAAATGAGAAAAATCATAGTGGTTTTGGATAGGAAGATTTCATTATAGCCTGTAAAATATTGTACTCACTTTGCTCTATCCTCTAACGTGGGAAGACGATTTCGCCCTACAACTTCGTCCAATTCTTTTTGTACTTTTAGTTGAGTTTCGCGTTGCCTGACCAGATGCAGAAACGCGAAACCGAGAGTCTTTGTTGTAGTTTCCGAGCCAGCGATGAACATGTCCAGACAAACTGCCAACAGTTGTTCTTGGGAGAAGCTTTCAGGAACGTCGCGATTAGATTGCAAAATTTTTAAATACACATCCATCAGATCACGTGGTTCATCCGTTTCGTTGAATGATTTTTTGTGGTTTTCCACTTCTGCTCCAATAAATTTGTGCATGAGATTGTGAATTTCCACAAACTGTTTGTACCCTGAAAGTCTTGGTGCGAAAAATCTTATAAACGGAAAATGGCTGAATAGTGCACCCATCATGTCGATATTAGCAAATAATTCATGCAGCAGAGACTGCAGGTATTTCAAGTCCTTGTTTTCTCTGGTATATCGAATTCCAGCCATCATCAGCCACAGGGTATTCAAGATGTAAACGGAAAACGCGCTCTGCATTTGTACAAGTGCTTTTCCATTTCCAGCCTCAACCAAAGCCCGAAAATCATGTTTTACATGTTCAGCTTCATTTCCTATAATCTCCGCCATTCCTTTCCTCGCAAATCCAAACTCTTTCAAGTGACGCACTATAAATCGTCTTTGCTCTTGCCAAAAGTCTTCATCCGTCAGCAGAACACCTCTCCGAAGGCCCCAGGTGCGAGTTTCGTAAAATATTCCAGTTGGTCTCCCATCGAGATCCTCATTGCTCATCATTTCTCGGAGCGAGTCTCCAGAAATGGCCATCACAGTCTTATCTTTGCCAACTTTAAAGCCAATTACTCCTTTGTGTTCGTACTTTGAGGCTATTAGTTTTATAGCTTTGCAAAGCATGCCTGTTTGCTGTCGAGCACGTGCTATCTCTAAGGCACTTCCGATGATTGGGTACCATTTTGGGCCAGGTGGGAAATTCGCCGGTTTGATACAGTCCAAATATAGAAATATCACAAAAACTACGATAAAACAGGCAAGATAATACCAGTACATTGATTTTTGGTGCCGGTCCTAAATAGTGAAAAAAAAATCTGTGAAATAGAAAAAAAGAGAAAAATTAAAATAACATTTAAGATGATACGGGACGTCATATCAACCATCAATCTTAGACTTTTATTTCTGAAGATGCAAACCTCAAGTTCTACTATAAAAAAAAATGAAAAAAATGATCATCTATTATCTTACATGCGATTATCAATGGACTATATGTTCAGCTAGGTCAGTTCGTTAGAAATTGAGATTTGCATCTCCAAAGTTGCGAGGTACATGATGATGACAAAGACGGAAGATATCCGATTTAGATTCTATTATCTCCAAATGAAAGCTACCAAGCAGAACCCTATTAAATTTTATTGGACATTTAATTACCGAGATATATTTCGATGAGTATATAGGAGTCATACAACTGAGCTTTTTGAGATTTTTGACAAAGTGTATCATATTAAATATCTCAGCCGTTTCTCGGATTCTCTTAGTACCAAATGTAAGCTACAACACCCTAGTAGAACCATATTAAATTTTATTACGATTGGTCATTTTGTTACTGAGATATCTTTTCGGTATTTCAATAAATTCCTATTTCATTATTATATTAGCTTGTTATCTTACGGGAATTATTTTTTCATAAATAATGCTTTCTTGACCTCATATGAAGTGTATTCTAGCAGATTACAGTCAGGTCTTTTTTTACGCGGTTTTCATTTACGCGGCCGCGTAAATGAAAACTCCATATAAAAAAAATTTCATCGACTTATTTTTGCATGATTCGTCGAGAAATGGTGAGACTTTTTTTACGCGGTTTTTTGAATTTTGAACTGAGTTTTTTTAACGCGGTACGTATCCCCCGCGTAAAAAAAACCTGACAGTATTACAAATTACAAATAAACAGAAATTCTTCGAAAACTAACAATATGTTAAATGAACACAGTTTTACAGTTTTAAAAAATATGGGATTTACTAAAATTCAAATATTTTGCGTTGCAGTCAACGAATTTTTAATCGTTTTGCATAAATAGAAAGCTGAATATAATATGTTTCGATCATCTGCACAAAATTTTTGTATCAAATTAGTGGGGTTCGAGATTATATAGACCAATCTCCTTTAATAGATTACCTACATCGGCTGTTTTCCTACTCTGCGCATCGACCAATGTGGCGCTAGCTTCTATGCGCGAAAAATCGCTAAAAGTAAATCGCAAAAATATTGTATGGCGAATACAATCTAAAGGCAAATTTCTCGAAGTGGAACACATTATTCGAAAAAAATATTTGGTAGTGGTTGTGCACAATGGTGACCACTATTAAGGCTACCAAATATTTTTTCGGGAAAAGCTTTCTATTTCAAGTAATTCGAGTTTGGATGCATTTCACCATACAAAATTAAATTGATTTACTCCTGCTGATCAACTGTGGCTGCGCGCAAAGCGGGTAGTCCATTTGAGCAAAATTTACAAAAAAATGAAGAAGATTTGGTATTTTTCCGTAAGAAAAAATCAAAAAAATCTTTCTCAACGTACATTTGAAACATTAGATGTTAGCCAGTTACAGTAAAATTCTCAGCCTAATCGGAGCATTAGTTACGGAAATAGAGATGTATGAAGGGAGCAACTTTGTTTAAAAATAGAACAAAAATCGATTTCATATCGACAGCCTCGTATGGAAAGTCGAAAAAATATCCGCTCTACTGTATTTTTTTCCTTCACGTTTTCGAACTCAGGGCATGATTATACCCTAAAAAGCATCATCAGCTTATCGAGTTCAAAAATGCTGTAAACTAGTGTAATTTATTTTGAGTTTTTTACAGATTCCAGGAGAGGCATCAGAAGTTTTTGCGAAATTTTCGAAAATTGTAATGTTTAAAAAAACATTTCAGCAGAGTAATTCTAGAATTTAGTGAAAAAAAATCAATAACAATTCTTGAGGATCATGCGATCATACTTTTGTGGCAATAATCTAAAAATTACAGCAATTTCTGGTACATTATAAAAAATAAGACTTAAATGCAGGATCCCAATATATATTTTTCATAAAATTGATACATAGAAACTTCAAACTTTTACTGAAATTTACAAACACTCCAAAGTTTCATTAGAATTATGATTATGTCTATGATTATGTGGATTTTTTTATTTTAAAACTGCTTCCCAAAGACTCATGCGATTAATTGGAGTATGTCCGCTTATGCGTCATCCCATTCAGCAATATTTGCAACATTACGTCAGTTTGGCATTTTGAACCCAATTATAAAATTTCTTAAAGGCGCTACAACTTTTCCAAAATTCTAAACGAAATCTCTGATTGATTTTGTAACATGTACTCATAATATATGGATAACATTCACGAAATTTACCAAGAGTTCCGGAAAGAATCCCATCTTGTGAATTTTTGTAGAAACTCTGAAAAAGTTCTGGCGAAATTTCTGCAGGTATTTCTGAAAAATGGATCTTGCGGGTTTATTCCCATATTTCGCAGCGAAATCCATGTGTAAATTCCTATAAAAATCTCTAAAAGAGACAATGAGCCATACAGACGAAACGACTCATAACTGAATAGCGAACATTAGACAGAGATCTAAACTCAACAAACATTTTGGCCGTATAGGCGTCGAACAAACTGCTCTTAACCAAACTTCAACTGAAGAAACTGTTGTTCAGTTACTTCTTTTTCTTAGGTATGCCGATGCGTCAAAATTTTTGGAATCCCGAATGAACATGATAAATGAGACATTTTTATGAATTTCTAGATGGCTGGAGATATTATTAAGAATAGTACAATACATTTGTGGAAACAATATTGGTTTATTGATTATCATGAATTTTGCTAAACAGCTTTTTTCGATGGTAAAATATAAGTGATCAAATATTTGCCGGGCAGACAAATAGTATTGTAATAAAACAAATGGAGAAAAATTCAGGGTCGCCTATTTTCCCGGAAAACTCGGATATTTTTTGTTTTCCCCTGACACTACTTACTTTGAAAACTCAAGAACGAAGCATCATAGAAACAAAGTTTTTTTTTAGAAAATGAAAGCAAATTTTCTCAGAAATCCAAAAAAATACGAACTGGAAAAAGTTTTCCACAAAATCTTCCACAGTTGAGAAAATTTGTAAAGAAAAGCCGGAAAAACAATACCCGAACTCGTGGAAAATTTTCACTGAGAAAATTTACTTTTATTTTCATTAAAAAGCTTTGTTTCTACGATGCTTCGTTCTTGAGTTATGATTTATCAAAGAAAAGGCATGACACATTTGGACATTTTTCAACAAAATTGGCCATAGATTAAGAACAGAAAAAAGTGCATTCCAAAAATTTCAGCGATTAAAGCTTATGAAATAACCTTCTCAAAAATATATTTTGAAAATTTTCCACGAGTTCGAGCATTGTTTTCCAGCTTTTCTTTACGAACTTTCTAAACTGTGGAAAATTTTGTGGAAAACTTTTTCCAGTTCATATTTTTTTTTTTTGGATTTCTGAGAAAACTTGCTTTCATTTTCTAAAAAACCCAGATTTATCCACCTAGTGGTGATAGTGCCTTTCTCGTCAAATATGTACTCATGATCTTTCCGTCGACGCAATCAATCTTGCCTTAGAGTCAGTGATCAGTCCCAAATCTCTGAGAATACTTTATTTAGATAATTAAGAATTTTATCAAGGTCATCATCGAATTGGGGCACTTATTCCGACGTTATATTCAACGTATGGGCAGAGCTGAAAGTATCAGTCCTTTCAGTTGACTGCTTGACCACCTTCACTGGAGGCTGATTCATACCAAGATGACAATTACTAGCCAAGATTAAACTTTTTCCACACAACACTTTGACAAAGTTTTATCTGCATATTTTATGCTGTATTTTATATATATTTTTATAACCAATGATATTGGTTGCAAAATTCATGTAGAATTTGTAATGTAGTAATTTGAATTGCCAATGCTATATCACATTCAAATATCAACCACATTACAGAGCTCGCCCTCCAGCCGCATCAAAATTTTGCGTAGAAATTTTAGACGCAAATAAAGATTTAAAAGAATGTTCCGGGCTGATGCGTTTAAATTTAAATTTTTCCATATAACGTTGACCCATCCTACTGTAAATTTACGTCTCAGGAATCTAAAATTGTGTGATTTAATGAGATCGCTTTAGTTTTTTTTAGGTTTTTGGTTCTCTTACACATATCCATCGCTTGCATTGCACAATGGGTCCAGAGCCGTATTTACGAAGACAAAAATGTTTGTGCCTAAACCATAAGTTTTAGATACATGGTGTCTTTGGGAAACTTTCTTCTTATTTTTCGGCCTTTTTTCTCATTATTGTGAAATTAGGGTGGTCCTTCTAGTTTCGCTGATCCAAGCATCTGCTTTTTAATAGTTTTATGTACGTTCACAAAGTGTTCCACAAAGTTGTAAAAGAACTTATTTGGAGCAAGTTTACCGAAGAAACCATTATTCTATCTCTTATGGTTCCTAACTTATATTTTTTTTAAAGATTCATGTTAGGGTGATCCATCAATTTCAGTTTTCCTGAAATAACTTTTAATTCGTTCATTTCTCGTAAATACTTTGTTCCGAGCACTTTTAGAACTATCAACGACGCATATTTTTTCCAAAGAGCTCAAAGTTCTAACTCTCATAGTTAAAAAGATATTGGCATTTTTCTTCGAAAAACACTTTTTTTTCAAAATGTCATATCTCAAAAAGGAGCAAATGGATTTTCAATCTCCCGGTTGCGTTGGAAAGATCGTACTCTGTTCTATTTATGGTGAAAAAACTGTAGGTACCTTTTTTGTTTAAAGGTTTTTATTGAATTTTGAAAATACGATTTTTTTCATGGAAAAGCAGTTGTAACTTTGAAAATCGATGAGATACAAACTTGGCGTCTTCGACAAAATTGTGAGTTTGTTTGTGCCATAAAAGTGCCCAAAACAAAGTATTGCGAAAAAATCAACACATAAAATTATATTGAGTAAAAACAGATTTTCATATGAAAAATGACACATTTCAAGCAAATTCAACTCGTCTTTGTTAGATAGATCAAAGTAGCTTGGTAAATGGTCATCCATTTCATTGTAGAACCAATGTTTATTTATACTGTCATCACCATTTAGCCACAATGTTGATAAGATATTGTAAATCATGTAACTTTGATAGGCTTTTACGTTAACATAAACATATACTAGTGATTGACATTTTCACTATCCATACATTGAAGTGATGAAATTGAAATTAAATTGATGGAAATCAGCTCAAAATCACATTTTAAATTGAGTTCATTGACGAATTATGGATTATAAGCAAATTTAATCATTTTCGACATGGTTACTTCGATCTATCTAACAAAGACTAGTCGAGTTTGCTGAAATTGTTCCGCTTTCCATATGAAAATCTGTTTTTACTCAATATAATTTTATGTGTTGATTTTTTCGCAAAACTTTGTTCTGGGCACTTTTATAGCAGCCAAAAACTCACAATTTTGTCGAAGGCGCCAAGTTTGTATCTCATCGATTTTCAAAGTTACAACTGCTTTTTCATGAAAAAAAATCGTATTTTCAAAATTCAATAAAAAGCTTTAAACAAAAAAGGTACCTACAGTTTTTTCACCTTAAATAGAACAGAGTACGATCTTTCCAATGCAATCGGGAGATTGAAAATCCATTTGCTCCTTTTTGAGATATGACATTTTGAAAAAAAGTGTTTTTCGAAGAAAAATGCCAATATCTTTTTAACTATGAGAGTTAGAACTTTGAGCTCTTTGGAAAAAATATGCGTCGTTGATAGTTCTAAATGTGCTCGGAACAAAATATTTACGAGAAACGAACGAATTAAAAGTTATTTCAGGAGAACTGAAATTGATGGATCACCCTAACATGAATCTTTAAAAAAAATATAAGTTAGGAACCATAAGAGATAGAATAATGGTTTCTTCGGCAAACTTGCTCCAAATAAGTTCTTTTACAACTTTGTTGAACATTTTGTGAACGTACATAAAACTATTAAAAAACAGATGTTTGGATCAGCGAAACTAAAGGGACCACCCTAATTTCACAATAATGAGAAAAAAGGCCGAAAAATAAGAAGAAAGTTTCCCAAAGACACCATGTATCTAAAACTTATGGTTTAGGCACAAACATTTTTGTCTTCGTAAACACGGCTCTGGACCCATTGTGCATTGATTAAGTTCACTTTCGTAATTCCGCTGAAGCACCCAACGCTGCTTCTGCAACACCACCGGTAGCCTCTTATGTAGTCTCAGTCTATTTTGTATTGCTTACGAGACCCCCGGAAATGATTCCGGAACACTACCTTGTGTTCACTAGTTTATGAAAACTGTTAATCAGGTTACCCGGATTTAAAAACCCTACCGGTGGTAACTTCTGTGCACTGTGCCTATTTTCTTATTATCCACGCATCAAGTTACTGACAATAAAGTGATTCGATACCGCAAGCATGGGTTTGATCCACTTTTATATATGTCCATTTCCAGTGGGACACTCTTAACCGGTTCCGGAAAATTAACATGGTTCATTTTTACATTTGACCAGTTCTGGCGGGACACCTGAAACCGGTTGTAGAACGTAATCTCAGCTGATTTTCTTAATAACCGAAAAAACCGCGATTTGATGAAGCGCATGCATGAAGTTTGGTTCCCTTCTACATTTGACCACATCCGGAGGGACACCGGGAACCGATTCCGGGACACTACTATGTAGTTCTCCCAAGCATGGTCTGGGATATTTTTTCTTTGTAACCGCTCATCAGGATACCTTAAATGCCATTTGATGTGTCGCGAATATTTTTTTGGTTTGTTTTTGCATTCGGCCACTTTCAGCGAGACACCTCGAACCGATTTCGGAACACTATCCGTAGTTTCTAATGTGGGCTTAGCTTATTTTCTTGCTGATCGTACAAGTTATCGAAAAGGCTACGATTTGATGTGTCGCATGTGTGAATTAGGCCACTTCCGGCGGGACATCAGGAACCGGTTCCGGGATGCTACCAGTTCAGATATGATCCGAAACCGGTTCCGTAACACTACCGGTCAGATATAGTGCACGACTATTTTCCTATTTACCGTTCATCAGGTTATAGAAAAAGCTGCGATTTGATGTGTCGCATGCATGGGTTTGGTTCACTTTTATATTTGGCCACTTCCGGCGGGATACCCGGAACCGGTTCCGGAACACTACCAGATCAGATATCAGATACTATTTTCTTGTTTACCAATCATCAGGTTACGAAAAAAGCGGTGATTTGATGTGTCGCATACATGGGTTTATTTCACTTTTATATTTGGCCACTTCCAGCGGGACACCCGGAACCGGTTCCGGTATGCTACCGGTTTAGATATGGTCTTAGACTATTTTCCTGTCTACCGTTCATCAGGTTATACAAAAAGCTGCGTTTTGATGTGTCGCATGCATGGGTTTGGTACACTTTTATATTTGGCCACTTCCGGCGGGACACCCGGAACCGGTTCCGGAACACTACCGGTTCAGATATAGTCTATGACTATTTTCCTGCTAACCGTTCATCAGATGAACGAAAATGCCGTTGTTTGATGGGTCGCATGCATGGGTTTGTTGCAATTTCATATCTGGTCCGTTCCTGGGGTACCGGTCCGGAACACCTAAATAGCCATAACTCCGGAACGGCTGAACCGATTCAAAAAAATTTCAATAGGAAACAATGGGACAATATTCCGCGTCGATTGAAACCTAAAGCGTTGAAATCGGATGATATTTACTAGCCAAAAGTGAGGTGACATTTTTGTACACATACACACATACACACGCACACACACACACACACACACATACATACATACACACACACATACACACACACAGACATCACCTCAACTCGTCGAACTGAATCGATTGGTATATAAGACTTGGCCCTCCGGGGGTTCTATCAAGATTTCATTTTTGGAGTGAACATATAGCCTTTCGGTACACCTTTTTTTGGTGGCTTGCTCGTAATTGCCTGCAGTTCCTGTCGAAAAATTAGGATCCTAGAGCAATTAGATAATTTTTGATTAATCGTCGAGAAAAAAACTTGAAAATAAGGCAAAATGCCACTTTTAAGGCTCGACGAAACATAACACTTTTAGGTGGATTGATACTTTTTAGAATCTCAAACTCATAGCCATCATATAATATATTGTTGGTAAGTAGTATCAACCTTGACCAGAATTTTATTAGCAAAAGTTATTGAACAATGAATGCGAATGTGTGCATTGTTTTACCCTTTTCACCCCCCCAACGACAGTATTTAAGAATTTATGATAAAAATAGCCTTTCTCGCATTTGTTTAACAATTGCAGAGGTAACATATGGCTAGGTTTATCAATTGAATCAGAAACAAGTTTTTAATAGGTGTTAATTTTTTTGCAACTCATGCTGGACACTAGTTTCCTTAACTTTAAAATCGAAATGTAAAATATGTTAGTTCGTAACAGAATTTTTCAAAAACAAAAACTCAAAAAGTATTGTAGTTGCAACTTTGACGACTTGGAAGAAATCATATATTTCATCAACTCAGTTGACTTGAACGAAAGTTGAACATGTTGAACTTTTTCATTAATTCAAACGAAATTATCTCACTTGCCCCGACTAAACCCACGGTTCATGTGAGTTGAATTCAAGCCATCTGTCAAACGAGATAAATTCAATTCAGTTTGCTTGCGCACCGCACGAGTTGAAAAATTAAACATTCCCTGATAAAAAAGATCATAGAGATAAAACAGAATGTATTGTTACAACACGCTGAAATGAATGGTATTTACCATTATTTCAATTGTTTAAAACGATAGAGTAACAACATACCTTATGGTTTTCCACCATAGCATGAATTGTAAATGTCACTTTTACAATAAAAATGGGGGTTGTTATGTATCTTTACCATAAAAAAATCCAAATTTTCTGGAGTAAATTCAAGTCAACTACCATTCAATTTATGGTGTTTTCATTATTGGAATTTCTAATGCCATTGATTTTATTGTGCACGTATTGTAGTTCCAATACAGCATTTTCAGCAGGAAAATACGAACACAATATAATTTCAGTAACAAATTTTGAAAACGACGTATAACACAGCGCAACATTTTTTTGTCTCAAGAGCAAACTTATGTGTCTCCGAAGGTTTTTGGGCCGCTGAATCCGAATCCGGGCTCAGAATTGCTCCAACACGTCACAATTTTGAGCTATACCTTGTAACGATGAATCTGTACCATTTCAATAAGAAATTGTATGAGAGATTTCTTTTCGACCCTTAGACACTTAATACCTTTTTTAGAGTGTAAACGAATATGTTGCAAGCTTACAAAAGTTTGCATAAAGCCATGCGCCACCTGTGAACAACTATTTGAACCGGGAGCTAAACTTTATATCGAAATAAAATAAACTGCAGCATGAGTAAGTCTACATTCAGGCGGTTGTTCGAAATCTGCTCGAATTTGTTTCATGTGGAAAATTCCAGGATTTAATTGCGCATTAGAGAAAATTTGAACGGATTACAGAGCTATTTTCTCTGGCATAACGAAACCCAATCAAAAAATGCTTTGTACGCTCTCCGTACACCCTCGAGTGGGAAATTGCGTCTTAGTTTAAGGTAATATACCAATCCGACCGCGACCGATCTTCATTATTGGTGGAGTTTCCAAAGTGTAGAGTTCGAGTTCGAGCAATAGCTAAGTGGTGAATTTGAAATTCAAATAATCAATCGATATTGGAAAATATCGTTCGCTTTGTACAACTAAATTCGAAGTAATGTCGCGATTAAATTAAAGCTTAGTTTTTATTCTAATGTGCTTGGTATTTTTAGTTGATCTTTTTTTGAGTTCGGTCAGGTTTTGTGGTGAAATACTCGTCCACACCGTGCATTAGTGTGTGACTTGAGACAGGTAAGCTCTAATGTGACCTTATGTGAAGACCACGTGTGAAGTAATGAAATAACTCGTTGATTAGGCCAAGCCCTTCAACGAGGGCAGCCAGTGTGGGTCAGTTCGTGCCGGTGAAGCAGTAGTGGCCAAAATCCAAGCCCGTGAGGCCAAGCAGACGCCAGTGGACGTTACGTTGAATCGACCACGTGTTTTGTCACCGTACTCCTGGGACCTAGGACCCGGATTTGCTAAACTGCCCAACCGTAACACAAGCGAGTGCTGGACCATTTCCGTTCAAGAGTCCCTGCCACCGAACTTCAAGCATACTTCAAGGCCCGTTGGTCATCGGTGCGGATCATTTCGAACTGCTCGACTGTTAGTCGAGACACGTCGGCACGGATAACAGGTAACCGAATCCTCGTCCATCCAGATCCGAATCGTGAACCCGTCCAAGCTAGTTGTGCGATAGGAGCTACGTAAAACGGCTCGATACTCCACCATTCCGGGGACGTATCTACCCTGAAGACAATCGCACGCGCGGGGCGGATTCGGACATCGACGAGAACTGCTTTGAAGGGAATCGTTTGGTGAGTAGATCCTTTTGCTGACGACCCTAGAGGACGACGTGGGACCTCGGCCCGGCGTATCAAGGTCAGATCTTTCTTCTTTTTTTGTGCACGAAGAACTTTTCTCTAGAGAAAACTTAGCTTACCTAAAATTATAAGCATAAAATTAGTTTTGACGTGACGTCACAAGACAATTTAAAAAGGCGCCAGAAAACTCATTAACAGAATCTTGTGAAACTCAAGAAAAGGTTAATGTTATTTGATTTGGATTGCGTGAATAAATGAGTTTGAAAATTACTTCTAATTTAGTGGAATTCCACCTTTTTCTTCGCGCGCTATAGCTTGTGACGTTGAACGAATTGGTTGTATTTTAGCCGAGACACATGCTCTCCTCGACTGTGTGGGAGGCGTATTGAGTTGGTAAGTTTGGGACGTGATTGAGTTGGCTTAGTTGGTTCGTTCAAATTAGTAACTTTGTCATCTGGAATAACTATAACCTGCCTTGAGTAGAGGAATCTCATGCCGGGATTAGATCACAGTCTTCGGCCCTTCTAACTTTAGAAGGTGGCGCTTAAGTCGCAGACTGCTGTAACAGATCTGAACGTTACAACCTCAATTTATAGGACAAAATATGCGATTTTGGGCTTTTTTGACTCCAAGCCATTAAGCATGGAAATATTTTTTTTGAGCAATCAAAAGGTTAATTGGTCAATTAACATCTAAATTAACGACTCATGCAAAATATTTCGTTTTACCTAATCAAATTTGATAGATTTAAGCATTTTATGTTAGTATGAAAACTTGCATGCAACTTTTGGAGGATGACTTGTATGGGAAATATCGTACCTAACATAAATCACTTAAAACTATCAAAATCGATTTGGTAAAATGAAATATTTTGCATGAGTCGTTAATTTAGATGTTAATTGACCAATTAACCTTTTGATTGCTCAAAAAAATATTTCCACGCTTAATGGCTTGCAGTCAAAAAATCCCAAAATCGCATATTTTGCCCTATAAATTGAGGTATAGCTCAAAAGTGTGACGTGTTGGAGCAAATCTGAGCCCGGATTCGGATTCAGCGGCCCAAAAACCTTCGGAGACACATAAGTTTGCTCTTGAGACAGACCAAAAGTTAATTTTTGTTACGCTGTGTAATCAATGCTACACCATTGATTATACGTCGTTTTCAAAATTTGCTATTGATTTGTTGTTGAACAGCCAATATTAGCATTATTCATTATGGCGATTGTATTGGAATTTTTTATTAGGGTTTGCTTCAACTGAGATGCATTCAAGAGCATACATGTGAACACTCAAGTCATTTGCTCAGTCTAAACACGTTATTCCATTGGATTGAACATGTTTGACAAAGAGACGAACCAGCCAAGGGCTGAAAGTCTCTCAAATAAAGATAAGTCAATCAATCAATGTTTGACAAGTTTGCAAATCAAATGCTCGTTTGAATTGAACAGTCTAAACCAGGCATTAGATATCTCGCATGGCTTTTGAGAAAAATCCATTTTCAGTGAGGTGAGTATTCTACCATTCTACCGCGCCGAAAACAGAAACAAAACTGCGTAGATGAGAACTATGTATTCAGATCTTGCGCTGGACTATTACAAGGTGCCTCCATTTGGGACATTTGTGCCATCATCACAATAAAAGTCTATTTCATCATCTACCTGAGGGAATGAAAAAAAAAATTAGGAACAGAATGAGAAATAGGAAAAGATACCCTGGAAGAGGGTACTAACGCGTAAGCCAAGCCTACCCAATCTTAAATGACCGACACAAGAATTGAAGTTCGAAAATCCTACACGTTTTCCTAAAAAAAATCGAGCATTTCTGTCAAGGTGCTCAACCTGTTTATTTTTAAAAATTGAAAAAAATAAAATGACACTTCTTCTATAAGATTAATAGATTACAAGCTTTTGAGGCGTTTCAATGCCACTAATGCGGTTATGAATTGCACAAAGGACATTTATGATAAGAGTTCACGTAGTATTTATACTATGATTAAAAAAATATCAAATAATCCTACCTACACGCATGAGGATATTTGATTTTTGGAATCACTTCATTTGTAGCAGTGTGATGAGGCTACAAACTGCTCTACGGGAATGCGATTAAGCTAGTTGTTCCAGGGTTAGATCATTGTATATGGTTCCATAACGGTAACTGGGCATATAATGTTATAATTTACAAACAGAGAAATGTAAAAAAAAATGTTGAGAAAAAAGATTCCGATTTTGGCACGGTTCCGTTTTTGGCAACTGAAAATAAAAATTTTGTTGCCAAAATCGGAACCCCACTGTATATTCAACCTAATTTGAACCTACACGGTAACACTTGTTAAGACAATACACCGTATTTATGCATGTGTACTACATGTATTACGGCATCAGCAGCGTGGTTACTTGGGTAGCCTTTTCCCAGCATCTTCTATCCCTATCTCCTCGGTCTCGACCGCGACCCCGGTTACAAGCAAATTTAAGAAATATCCATTAACGATTAGTATGGGACAAACATCAAATTCTCGCTCCAGTCGACTTTTTGGATTCCATTTAGGTCTCATGTGAACTGTGCCAAATTTCAGCGCAATCGGAAAACTATAATTTACCGCAAGCGGTTCAAAGTTTGTATATGATTTACTATGGGAAAAGTTACACATCAGATAAAAAATCACAGAGGTCACCCCTTGTCTCATTAATTCATATCGATCAACGCTTCTTGTAGAAAAATTATTATTTAATGTAAAAAAAAGTTATTAAATAATTACCAATTAGCATATCCACACACGGCTCTTTGTTTTGTTTTATTAGCAACACTGTAGCTGCTGCTGCTGTTTCTGGGGGTTGTTGGTGATGCCTCCCGCCACCCCATGCAACAGCGGCAGCAGCAGTGCTGCTGATAAAACAAAACAAAAAGCCGTTCGTGGGATCTCTAATCGGAAATAATTTAATAACTTTTTTCACAAGCATCTAATCGTTTTGTGCTCTTCGAAGGAATGTTTCATAAATGATTTTTATACAGGGAGCGTTGATCGATTTGAATTAAGGAGACCAGAAGCGACCTTTGTTTTTTTTTATCTGAAAGTGTAACTTTTCCCACAGTAAAACTTATACCGTGGATACACAGTTATGGATCACACACGGTTACGGATCAATTCGATGTTTACGGTCGTATGTTGCAGCTTAGCATAGCCTGGCGTGGCATAGTATAGTGTTTATGCTATGAAAACTATGCTATGTTAGGTCATGCTATGCAGTGAGGCGACATTTGACCGTAATCATCGAATTGATCCGTAACCGTGTGCGATCCATAACTGTACAAACTTTGAACCGCTTGCGCTAAATTATAGTTTTACCGATTGCGCTGAAATTTTGTACAGTTCACATGGGACCTAAATGGGATCCAAAAAGTCGACTGGAGCAAGAATTTGATGTTTATCCCATACTTAATGGATCATTCTTAAATTTGCGAACTTTGGTCGTAGACTGACAGAGAAGAGGGTTCTGTAAGCCCGAGCATTTGTTATCCACATTTTGAGCGGTTCACAACAGTCCCCCTCCCCCCTAAGTTGGCGCCTATGACTGTGCACTATGGTTCTCCGGAAAGTTTGGGGGGCTAGTATAATGGACTCAGTTACATTAGAAAATGGCTAAAATAGGAGCCGCTGCTCAAATAATCCCACACCTTCAAAGCTAATTACAACTATAGTTTATAAACCGTTGCACAGTGGGAAAAATCGACCCAAAAAACGGATCTTTTAACGCCACTGGTTTCGGTACGTGAAGTTGACCATTTCTGATGTAAAAAATACGAGGAATCGATTGGTGCTAAATTCATTCACCGTACGGTACGGGAAGTGGTCCATTTTGCCCCATTTCACCCTTTTTTCAAACAAAAAGAGAATCAAAATGTACTTTCAAACAGCAAACACGACTGTAGATCGTTGAAAATAGCTGCAGGTGTGATTAGAGGTTAATGGCAATCAAAAAGATAAAAAAAGCTCCTTTAAAATGCTTATTTTGCCTTTTATGCCCCAACAACTGCAAGAAATTGTGAATTTCACCTAATCTATCTATATAAATAAAAATGTAATGGTGTTTGTATGTCACGAATAGGCTCGGGAACGGGTAAACAGATCGACATAATTATTTCACTGTTGCATTCCGCCAGGGCTCCGACGTGTTTGTGCGAAAAAAAAAAATAGAAAAAGTGACTGGGAAGGCAAGAAAAACGAGAAAATCTGAAATTCCATTTTGAGGGGCATTTCTTCATGGAACCGGATGTCCAAAAACAGAGTAGGCAGGCAGGACGACGTTTGCCGGGACTGCTAGTTAAGTATGAATAGATTTTTAATGTTACAGATTTGAAGTAGATTTTTTTTGGCATAAACAAAAAGCGCTTAAACTATTATCACCAAAATAATCTTCCGGAGTTGTCCAATTTGCCCCATTTTGCTCTATTATCATAGAAAAATTAGATTTAAAATGAATTTATAAGAAACAGATATTGCAATTTTAGGTGCAATTGGAAGCTAACAGTTATCATGCGCGTATATGAAAGATGATTTCCCTATTTTACCCTACATTCCCCAAAAACTGCTGGATGATAACATTTTTTTTTAATTGTTTTGTAATGTCACTGGTTGCAATACATGAAGTTATTGATCATTTTTAATACCGTGGATACACAGTTATGGATCGCACACGGTTACGGATCAATTCGATGATTACGGTCAAATGTCGCCTCACTGCATAGCATGACATAACATAGCATACATAGTTTTCATAGCATAAACACTATACTATGCCACGCCATGCTATGCTAAGCTGCAACATACGACCGTAAACATCGAATTGATCCGTAACCGTGTGTGATCCATAACTGTGTATTCACGGTATATACAAATACGGTTTATCAATTAGCTTTAGAATCATTCACGGGAGGGTACAAATAGCTGCTCATTTTACCCCAATTTGCCCTGATTTTGTGTCATGTAATGAGTAAATTGATTTCCCGTTTTTGCTTATGTCGTCTGAATTTATGAACTTCTTGTACTGAAACCAATGTAATCGAGGACAGTTAAAATATATGACTTTTTCTAATTCCAGCATTTGGTGCACTGAAAAAATAAATCACATATCACATGGAAAATTTCCATTAGTTTGGCTATATAACTGTTATTGGATTTTCCGATGAAAATTTCTTTGGAAATTTCACATGAAATCGATACGGTACATGGAAGTCATTAGGAAATCACATAACTTCTATTGGAAAATCACATAACTTCGCAAAATCTATGTGATATTCCCATAAAATTCAATGGATAAGCGTATGGAAACAGTCCATGTGAAAATCAGATGAAAACAATGTGAAGATTTTTTTCAGTGTGGGTAGTTAAGGGTATAATAAGCATTAATCTTAATATGCCGCAAACATACACACAACTGATTAAATGAGGCATCATATAAACTAGCTGTCCCGGCAAACGTCATACATCCTGCCTACTACAGGTCAAATTAGGTCAACTGTTTTTCAAAGTTCATTATATAAGTCATAAATGATCAAAATTTCATTGCATTCGGTTCATTGAATCCGGAGATATAACAGTTCAAAGTTGGCTATCGGATTATTATACCTTTTTCTAGAATCCTCATAACTTCGTGTAGAATGACCCGATCTTTTCCAAATTTTGACCACTGATACACAATTAGTTGATGAACTTACAGTAAAAATTTGAGAATATTCGATGTCCTTTTCGAAAAGTTACAGCTGAGCGAGTTGAACATTTTTTGATAGGTGGAAATTTTAGCTGTCCCAGTTATTTTGAGTATCACCTGTATGTTTCTTGACATGCAGTTTTGGAAAGAAATGACCGCAAAATAGAATTTCAAGATTTCCCGTTTTTGTTGATTTCCCGGTCGATTTTGCTAATCATTATTCCGTACGAACACGTCGGAGCCCTGTACGAATGCAACAGTCAGTGAAAGAATTATGTCGATCTGTTGACCCGTTCCCGAGCCTATTCGTGACATACAAACAGCATTCCATTTTTATTTATATAGATTGATGCTTTAAGACGCCCTTTAGTGCATATTTGACATATTTCATAAAATGCTTATTATGCCCTAAATTCCCCATCAAAAGTTGAAATTTTAGAAAAACTCATACATTTTTTTTTTGATAACATTGGGTCCGTTCATAAACCACGTAGATTTTTGGAGAGGGGTGGGGGTCTGACTAAAGTCTACGCTCCATACAAATTTCGAATTTTTTGTATGGACAAAAGTCTACGAGAGGGGAGGGAGGTTCTGATATTGCCAAATTTTGGTCTTCGTGGTTTATTAACAGCCCCATTGGTTTCAGTACCAATGTAAGTAAGGGAAAATAATTTATTCATTAAATGACAAAAAATCTGGGCAAATTAGGGTAAAATGGACAGCTATTCATACCATTCCGACACAGACAAATTCCGATAATGATTCTAGTATTAATCGATAAACCGCATTTGCATAATATCAAAAATGATCAATGACTTAATATTTTCAACAAGAGACTTTACAAAGCCATACAAAATATGTTATTATTAAGCAGTTTTTGGGGCATGTAGGGTAAAATAGGGAAAATATCTATCATAAATGCGTATGATAACAGCTAGCTTCCCATTGCACCTAAAACTAATTTCAACGTTCCATAGCAGTATCTGTTTCTTATAAATACATTTTAAATCTAATTTTTCTATGATAGTAGGGCAAAATGGGGCAAATTGGACAACTCCCGAAGATGATTTTGGTTATAATAGTTTGAGCGCTCTTTGTATATGCCAAAAAAACTTCAAATCTGTAGCATTAAAAATCTATTCATAATTAGGTAAAATTCACAATTTCAGCAGTTGATGGGGCATAAGGGGTAAAATAAGCTTTTAAAGGATTTTTTGATTATTGATATTTGGTTTTTGGCTATTGACCTCTAATTACACCTGCAGCTATTTTCAACGATCTACAGTCGTGTTGCTTGAAAGCACATTTTGATTCTGTTTTTGTATGAAATGGGGCAAAATGGACCACTTCCCGTGCCGTGCGGTGAATGAATTTGGCACCAATCGATTCCTCGTACTTTTTTACGTCAGAAATAGTCAACTTCACGTACCGAAACCAGCGGCGTTGAAAGATCCGTTTTTTGGGTCGATTTTTCCCACTATGCATTGCATTATGGCTGATTTCGTTATTTTAGCGTGCTTCATCATGTATGAGAATAAGGCAACTCACTATTGAATTGAACAGCTCTTAGATGTGGACAAAAGGGCATCGAAACGGAAAACCTGCAGGTTATTCAGTAAGATCATGTAGGTACACTGAAATAAATTTTGTTGTGGAAACTACCGATACCATAGTTAGTTTCACTATAACCGATTCCAGTTAGTTTCACTATATAACACTGTCAATTAAACTAGCAGTGCAGTTAACATTACCAAAAATAATCATAATTCAACAACTGAGCAAAAGTACAATACTGTGTTGTAAAATGCATGTTTAGGAAAAAATCACAATGTTTTGTTGTTAAAAATACTACGCTTTTAGTTGGATTTACTGCAATGCATTGTAACTTCAATCATTTTTCAGTGAACTTTACACATTTCAGTGTGTGCATGAAATTCATCCATACATTGTTTTTTGATAGCATGCTTCTAAACTGAGATAACAGCAAATGAATGTAAATCTTTGCAAATGAATGGTCGCAACCTTGGTTGAGACTTTCACAACCGCGCCTCTGGCATATCGTTTTTCTATGTGTTTGACGTTTCACACTAGCGCCTTCTGTTGACGATATGGCACAACACTGTGATTCGTGCAACTTTTCCACCAGGTGATGGTAGTGTGAATTGGGCGATGCATTTCCATGAAAATCGTTCAAGGTGTTACGTCTGTTTGTCTGTTGTAACTTCAATCATTTTTCAATGAACTTTACATATTTTAGTGTGTGCATGAATCTTTTCGTATCGGAAATTTTCTTGGGCATAAAAAACTCCGTGCTTGTCACACGATATACACAACTGCAAAACGATCAAAACTGAATTTGTACTTTATTGCCACGTTACGCTAATAAGAAGAAAAATAAGTAGTAGAACAAATCTGAGCGAAGCAATTAATTTTTTGCAACATAAAAGCTGCTTTTCATAATTCAAATCTCAATTTGTTCATCGAGCACATGTTCTGTTGTGCACATGGATGTCAAAGCTATTTCAACAGTATAAAAGCTGCAGCAACGTTAGAAAGTTCTGCGCAACGCAGGGAATGTTCCAGCTGCATATGCTACGGGCAACATACAAACCAATGTGGATGATCGGTGTGCAGTGCAAATATTGTGCAAATACTTTTTGCGCATTGTAGGTACCTACATCTAGCAAACGTGCTAATGCGGTTCAATTGAACGAAGATGGTCACAATCAACTCAATCAACTTCTTTGCCATTCACTAGACGTTTTTCATGCGCGATTCCAACCCTCGAGCAGTCGCGTTTTTGACTACCTGCAGCGACGCCGCGCTCACGCTGTGTACCACATGCGTGCATTTTTCAAGGTGCGTGTACTCAGTACACGACGCCGACCGCTCCCGGGTTAAGCTCATTCAAACAGATACGAACCTTCCTATGAATGATCCCTGCAGATCTAAAGAACGACCCTCAAGGTAGAGATGTTATCTTGGTGGTTGACCCACATCATTAAATTGTTAATTATGCAATCGATATTATGGGATAGGGGTAAGCATGAAACAGACCATTTTCTAGAAACAAGTTTTGCAACTGCTACTTGGTGCTCCACGCAAGATTAAGCGCGCGCAAATGCGTCTGCAGTTTTCTAGCGTGTCTCGAAGCAGCGTAGGGAGGTATGGTATTGCAAAAAATGCCGCTCTGAGTCTAGTTTTAGCCGACCGGCGCGTCGAGGAAAAGAAAAAAATATAGACAAGCAGGTAACTTCGTTTTCAATGACGAAGAAATGTGCATTTAACTATGTCACTGAAACGAACGGACAATATTGTGGGCGTCATATTTATCATGCTTGTAATAGCAGATAGTAAATAGCTATTTTTAGTGTAGACGCAACCTTTATATGGATGAAATAGGCATCGAAATTGTGGAAAACCGCCCGAAATAGGATAAAACCTGTTCCTCAGCTTAGTTTTCTATGAGCTTTACCGAGTTTTTAACTCAGCCTTATCTGACAATGTTTATTTTGCATTTGTATATTGTGCAGCTGGTATAAATATATTCTATATCAAAGCGAATTTCCATTACGAAAAGATCCTGTACCGACCGGGAATCGAACCCGTACCCGTCATCTTCAGCATGGTACTACTGGACTCCAGCACGTTCAACACTTCGGCTTTTGGACTCTACATATTAAATATTTGAAGTCTTTAATTATCAATGCTCTTCGAGGACGAGTTTCACCATTGCAGTGTTGCCGATTGTTACATTTGATTGAGCCTTAAGTTTGTCGAAACGCTGATAATAAACCCATAATCAACTGCCGCAAAAATATCACCACTCTTTTTGTTATTAACGCTTGTTTTTATTATCACAAAAAATTGGAAGCAGAATTTATATAAAATCTGCTACTGCACATATGAAGACACGATTTGGAATAGCCCAATTATTCCACATTTTGCAAAGGCCTTCAAATCACTTCAGGCCTCTATAGTCACTTTTATTCAAAATCACATTTTTCTTCTCATTTTCAGTTTACGCTGCAATTGTACGACGTTGTTAGTTGCTGTTGCGATACTGATGTCTCGAATGTCCTGCCATTATAGTAGGTAAGAGGTTGATCACAGGTTGCGAAAGCGCCATCAGAAGCATTTACGAAATCATAACCAGTCACCCGTTTTGCTATGTCTTTCTGCAACGTATCTAAACTTGCGTAACTCACTTTTCGCGCACGGTATGGATCGCGCAGTTTTCCACTCGCACCAACGATTTTCTAATATAGACTAAGCATAGCCAACGGGCAGTTTCTTCTAATATAAGGTTTTCCCCACTTTTACTTTCTTGGATGAGTACTTGATCCACTCCAAGTACCTGTATGAACAAGTTCTTTAGACCGAGCGTGAAACTGATAGACTCTCTTGTGCTTGAACTGGAGGTGCTCTTAGCTAGGCACCACGTGCATATGGGGTTTCAAGAATGAATCGCTTTAGGCACGGGTCAACTTTCATTGAGCACAACTAAGCTCTAACGGATCTTTATAAGACTTCATTGAGCAAAACCAGCATGAGAAGATGAAATCTAACTATAATTACAAATTCTATCTCAAATTATCAAATTATCAAATTATTGAGATATGCTCCAAATGCTCCAAATTGTCTGTGCTCGTGTTTTTAATGATTCATAGTTAAGTGATTGAAACTCAATATGTAATAAGTTCAAATCTAGTCTTGTCTAGCCACTACATTTTTGAGGAATAAATACAAAAATAAGAGCCTTGGTTTTAAGAGTTTTTTTACATTAGTAATCAATTATGCGAACGTTTTTTTTTGCACTCTTTCTATGGAGAAGTTTCAACTCAACGCACTACACGGACAGAAAAGTTGTCTGCTTGAAATAACTTTTTCCATAGTTCTCTTAGGCTTCTAAGATATTCTTGGCATAATTGCTTCATATGGTTGATTCATAATGATTTGATGTCTACATCAAGCATATATTCCATTGAAATCAACATCATTGAACACCAACCATCAAATGCTTAAACCAAACATAAGTGTCATTATTTGAACCCATGTTGACCCAGCCTCCTGCCTGCTGTCTATTCAGTCATTGTTCATTATGGCGGCGGTAGTTCAAAGTGACGATGGCAATACTGTCGTTCTATTGTAACAACTTTTTTTTACGATAAATCATTTACTGGCTGCCTCTGTAAACAGAAAAAGTGCATTCTGCTGAAATAATTTTTCCGGGATTCGTGATTTCAACTTCAGGTAAGGATTCCGCCGGTAATGGAGTGCATGAGTTCGCAAGCTCATGATGTCCATGTTGTGTTTTCCAGGTGCAGCTTGTTAATACTCTAGCAATCGAAACACGACCCAAAATAGATTCCTTTTGGAAGGTTCCCCCCGAACGGTCGTTCAAGCCGCGAAACTGGATGACCTTCTGGAGAAGCGCAAGACCGCACTGGCTACCGTGGTGGAGTTCGGAATCGACGGCAGTCTGCTCTTACCGGCGGTCATTTGATCCATCAGTCCAGCGGCCGGTCACCCCACGACAAGTTTACCCCACCGAAGGTCTCAATGACGGACGACGTGACGACCTTGATGAGTCACAAACAGACACAAGCGCTGGTTGACTACTACGTCCTGAATGGACTGCGCTTTCCGCGTTGTTGAATAGTTGAAAAGACATTGATAAAAATAAAGAATGTATACAAGGAAAACTTAAGCTAATTAAAAGCTCCTGTAATGATGGTATTTAGTGTAATATGTAACAATCAAAACACATTACACTAAATTACGACCATCATAGAATTGTTTATCTTTAATTCAACCTCATTTGATCATTTTTCGTGTATGCTTGGAACAGCTTAAAACAATCATCTGATATAGCTCGTTTAAGCCTCAAGTTTAGGGTTAAGTTCAGCATAAACATGCTTGGATATACCATGCAAATGAATGAACTGTCAAACCATCAACCATAAATATTGTTCATGAAAGCGTAATATGATTGAGTCAACCATATTTCTTGCTCTAATCAGTTCATCAATTTTGGTAATTTCAAGCTTCTGTTATGCTTCGTCCTATAGTTTTATGCGTACCGTAATCCGGGGTCAAATTGATCACTTTAAAACAACTTTTGTGGATAACATCAGTGCCTGTTCAAATATTGCCAAAAGAATTTCTGTAAAACCAGTACCCAGTGGATCTCCATGGAACCATGTGATAAAATTTTGTTCAACAAATTTAAACTTTAAGTGAAATAACTTCAAATATCAAAATATTGGAAATGCCACTTTGGGGCGAAATTGATCAGTATACAATTAAGCATCGGTTGGAAAGGAAAATTTCCTTCACCGCTTAATTTTGCTCTTCTAAAACCGAATAACGCGTTTAAAATCTTACATCTAGTGAATTTATTACTTTAAATGCAAATTAAATTTTGAAATTTCCCCTTAAACGCCTAAAGGTAGGCAATTTCATTTAAAATAAGTTATTTCTATCACAAAAAATGACTATTTCTTTATAAAATGAACTTTTTATAACTATTTCATTTTCTGATTAGCTGCATTACATCCCTATCAAGGCTCCACAAAAATGTTAAAACAGAGAATTCACGGGAAGTCCTATAAGCAATTGATTGTTTAGTAGCAATGATTTAAGCTAAATGAGAAATACATTGCAAATTTCTTGAAAAAATAAGGCAAAACTAACTTTTTCTAAAAAATAAAAGTCTACACTCATCTCTAGACAACTACGAATCAGATGACGTAAAAAGTTTAAGATCATTATGACGCTTAAGAGTTCCTAGTATGGAATTACAATGTAGTACCCGAGTGATCAATTTCACCCCGCTGATCAATTTGACCCCGGTTTACGGTAATACAATCTCAAAAAGGGATTATATAAAAGTCGGTGCACAAATATGCTTGTTCGCGACCGCAATATGATTGATATAACTTTATATTTTTCTCCGTGTAATCGCGTAGACGCGTCCTTTTCAATTCAAATGGAATTTTGCTCATGTATGAAGTTTTATCTGAAAATGTTTTTCATGTTCATATTTGTTTTGCAATATTTGCGTATGCAAAAAAACCTAAAAATCTTCTTCAAAAAAATATTGTCGTCGCGGTCGAAACCCGAAGTTTCCCTACACCCGACAATTGAATTATCTCAAAATCCATACGTGAAACTAACGTCGGACGTAGTGCGCTGGACAGCGGACCTGGTCCTCTATCCAGCGCACTGTGTCCGACGTACGCCCGACACACGGTTTCTCTCTCGTTTGTCGGCTGAAGATCACTGCGTCCAGATTTTAGAACTATTGTGATATACCCTTTTGCTGTGAGGTACGCAAGTTATCTCAGTAACATATTTGTCACTGAGATACCTTGAACTCAAGACCATCTATTATTGATGAATAGAGATCCTGAGTTACAGTATGTGACTCCCCCATTCTGGCGAGACTAGCTTTATGAAGCCAACCACGTCCTTGGGAGATAAGATCCATATGTCAGCAGGCCCTAAAAAGGGCTTGCTGAGAACTTTGAACCTACGTTGAGTGAGTGCACTGCAATAGCAGAGGATGTGTTCTGATGTTTCCCTCTCCTCGTCACAGAAGCGGCAATTTGAGGTTTGGATTGCTCCGATCTTTTGTAGATGGTATCTGCAGGGGCAGTGTCCAGTTATTAGACCGGTGTAGATGTTGAGATCCCTTTTGTTGAGACCTAATAGTTGTTGGGTTTTCTTGGGGTTTATCGTTACGAGCCTTTTGGATTGGCTCGTATGGGGAAGTGCATTCCAGTTTGATGTGATTTGACTGGCCATATATTTGTTCAGTTAAATTTTTACAGAGCAGTCTGAGATCCCGCAGAAGGGCTCAGGGCCAATGAACCTTTCATTAGATCCATTTCTGGCTAGCTCATCAGCAATCTCGTTTCCCTCTAGACCCGTATGTCCTGGGATCCAATATAGGTAGACTCGATTGCGTATGGATAAGTTTTTCAAAGCCAGAATGCATTCCCACACTAGCTTTGAATTACAAGGGTATTTATTAAGCGTCTTAAGTGCCGCTTGGCTGTCAGAGAAAATACATATTTTTGCAAACCTATTCTTTCTCCTCAGGCATAATAACACGCATTCTAATATTGCATATATTTCCGCCTGAAATACTGTGGGCCACTGTCCTAAGTGGACAGAGATTTTTGTTCTAGGGCCATAGATTCCGGAGCCTGTCAGATTATTCATTTTCGAACCATCTGTGAAGAAATTTATAGAGCCTGTTGGAACGCTGGGTCCACCTCCTTCCCACTCCTGGCGGGAAGGAATGAACACATCGTAAGGTAAGTCATAATTGACTACCGTTTCCATCCAGTCACTACAAATTCCTATTGCGGGATTTATGGCAAATTCATTTAATATGCTGAGGTGACCCGTAAGGTCTCCCGACAGCAGTGTTTTTGTTCTCTTTAACCTTAGAGCACTTTTTTCCGCTTCCAGCTTTATGAATTGATCTAACCGGGGCAGGTGAAGCATTGCGTCTAGGGCCAAAGTGGGTGTACTACGAACTGCACCAGTGATCGCTATGCAAGCGGTGTGTTGGATTTTGTTGAGCTTCGCCCTTGCAGCAGCCTCATTAGTTTTAGGCCACCAGACAAGGGAAGCGTAAGTAGTCCTGGGACGAACAATGGTTTTATATATCCACATGATCATACTTGGTTTTAGGCCCCATCTTTTACCCAGGGTTTTTGAACAAACCCAAAGTGTATTGAGACCTATCTGCACAACTGATTGGAGATGAGAGTTCCAATTCAGTTTTGCGTCGAGTATGACACCTAGATATTTTACTTCGCTTGAATAAACTAGTTGTGTATGATTCAAGAAAAGGGGTTTCAGTTGGACCTTCCTCCGTTTGGTGAAAGGGATAATGGAAGTTTTTGTAGGATTTATGCCTAGTTGTTCCTTTTGACACCAGGAAAAAGTGTGATTTAGGGCAGATTGCATTCTTTCCACGATAACACTTTCGAATTTGCATCGTACAATAATGACAACGTCATCAGCATATCCAACCACTTCGAAGCCTTTCCTCTCTAAGCTGTCTAGAAGCTCATCCACCACCAGTGACCACAACAAAGGAGAAAGTACTCTGCCTTGCGGACACCCCCTTGTTGCTTTAACAGTAAATGTATGAACCGCTAAGCTCAGAGGAGATTTTTCGATTAGCTAGCATAGCATGTACCCAGGTAACAATGCATGGGTCGAATTTTCTTCTCAACATTGCTGACCCTATAGACGAATAAGAAGCGTTATCGAATGCGCCCTCAATATCAAGAAATGCTACAAGAGCAATTTCTTTTGCATTGAGTGTTTTTTCGATCTTTTGAACTACCGTATGTAGTACCGAGATCGTAGATTTTCCACTTTGATAAGCGAATTGGTTTTTTGACAAAGGCATTGCTTTCATAAATTTGTGATTTATGTACTCGCATAGTACCTTTTCCATAATTTTGAGCATTACAGAGGATAAACTTATCGGCCTGAATGCTTTGGGGTTGGTTTTATCTCTCTTTCCTGCCTTCGGAATGAAGACAGCCCGGATTTGACGCCAATCGTTGGGTATATGCCCCAAAATCAGACTCGCCCTAAAAATCTCAACCAAGGGTGGAACCAGTGTTTTCTCCTCTTTTTGGATCAACGCTGGGAATATTCCATCCATGCCAGGAGACTTAAATGGCTCGAAAGATCTCACAGCCCTCTCAACCCTGGCCCGAGTGAAAGCTTCCTTTGCAACCTTTATTGCGTTTTTTTTTAGATCCAGAAACCCATGATTGGATCTCTTGTGGATCTGAGACAGCAATTCCAGTGTCTTGGTCGCCGATGCTCGACTCAGGGATTGAATCAGGGAAGTGGATCTTTAACAATTCGCTCAGTGTATCGCTAGGCTCTACAGTGAGCGAACCATCCGTCTTTCGGAGGCTACCCACACCATTGGAGTGGTCTTTTGAAAGAGTTTTTTGGAGTCTGGCCACTACGGGTGTATTCTCTATGCTTTCACACATTAGAATCCACGATTTCCGTTTGACTGACCTTATTTCTTTGTTGTAGTTCGTCAGGGCCTTTCTGTATAGGCTCCAATCGCCGGTTCGCTTGGCACGATTGAATTCCCTACGCGCAGTTTTCCTAAGCTTCTCAAGAGTTTTATTCCACCATGGAACGTCTCTGCTCGAACTAATTGATTTAGTTGGACAGCTCTCTTGGTAGGCATTAAGGATTTTGTTTTTAATGGATTTGGACGCATCTTCCAATTGTGTAATGGACTTGATGTGACTTTCTATGATGTACTCTTCAGATTGTAGGATAGCTGAGTAGGATTCCCAGTCAGTTTTCTTAGGATCTTTAAACGTTTTTTCTGTCGTTAGACCCCCTTCCCTTTCGAAGATGATGTGTTTGTGGTCTGACATTGATATTTCTTCAGAAACATGCCAGTTTTTTATTTTATCAGAGATAGACCGACTACATATAGAGTCAAGTCCAAAACTTCCTGACGAATGAGGTTTTCAAACGTGGGCTTGTCACCAACATTACAAATGTCAATGTTCTTGGAAGAGAGAAACTGTAACAGGTACTCACCTCTGGTGTTTATATTTGTACTTCCCCATACGGTGTGATGTGCATTTGCGTCACACCCTATGACGAAGGGGATGTTGTGTCGGTGGCTGTAGGCTACGAGCGCAGCTATTTCTGGAGGAGGGATTTCGTCCACGTAACCTGGGAAGTATGCCGAAACCATCAAGATCTCTCTACTCTCTCTTGCGGAAGGTACCTCCATCCTGACAGCTACGATGTCCCTTTTTATGAATTCTGAAATTGGAAAGTATTTACAGTTATTATGTAATAAAATAGCCGCTCTAGGAGAAAGCTGGCTGTCATCATATACCAACTTACATGAGTGTTGTGGAATACCTTGTATTCTGGATTTATTGACCCATGGCTCTTGAATGAGGGCCACGGTTAGATTCTCTTTGGTGAACCTCCGACAGAGCACACCCGTGGCGCTCTCAGCATGGTGGAGGTTCACTTGCAGAACTTTAGTCGCCATTTCCGGGGTTCCCGCTTTTTTCCGGACGACGACTATCCGGCTTTGGATGTTGCGGATCATCAGGGTGTCGTTTGGTGTTACAGTTTGGGTCGTTTCTCTTCCCTGTAGCGACCTGGCCCGCCAGTTTCGCCTCTGTGGTCAAACTGTCGCTTTTTGCACTCCCTTTGCCCTGTTTAGATACCTTTGGTTTGGTACCACTAGAGCAGGGAGTCGCATGTAAGCTTCGAGCTTTTCCTTTAGAGGCGGACTGACTAGCCTTTATGGTGCTTTTGGGGTGAGATTTACTAACCTCGCCCGAACCGGAGGCTTCCTCAGATTTCTCTTGGGTCGGCCTTCCAGTTAGCCGAACCTTGCCCGAACAGGAGGCCTCCTCAGATTGCTCTTGGGTCGGCCTTCCAGTCGGATTGGCGGTATCGGCAGTCGGTTGATCTGTAATCTTCCTTAGTTGGATTTCACCAAATCGGTAGTTGAGGGTGTATTTGGACTTCTTCAACTTTTCCATCGACGCACCCTCTACTGTGAAGATCCATTCGACATGAATGTCTTTCAGAATGGATCGTTTCACAACCCGAGCAGGAATGAATAACTGACACATAACTGGAGCATACCAAAGTCAGGTATCATACCAAGACAAGGTATTGGTCGGTTATCCTTGTATTGAAAATAACTTATTTTGGTATTTTGTGAATATTGACAAAATACCTTGACGAGTTATTGGTTTGGTGTTGAGGACTGCTTAAGGTATTATTCAATTATGGAGAAATCACTATTTGTATAGAAAAATCGTCGATTATTATTTAGGTATTGCCATACCTGATGTCATTATTCACGTGTTATGCACAGAATACACACCAGTTATTATTTTAGGTATTTTACCTCTTATGCAGGGCTTCTTAATACCTCAATCAGGTTGTAGGTATTCGGTTTTCCATACCTGAGTTTGGTATTCTTCAGATATTTTCTCCTGCTTGGGAATACGCCAATTAGTTGTTGTGATGTCATTTTGGCTTTCTATGAGAGCCTTTATTCGGTCGTCGTCATAGCTGGAGCTTTGTGGGAAGAATGCTCGGATCATCTCTGGACGTGGAATCGCCACTTCGTCCATTGCCATCAGCTCTGCACCTTCCCAGGGTTTCATGGATGGGGATATTCTATTTAACCACTCAGCAGTCTCTTTATCCTAACAGATTGGAACCATGTAACCGGACTTGTAGATGAGGTTGTTGAATTTGGGTTTTATTGGCTCGTTTCGTTGTTGAACTACTCTGAGCAGGAGTGCTTCTTGTAGAAGGTCTAGTTGGGCTGTAGTGAGTTGGACGGTGGGAAAGTCTTTGGGTATTATCCCGACCTTCACGCTTTTGGCCATATCACTGTAGCTGATACCAGCTGTTTTCCTCATAGGTGGGTTTTGTTGTCCTGACACGTTTTTCTGAGGCGCGCTGTTTGTGGACTGTTGGGCGCGCTCTCTCGGATCCAGATGGTGCTTCACCCTTTTTTGTTTGGGATCCTCTGTGGCGGATTTGTCTAGGTCGTTTCTCGAGCGTCTTGAGGAAGTGGGCTCGCTCTCCTTATTCAGGATTATGGACAAGGCCTCATTCCGGTCTTTTCCCTTCTCCCGGAGAGTTCTAAGCTGCTTCCTCTGCGAGCGTGTGAGTGTGGGGAATTTCTTACTCGGAGCCCCCTTGGCTTCCGTAGAACCCTTGTTATCTTCGGATCCTTTGCTACTTGCTAAACATTCTTGGGGGTTGATGACGATCCGTATATCATCATCTTCGTTATCTTCCATGTCCAGCAGGTTGGAGTCGGTCGATGAGGGGTGTTGTAGATCTGGATCAGCTTTGTCGAAACATGTGCTGCTCCGGGAGGTAGGCGTTGAGGGGCAGAATATTTCCATCTTCTCCTGCGAACTACTGAGTAGCTGGTCTTCGGTAAGGCCAAGCTGACTCAGAGTATTCTCCACTTCGCTCTCACACGACTGAGAGAGGCAGTCGTCACCTTGAAGGTTGTTTGTAGAATTTGTACTCATTTTTGGTCCCACGAGTAGCTAGGGAAATAAATGTCCGCTGCACCAGTGCCCCGCCGTAGTGCAGTAAGGGCTGCTTACTGGGGTGTTCGCCCTGGTGCACCCCAGGCTCCGTTCGCGGTTGAGCATGTTTAGGACCCCCTCAACCATTCAGCCCTCGGCACGGGTCGCATGACACCTTGGCATTGGGGTTTATCCATTTTTTCTTTACACGATGGCCATGAATAACAGCCATCGCAACCTTCCTCCTTTACCAGGGCTTAGGACCTGTAGCTCAAGTTCTCAATAGTTTCACGATCTTTCGGACATGCAACGACGGAGAACCATCATTGCTAGCGGACACACGGTTTAGGAGAAACATCGATTTTCACGTGTCAAAAATTCCGATTTTCAACTGCACGAACAATATAAACTCGGAAACAATTTGTTGCATTGAAATGATGCCTTCGAAGGTGTTTGAGGATATTTGATGGAGTTTTAGAAAAAAATATACACAGAGAGTAATATTCATTCTACGTACTAATTCCTACATTCAACCATACTTAGGTTACAGAAAATTCAAAAAATAAGAAAAAAAATGGACCTTGTTAACATGTGGCGTTGACCAGCAGAAAAAACACCCGTTGAATGCCGGCAGGGTCCCCAAGAAATTGAAATGATTAGGGTCTTCTTCTTCTTCTTCTTCTTCTTCTTCTTCTTCTTGGCATGACGTCCTCACTGGGACAAAGCCTGCTACTCAGCTTAGTGTTCTATGAGCACTTCCACAGTTATTAACTGAGAGCTTCCTCTGCCAATGACCATTTTGCATGTGTATATCGTGTGGCAGGCACGAAGATACTCTATGCCCAAGGAAGTCAAGGAAATTTCCTTTACGAAAAGTTCCTGGACCGACCGGGAATCGAACCCGTCACCCCCAGCATGGTCATGCTGGATACCCACGCCTTTACAGCTGTGGCTATATGGGAAATGATTAGGGTAAAAAATATAATTTGGACGTACATGTAATTTGGACAGGCATGGTGCTGTTTGACTTGTTCCTAAGAGCTAATAAAAGTAGATACTTTTCAATATCGATTATTGGATCCATTAGACCCTCTTCTGGTGATTTACGTTAAAAATACGCGTAACGATTGAGAATTTACTTCAATTTACTTCAAATGCAAGAGGACATATACTTTACCGTCATATACAATATGCAAATCGAAATCTTTGAATTAATAATTGTGTTACGTCCTGGAGCTCGGGGTGGCCGGGAGACATAGCAGTCTATTTAAACTCCCAGGCGTAGCAAATAACAGATTAAAACATAACTTTATTTACATTAAAATTACATTACAAAACGACACGTTACTACACGAAGGCTACATTACTTCTAATCTAATTAATCTCTGCGATTGTGCATCGGCCGAATGCATATTACAATGCTATCGGCGAGCACGCAGAACGGCGAGAGCATGAGAGACTATCCATTCCAGTGGTTCTCAACATCTCCCCCTCTAAACGGTTGACGGTAAACCATTACAGCGGTCTTCTGGCGCAGGAAGAGCGATGATGGTGGACGTTGGTGTTAGCGTTGCCGGTGAACGGGTTGATGAAAACTGATGTACGCAAGACCGGAGCTTGATCCTGACTCCACCATTGTGTACCATCCACTCAAAGACGTCGCTGCATTTTGAGGCACGTCCACGTGCCAAATCCATCCTATGCCCATGTCGATCCAGAAAGTATTGGACGAACTTTCGATCCGACTCGATCGCGCCGATCGGTGTGCACTTATCGGTGATAATGATTTCTTCCCGAAGTGATCCTACAACGGACGACTTGAACACCTCTGCCGCACACTCGTTCTGCTGAGCGTGTTCGAAAACCTCATCAATACTGCCGTCGTGTGGTGCAGGTACGATAATAGGGTTTTTTACAGCTTGCTGCTGCTGCTGTTGTTCGTCACGATGAAACGTCGACACGGGAACAAACAGCTGATCCACTCGTGGCTGCCGCGGTTGCTCTTCATTTATTACCGCCGCCGTAGAGTCGGCATCATTTGGAAACGGTGCTTGGTGTTGTTCTTCCTTCTGTTGTGTGCTGATCGGGGAATACTCTGGTGACCCGTATGCTGGCTGCAGTCCTCGAGCCGCCCAACATAGAGAAAACATCAACTGCGTCTGCTGGTTGATTGTTTTCATCCGCTCCACATAAGCTTGATATTGGAGCTCCATCAGCCGATTCATACTATCAAAGTATTTTTCGCTGGCTTCTCGCATCTGCCGAAACTGCCCATCGAGGTATTATTCTCGATCGAGTGGAAACCGGCCTGACGATGATGGCGGCGGTGGTGCTTGCACCGCTGACTGCCCATCATATGATAGTGAGTCAATGGGGCATTCATTGACTCCAGCTGGGGTTTGATGCGAGGGTTGATTATTGTACTGGTGCTGCTGCTGAGAACGTATTTCCACGGGCACTGATGGGAATGGAGCATTTTGGTTCTGATATACTGTCCTCAGAACCGGCGAGTGTTGCCACTGATCCACCTGACGCTGGTGCAGATCCTTTCCAGCCATTGAAGCCGAATGCTGGAGCTGTGCTTGCTCACTCCGCCCGATGTCCATTGTCTGGCCGTCGCCCATCTTCTCCTCCGCGGAAAACTTAACGTGTCGCGGGTTCTCACTGCACGCACGGATTTCTCGTCGCCACTGTTACGTCCTGGAGCTCGGGGTGGCCGGGAGACATAGCAGTCTATTTAAACTCCCAGGCGTAGCGAATAACAGATTAAAACATAACTTTATTTACATTAAAATTACATTACAAAACGACACGTTACTACACGAAGGCTACATTACTTCTAATCTAATTAATCTCTGCGGTTGTGCATCGGCCGAAGGCATATTACAATGCTATCGGCGAGCACGCAGAACGGCGAGAGCATGAGAGACTATCCATTCCAGTGGTTCTCAACAAATTGTAAGAAATTTAAAAGCCTTATTGCAATGAGACATGTTTAATAAATAAGCATTAGGTAGTCAATCTCTTAACATTCACCTGGAACGCTTAAAATAGGTGGTGTCCAAAATATAGGGTAAATGTACCAATAGTGGTGCTATAAGTAGCTCCTTGTACTAAAATAATTGAATAAAATTGATAATACTACAAAATAAAAAGTGTAAAAACGTTAATCGATAGTTTTTCACTTAAATTTGCTAAGAAAAATGTATAAACCATTGTTATTTGTTGGTTAGTATTCAAATGAATGAGATGAATTGTTGCAACACTGAACGTAAGGCAAAAACAGCGGAAGTGAAAGAAAAAATGTCGCAAATTCGGTTTTGAATTGAAAACATAATATGTTTGACATAACTCGAATGCTGGTGATAATTTTAATGGCCATATACAGTGGTGCCTTTGTTTACATAGGGAGAATGTGGGAAAAGTTTGCTCCATTGTATCAATTGAAAACACAAAAGGAATGTAATAAACCTGAATTAATAAAAAAATGTGGGAATTGTGATATTACGTTTGAATAATTACTCATTATTTAATCGAAAGTTGATGGCCAATGTTATTACAAACCTAGAAAATTTACATTAATAATTTAGGAATATTTCAATCACCGCAATGTTGCACATATCTTCGTGAGTGTATATATGGACAAAATAATTACTAACAGCTTCACATGGACAATATAATAAATAAGCATTTGCGCAATGTTACAAACTATGTTAATTGATGAATTTCATGAGAAATCCATTACATTGGGTATGTGTAACATAGATCGCAATGTTTGCTGCAATAACAATAACATTCACAGTAATACACTTTTGTCCAGTACTTATACTATTCTGCTTGGAACTTGACATTTATGCTTAATGACACATGTTTGCCTATATTTGTGCAGTAGCTTGCTAATATAATTTTTGTTTACCGCTTAACAATCATGGTAACTTTATTGTAGCATGTTACTGTGTCCTTTACATTACAAAAGTTATATCTACCCTAATGCATTTCTCAGTTGCTCTCACCAATCTCATTATACCTTAGTTCTTTGTAACTGATGCGATGATATATCTTGTTGAAGTTTCTTCAGACTCTTTTGATTCCGCTTTGCTGTACCTCGATTACTTTCTAGTTTAACGCTACTGGGGTGGACTAGAATACGGTAACGCTTTCGTCACCGAGCCGTTACGTCTTGCAATAATATCTGATAAATGGAAAAATAGTTGAATAGAATAATTTACACTGGCAACTTTGTATGCTACCTCTCGCAATATAACCCAATTTTGGCTATCGCTGTAGACATGAAGACGCAGCTCTTTCAGTTCACCGATTTTGGGATCTATTACCCCTTCGGCGATCCCAAAATCATTGAACGCACCGATGACAAGATAGCCATCGTTGGTTGTATTAAATGTGCTCCACACTGGCGAATCTTCAGACAAATTGACCGGTAGAACCTCTACTGTTGTATTATAAAATCTATCTGATGGCTGTTCGTAGTTGCCACTTCGGAAAAGATACCTGTTGCAAAAATAAATTATTGGGGGTATATAACAAGACAACTCTGACAAATACAACAAAACTTTATGGTGGTCCTGGCTTGGGTATTTTCTCTCGGTCAAAAGGTCGAAGGGTCAAAAGGTCGAATGGACAAAAGGTCGAGAAATTAGTCTATGGTCGAGAGGTCGAAATAAGAAAAATAACTAGATCCCAAAAGTTCGAAAGTCATAAGGTCGACGGTGAACAAAAGGTCAAAAGGACAAAAAGTCGAAGGTTCAAAAGGTCGAAGGGTAAAAAGGTCTAAATGTTAAAAGGTAAAAAATAACTAGGACGAAAGGTCGAAAATGCATGTGGTCTAAAGGTCGAAATGAAAATATAACTGGGACAAAAGGTCGAAAGGTCGATGGGTCAAAAGGTTGTATGAAAAAATAAGTAAGTCTTATTGTTTGTCCTACTTATTTTTATATTTCGACCTTTGACCCTTCGACCTTTCGTCCTACAACCCTTAAATGGGTGCTGGGTATCAGGCTACTCTGTCGGTCACATAAGGGGTAAACAAGGGTGGACTGTCTCGATATCCGCTGATATTACAGTACCTTTTTAAAGCAACTGGATCCTTGAATTTGAATTCGATTAGATCACCAGGTTGTGGCATTAGGCCCCAGAAGAAGCTCTCTCCCGTGTAGGCTTTCTGAATTGTGTATGTTTTGTAATGCTGAATGCCCGTTTTCACAACAGCCGGAGGATTATTATGTGGGTAAAACGTTGGTATCTTTCCGAACTGCTTGTCTTTTAGTTTTTGAACCTTACCTACAAATATAAATTATGCAGCGATTTGAGACTTTCGGTGACAATGTGTGCATAACTATAGAATAAGTCTGCGGAATAAGTATAACAAATATCGTAGCTTATATTCTACAAACAAGAAATGCTTAAGAGAAAAATAAACAGATAAGAAAAACAATGTCCTAGAAAGCGAAAACCATCAACATAGTATTTTGTTCTCTTATATACAGCTTTTTGAAAGTTTTAAATATTAAATATTAATTAAGAAGGAAAATATAGAAGTAAATTTTAAAAGATCCGATAATTTATCGTATAACTTACCTTTCAGGGAGGATGTAGTTCCTATATGCTGGAACAGTGACGGCTTATAATGAATCCATAGTTTGGTCATTTCTTGTTTGCAAATTTTCTACAAATAACGAGATAAAAAAAATCAAATACACATTTCAGATAGATTGGTACTAACTCACCCCGTCTTTTTCTATACTGCAAACCTTTGTATATATTAAATTAGACAGTAACCAATCGACCGGTTTATCATTGAAAAACATTTGAAAAAATGTGATGAGCCATGGAAGATCCGCCGATTTGAACATTTTACCTGAAGCGATATATGAAACGTTACACAAATGATTGAACGGTTACTACGTTACTAGGTAGCGTGAGGAAGAATAACAACTGAGCTTATTAAAGATCCCAATACAAATATTTGTCCAAAACGAAACCAATAAGATGTTACACATTCAACACAGCATCCCTTATAGTAAAATCAGCTATAAATGACGCAACCTGGATCATTCGGCTACGTGGAACGGGGTCGACGGAATGATCGAGGAGTATTGAGCGATGCTGTAAAAGAAGAACGCAGCAAAGATGGTCGTGCTGCAGCATGGAACGCGACAGAATGTGAAACGATAAAAATATTTAAAAGCGGAAACATTAGACTCGCTACATATTTAGGTGAAGAAACGCCACCTGGGAACAACGGAGTGCTAAAAATGGAACTGTTGTGCCGTTCTCAAGAAATACGCATAACGAGAACGATTACGAGTTCCAATTCCCTGAAGAAGGTTTAAAACACCGAAATACCGGATAAAAACGATATTTAGTCATTTGATTGCGTTTGATGACTACGAAGCCGAAAAACTTTCCCGGTTATAAAGAATTTCAGTCGATAGCGCTCTACGGAATGCGGAAGTTCTACCAGAATTTCAACGCATCCATCAACAGCTTCATGTCACAAGGTGAGATATGCAGGGGTTAAGGACAGGGGCCTTTTGACGGAAATATGTGTGGTGTTTGGAAGATGGAAGCAACCCCTCGATGAGCACCTGAAACTGAACAGCGTGAAAAACTTAGGCATATAGAACCAAGGCAACGGAGAAAACAACTTTGTCAGTATCACGTTATCAATCTGGCTTCAGTGACGGCCGGTCGACAATGGGCCGAATCTTTACCGTAC